>NW_004567137.1:14680614-14708230 GCF_000260355.1 Condylura cristata
ACTTCTTCTTTCCCTATTTGGATTCCTTGTATGCCTTTTTCCTGTCTTATTGCTCTGGATAGAACTTAATGAAGTAGTTTTTAAAATAAAATGTTATTAGTGCTGTATTTAAGGCATTCAGGGGTCAGAAGAAGAGCATAACATTTTGAAGTCAACAAAGCATTCCCGTAGGAGACGTGTTATTTTGATATAAAGCACAAGTAAGAGTTGAGAACCTCAGGGTAGAGAACACTCAGCCATGTAAAGAATAGCTGGAAATAGGGGCAGATTTGTGTGTTAGAAGAGTTTTTGGTCAATTGGAAGAAGGGACTAGAAATAGATTTGCCTAGGTATGTAGCTTCATGAAAATCTATTATGCCATATTAGATATTAGATTTGCCGTAAACAGAGGAAAGTGTCGGAAGATCTACTTGAGTGAACACCAAGATAGGTTACAGGAGGAGACATGGATTTTGGTAATGCAGCTGATAGACTACAGAGTGGTGGGGGCTAAGATAGGGAATTTTTTAGGGTGTCAGGGTTCACGATGATGGTTATCTGAGTTAGTGTGATGAAACAAATAGTGGAGGGTAAGGAACATATACAAAATATTTCAGATGCCGAACTGTTAGTTACTCCTGGCTGAAAGTGTGAAGAGAGCAGGGGTCAGTGATGCCGCTGGATATCAAGCGTACATATCTGGGCGAATACATTGCATGAATTTTTAGAGGACACAAGGCAAACATCAGCTTATGGTCTCCTTGCTTTATTGTTTTTTTTTTTTGTTTGTTTGTTTCTTTTGTATTTTTTTTTTTTGTGCTTTGTCTGTGTTTAATAATAGTGAAGATTGAGGTATTGTGGCCTGTCAGTGGAAATGACCACGGAGTGTGAGATAGGATTCTTTCTCCAGTGAGCTTTGAAAGTTCACATAGATTTATTGATATGGTTGGATGTCTGTGGATCAAAAGAGATGCTTAGATTAGGGTGCATTAATTGGTAGAACAAGTATTTGAAAAGATAATAGAGAAAAGCAGATGTCAGGTCTTGGAAATCTTGAAAACAGGGAAAGGGATGATGTTAGAAAAAGGTCAACAGGATGCTTCTTAGAATAAATCAGCACTTAAGTGCATGTAGAAGATAATACAAAGTTTAAAAAATAAGTGATATTTTGAGTAAACAAATAGGAGAGAATCTAACCAGTAGGGCATCAGTGAGAGTAGGCTAAGGAGAGTAAGGGCTCCTGACATGCAGGCAGATGAAGTGATATAGTAGTAGTAATATTTTTCCAAGATTTGAATTTCTTGTTGTACATTAAAAATAGCCATCTGAGCTCTTTCATTCAATGACTCCGTTATAAACATGTATGATGCTTAGAGTCAAATTCCTTTGTTTAGCTCTGACTGTAAAAATTAACATAATACACCGAGTACTGTTTCACAAGTTGATGACTACATGGCTTACAAAGCAGTAAAATATTCTTTTTCTGCCCCAGCTTATAATTTCTGTATTATATATGTTGATTATTGTTTTACATTACAAAAATCTAGTTATTGTTTTATTAAAAAATTCCACTTTTGTTCTGTCACTTGGTAATACTTTATGTAACATGAGTCTGACTATTCAACTGACATAATTTATTTTACTATTTGGAATTAGAGTTAAAACTATAAAGTGATATATTAAAAACATTCATGATCTTAATTTTGCCATATGAATTGAAGTTTTTCAGTGTTCTGGATGCAGAATACTTCAGAACCATAGAAATGAAAATCATAGTTTCTCATCAGCAGTTGAAGATCACTCAGTTTTATCACCTAGTACAGGTATGCACTAAATACTTAAGTTGACAGCTTGCTGATTTATCTTAATGAAATTACTGCCTTCTGTCCCATTTCAGCATGTCACTTAAAAATGATACATTAGGGCCCTCCTTGGTGGCACAGTAGGTTCAATCACAGCACTGATTGAAGCTAAAGCCACTTCAGCCTGAGTTGATCCCTGCCTGGGAGGTGATCCACATGATGTGGTAGACCTCTCCTGACCCACCCACTGCTCCTCTCAGCAGTATACTTTGTTGATCTGCCTGTTCTGCTCCCCACTCTTGTCTCTGGTGAAGCCTTTCACCGCCCCTGCACCTCTGGCCTGTACCCCAGTTCTGTATGCATAAAGAAATAAATCTTTAAAAAAAAATGGTCCATTAAACTTTGTTAGGACCTTTTAATTCTTAACTTTCCTCATATCAATTTTTATTACTATAACTAATTAAAAGCTTTACTTTCTTCAAAAAAATACCCAAATACATATTGATTTGAGTATCTGAGAAATTTGTGCTTGTTGATGTGTTTTTCCCAAGTATAGATCCTTGGATCAGCAACATTCCCATATATTCACTTTGACTGAATTTTCCCTCAAGGACAAAGCACTCGTATCACTGCAATTTATTAGTACATGAGAGGTCAAGATTTCCCAGTGGTTTTTTAACAATGACCTTGGTTCTATCAGAGGAAGTCTCATGTAGGTATTCTTGCCTCCAGATTTAGAGATGAACTGTTATTGACATACATATTTTATGACACAAGGACCTAGTCACTGTACTTTATGCTGTAGTAAATGATGAATGATACATAAATACAACCAATAATGGTGTTGGGGTTGAAAGTGATGGTGGCTTTTGTTTTCAAGGCAAAGACCGTGATACATGTTATGGAAAGTGGTCTTGCTGTGGAAAAAACTGCTACTTTTTTTCTAAAGAAGTGAAAACTTGGAATGAAAGTAAGAGGTTATGTGAAGACCGTGGTTCTAGTCTCCTTAAGATTGAGGACAAGGAGAAACAGGTATGTTTGCTTTATTCATCCTGAGTAAGTGCGGTTGAGAACTTTGTGTGTTTGTTAGAATAATTTAGACTTTCCTCCATTATTGTTGACTGCTTGGTTTGAAGCATTTGTACTGTGCAGATTTACCTGTAAAAAGTGGACCATAATGTAATGATTCCTGGAAGGTCAGGAGAGAGACTTTTGCAGTGGGTGCTGGGGAGTGATTTTCCATGTTTTCGTGTTATATGTTGCATCTTCACATTTCAGAGCATGTCTGACTGATCTGTCTTTAGTCTTTGGCCCTAAAATAAATTTAGTAGTGAACTTAATGTGGTATATATTAATGTTGATCTATAATGATGCACATGTGAAACATGGTTACAATGTAATGTTAATTCAAATAAAAAACAAATCATTTGACTCAGCAATTCCACTCTTAGGAATCTACTCAAAGAACATAAAACTTTAATTAAATAGAATAAAAAAGAATACCTGCACCCCTATGTTAATTGCAGCACTATTTACAATAGATACATATAGCCACAACCCAAGGCCCCAAAATAGACAACTAGATCAAGAAGATGGAGTATATATACACAATGGAATACTATTCAGCAATCAAAAAGACAAACTTGTGTCATTCATAGCAACATGAATGGAGTTGGAAGGGATCATGCTCAGTGAAATAAGCCAGAAGGAAAAAGGAAAATATTCAAATCAAGTGTTTTCACTTATAGGAGGAATATAGGGGAACTATATAAGGGATCACGAATAATATTACAAGAATAATAATAAGTAATAAAACAAAATTAGCAGGCAACTTTAAATCAGAGACATTCTACAGAAGAGGGAGAGTCAGAGGGATTAAAACAGGGGCTGGAAGAGCACAAGGGACTATGGTGATGGTTCCCTTAATGGTAGGAAGTTTGTGGAGTTACACCTGAGAGGAGAAAGCAATCACTGTACAAAAATGAGCAACAATGTAATACACACACACGTGTATATATACATATACATGTATATACACATATACATATGTGTATATACATGTATATGTATATATATATATATATGCATCTCTTGCTCTCTCCCTCAGGAAATGGCTCTCTGGACCACCATGACTCAGTGTGTTCAGTCAGCCTAGCCATAAGGTATTCCAGTTATTTTATATCCCTCTCTCTTTCCCTGGATTGTTTCCTATTCCTTTTCCCTTTTGTAAATAAACTCGTTATTGACTCTTTTGTGTGTATCTGCAGTGTAACTGAATTGTGAGCACGTGGGTGAGGCCCCACAGACAGGTGGCCCAGTCCACTCTGGGCTACCCTGTAACACTTCCATCCATATTTGGGTGGGCTTCACACTCCTGAAGACAATGAGTCAGTTTCTTTCATGGTGTGTAAAAAATTGTGTGAAAAAACAGAATGAATCTAGGTGGAATGATTATTCAAAAGTGCATTTTTTATTCATTATCTACAATGAAAGAGGAAGATTCTCTTTTCTGGAAGAGGATTCTATATATATTTGTTTTGTTTTAAGGCTGGGAAACACAAAGTGAAAATAATACAGTACATGTATTTTTTTCTGTTCAGTGATTCCATTTAGGCTCTGAATTCCATTTATGATATTTATTCCTAGCAATGTTATTTCTATTTGTGTATTAGGAGGGATTAAAAATAATACAATTTCTAGTTTAAAAAATTCTTATTGAAATAACATATGAATGAATTACTCCACTATAAGAAGTCAGTGAATATAGTGATAATACACAGAGTCAAAGGAACACCTTCAGGTATAGGTCACAAATACTTGATCATTTATATCTCCATTGTTATCAATTCCTTAGTGATTTAGTTTTGTTCTTCTGTCAGGATATTACCCTATTTATAATCGATTTTCCCCTATTATTTCCAATTCTTTTGTTCTGTTTTATCCTGGCCATTGAAATTCCTAGATTAAGTTCAGTGTGAAAAACTGCTCCTTCATCAACCTTTTATTTCTATAAACTTTTCTAGTTTTCTTGAAATTACTTGATGCTTTTTTTCTTGATTAATGCAAAAGCCAGGCTGTATATTCAGCTTCTAACATTGCTATCACTCATGAATCCTAAACTGGAATACCGATATACTATGTAAATGGTATTACTGACCTTCTTGTGGGCAAATTTTACACTCACAGTGATGACTTTTACTGCTTGAGGAACCCTAACAGTGCACATAAAGTAGTGACTTCTGTCCAGTGATACTTGAAAATGGAGATTGGTGCCTATCATTATGTCCTCCTCCACCATCTAACAAAAGCCTGTGAATGAAAGTGTTGATTTAATTGTAGGACTTTTCAGAGATCTAGAATGATAAGTTTTATTCTGGACATGCTTCTGTTATACCCATATATTTTCCCTAGGTAAATATTTTTCCCGGGGAAAAGATAAACTATTACAATTTTCTTCTTACTATATTCTTTTGCAATTTAATTATAGTAGAAAAATATTATACTGTGTGTTGTAGAAGAGTATGTTTGTGTGTCTGAGAGAGAGAGAGGAGTATGTGTACACTGCTCTTAGGGAAAATGCTGTTATTTATTCTTAGGGAAAATACTGTTTCACATCTGAATCTATACGAAAACATTTAAAATAAATTAAGTATATTATCAAATATTGATTGACATAATTAACAAACTTTGTATCAAAGCTGTTTAATGCTTCCTGTGTACTTTTTCATCCCTGACATGCTTATGTGTGATCAGTGGTATTATGAATAATGGGAGTGATTCTACTTTTGCCACAGCAATTCTTTCAGAGAAAAATACAGTATGATTATTGGATTGGATTACATACAAAAGGAGCTAATGGTACCTGGACGTGGCTGGATGATACAAAAATTTCCATGAAAGTGTAAGTTTTCAGTTTATAGTTTTCCCTCCCTATCTACTTTTCAACAACAGATTTTTAAGTTACAGGTCAAGAACAGAGAAGATTTTTAGGCATCAAAGAAACATCTTTAATTCTATTTGATGTCACATTGCAGACAAGCAATCAAATGCTGCTATCAGATCCCAAAATACTCAGATCTGAAGAACATTGTTTCTCCCTGTGCTCTTTAATGGAGGGTCTTTTCAAACACAGTAAAGTAACATTTTGCATTTATAGCATTTTGTTACCTTTTTGTGTGTGGATGGGAGCACCCTCTTGTGCCTGCATAGAAAAGGGGAAGTTTCACTGTTTTGACGGAGTAGTCAGCCACCTCCTGACGTTGTATGGAGACTTGGTGTATAACCAAGGTGTACTAAATGAATACCATTCGGCAGAAACACAACCGGCAGAAAGTCCTGAGGAGGGAGTGTATCTGCTTGAGGAGGGGGCAAGAGGGACTGTGGCACTGGAGCAGAGTGAGGAAGAGGAAGGGACCTCAATGTGGTAACAGGGTGAGAGCTTGAGGACAGAGGAGTCGACTTAGACTGTTTTCATAAATGTAGTGAGAACCCATCAATGGGATTGAGGTCCAGAAATGATAGGAATGTTGTTGCTAGAAACTCTGATGGGGGACTTTTAAAAAAAATAATAGTTTATTTTTATACAATTTTGTGCCTTTTTCCATCTCAGTTGTAATCCTCATGGGCTTCTCATGGGGAATTTTTTTTGCATATTGGTGTTAGAATACATTTGACTGAACTACTCAACATTTTGATCTCTATGGGGATGACACAAGCATATTTTTGACATGAGTATGAAATGAGAGGTATGAATGAGTTGCAAATTTTTTTATCCCTGTGTTTGAGGGGATAAGATTTGTTTCATTTCAGTGCATAGGCAGTGTTGCTGCTGTAAGACTTGAAGTGACCATAAGGAAATTGGACACCCTTGTTTAGATGATGTGAAAATAGTGGGAAGCAAGGACAGAGTGACTCAACAGATAAGTGGGGAACCAGGGACAGAGAAGATGCTTGATATTACCTCTGTCTTCATGAATTTGTGATACATGTCCTATGACCCAGCTTGTGGTCAGTCCCAGAGAATGACCCAGGTTTCATAAAGCTTGAACCCTTTATTGTGAAGATAGTAGGTTTTCATTATACTTGCACTTTCATTATAAATGTGCTCATTTTCCATGCTCAAAGTGGGGCTAGCTCTAGAGACACAGGCTCTATGCATATTAATCTAAATCACAGGAAACTGGAAATTTTAATATCTTTTTGTGTCACAAAATGAATTTATTATATTTAACTACAGCTCAGAAGTTCAGATAATTTTTCAAGTGTATACATCTAATCCACATAACTCTCCCATTCTGCACCATATTTTTATCTTTAATTGTCCATTGCCTATCTTCCTACTTAAATATTATTATACTTCATAAATTTATAGCCATATATCTAGCACAGGATTTTTATAACCATTGGAATAATAGTCCACCTACTTTAATTTGTGACAATAAAATTTTCCTTGGAAATGATTTTCTAAAATAAATCTACTCTCTGCTGCAGGGATTTTCAACTGACCACACCTGATGCAAAATGTGGAAAAATCAGCTTAACAAATATTGATACGGCTGTTTGCACTATTAAGTTTCATTACATTTGTGAAAAGAAGCTTAGCACTCTTGAAAATTAAAACAATTACAATAATTGGAAGCAGTATTTTCATTCTTCAGTATTTGTTAAAACAGAACATATGATGTTCACACAAATTAGTCAACTTTGCATGAGTGGTGAAGGATGATGATCTCTTAAACATACCTAAGCAAGGAGAGACAGAAATTTGATATATAGTGAAATTACACATCTCTAAATATGTTCATTTTCCTGAAACATCAAGGGCCCATAGATCTAAGAAAATGAAGCAAATACACTTTCATAATTTTTATTTTTTAATCACTTATTTGATCAGGTAAATAATATATTTACTTTGTTAACAATTTAAGCATATTCTCCTTACCACTCTTATCCTTCGTCTATTTACCTACTCACAGACAAATATATATAACTAGTTTCCTAGATATTGTAGACATAATATGAAAGTATTACCATATACACATTACCATCTTAACCAAATATAACAATAAACCATAACCCTGCTTTTTCAGATCTTATTTAAAAAGACATATTGCAAATTCTTTCACATCTGTACATAAGGAGCTGACTCACCTTCTGCAAGTATTATAACAAATGGATGTGTCAACTTTTATTTCACAGATTATTTAGGCTTCTCCTAGAATTTTGGAGAATATTGTTATAGTGAATAACACAGTATCATTTGCTATAGAGTAAATCTAAGAGGTATACTTTCTCTGTCAAATGAATGTACATTGGGTTGTTTATACCTACTGATGATAATTACCCTCTATGAGGCTGTACACTATTTATTTCCAGATGAAAGCTTTGAGTTCCTGCTCTTCCACAGTGTGTTAAAATTCTGCTTGACTTGGTCAATAAAATCTTCACCAATAAAGTGAGGTGTCTTGTGGCGTTAGATTTGAAGTTTCCTATTACTTGTGGACTGACAATGTAATAGCAGTTCTTTTATTTAAAGTATCTGTTCATGTCTTTGTGGATCAGTACATCAATTTGGACAGTAAAACAGAACATAAAATTGTTCATCCTATAAAGTTCCAATAATTTATAAAGTTCTAATAATTTATAAAGTTCTAAAGTAGTTTAATCTAGAATTTGGTGTTAGAAATTAAGACCATACTCACTGTAGGATAGGTTTATTCCCTATGTGGTAATAATGGGAAAACCATTAATCATAAACAAGAATAACTTGATAAAACAGAATTACAGCTAAATGATTTTCAAACTGTCCTGTTAAATAGCGAAAAAACCAAGTGTCAAGTGGAAGAAAATTAGTGAGCTATAATTACAAGAGATTAACATAAGCTCACATGTCACGGAGTTTCTGTTTACAATAAGGAGTTATGGAAATGGGTGTAGAGATGACTGTACAATAGGACTATACTTAGGTCCCTGGAAATGTCATTTACAAGAACACTGCAATCCTACAAAGATTTTCATGGCGTTCTTTATTAATTACAATAAACATTACTAATATTTGTATTGGTTCACAAGAGATCTTGAACTACCAGAGTGATTGTGAGCAATGGAAGGTACCATGAGCTCTAATCAAATGGCCACCAATTTTCAGGGCAGTTTGGTGGTAGAAAAAAATAGATACTCAGATCAATGAAATGAACTGAGAGCCAGCAGTCAACCCATGCATTTTATAAGTGAACTTACTAAAACGGAACCATGGAGATAAGAAAGCCTATTTTCAATAATTAGTGTTCAGAAAATAGTAGAGTCACATACACAAGTTTGAAAGTTGACAACTATCTTACACCATCCATGAAAAGTAATTCAAAATTCATTGAAGACTTGGATATAAAGCTGGATCCATAAAATATATATAGGAACACATTGGCATTACACCCACAATATTAGCCCTAGAGGTACGTTTAGATTTTGACTCCAGTGTTAAGGAAGCAAAAACAAACAAACAAAAAAACTAATAGGACTACATCCAACTAAAATTTGCACAGTGAAATAAACTACCATTGAAAAGAAAAGACTATTGAATGGAAGAAGATATCTGCCTATCCTATATCCAACAGAAGGTTAATATCAGCATATAAAAAGAACTCATACAAATTGCAACAGAAGAACAATTAAGTTAATGAAAATTTGGGAAAAAGATCAAAATGAACACTTCTAAGAATACATGGCCAACATTACATGAAAAAATTTTCAATGTCTTATTCTCAGGGTCATGCAATTAAGTTAATGAAAATTTGGGCAAAAGATCAAAATGAACACTTCTAAGAATACATGGCCAACATTACATGAAAAAATTTTCAATGTCTTATTCTCAGGGTCATGCCATCTATAATGCAATATATTCCTATGTCTGTTGGACTGGTTTAAACCAAATACACTACTGGTGGGACTGTGAACTGGTACATTCTATATGAAACACTGTAGGATGAGTTCTCAAAAAATAGAAACCATCCACTATATGAGCCAGCAATCTAACTCCTAGGGATCTACTCAAAGAATGCAAAAACACTAATTGGAAGGAATATATGCACTCTGGTGCTCACTGCAGCCCAGAAGCCATCTTTGTGAAAGGCAACCATAATCATATATGGAAAATCTGGTAAATATATAAAATAGTTACTCAGGCATTGAAAAGATGAAATCTTGCTGTTTGCCACAACATGGATGGAACTGGAGGCTACTGAAATATGTAAAAGGAAGACAAATACCAAAGGTTTTCACTCATGTGGACTCAAGAAACAAAGCAAAAGAACCCACAGAACCAACAGAAACTAACCAAAACAAACCCTGGGATTCTAAGCACAGAATTTACTAGTGGGACAGGGTGAGAGTGGGGAGCAAAGTGTCTAGGGATCCCAATGCACTGTGGGGTCTCCCCTCAGCTCAGGAAGCATACCCCTCCAAGTTGACCCTCTTCCCAAAACCAAACCAAACCGATCAACGTGCAGGATTCTAGTGCTGGAGTTGGGTCAGCAGCATAGAGACGGCTACATCTCCACCATTACACAGGGTAAGCCGTGGCCTCTATTGCAGTCCTCAGGAGACCAGCCCCAACAAAAACTGAGGCAATCATCTTATTTAAAATTTCTTTTTTATTAATGAAGCACCTTTGGTTGACATCTTTGTCAATATTTTCACTGCAGGCTTTCCACCTGCCTGTGGCCCCAGAGCGCACAGTGTCTGCTCCTTCTGTGCCTTTCCCCAGCCACACTATGCAGTCTCAGATCTATGGTAAGCTTCAAGGGTTGGTTATAAGGTTGTCTCTGTTTGACCCTCTGTTTTGTTTTTCTGTTCCAAATATAAGTGACACCACCTGGTAATTATCTTTCTCTCTCTGGCTTATTTCACTTAACATCATCCCTTAGCGCCACCCATTCTGGCACGGGTTTTACCTTTTTGGGCCACTGAGTAGTATTCCATTGTGAGTGTTTATTGCATCCACTCATCCGCTCATCTACTTCACCCACTCATCTTTTCTGGGGTATTTAGGTTGTATCCATATTTTGGCTATAATAAATAGTTCTGCAATGAACGTGAGAGTGCTTGTTTCCTTTAGAATTAGCATTTTTGTGTTTATGTAGATATCTTAGAATGGAATTGTTGGGTCACGTGACAGATCCATTTTTAGCCTTTTGAGAATCCCCCCTACTGTTTTTCATACAGGTTGGACCATCCAACAGTATACTAGGCTTCAGTTTTCTCCATACTCTCACCAGCATTTGTATTTTTTTTGACCTTTTTAGATGGGTCATTCTCATAGGTGTGATATGTTATCTCATTATGGTTTTGGTTTGTGTTTCTTTTTTAAAAAGATTTACTTTATTTGTTTATGCATGAAAGAACTGAAGTCCCGGCCAGAAGTGGGGGCCTGAGTGGATTCATCAGAGACAGAGTGGGGAACAAAACAGGGGGTTGACTGAAATACACTGCTCAGGGGAGCACTGGGCAAGGTAGGAGAGCTCTGATGCGTCACATGGATCAGCTCCCTGGAAGGAGTTTGAACTCACCCACAATGGTTGTATATAGCTTGATAGCACTGAGACTTTAACCCTTGCACCACCAGAAGGCCCTGATGTGTATTTCTGGTGCTAGTGATGATGAGCATTTCTCCATGTGTTTGTTGGCTTTTGACTTCATAGGTTCTTCTGTCTATTTTTTTTTAAAGATTTATTTATTTGTGCATACAAAACTGGGGTATAGGCCAGAGGTGCAGGGGCAGTGAGAGGATTTACCAGAGACAGAGTGGGAAGCAGAATAGGCCGACTGATGAAGTACACTGTTGAGGGGAGCAGCGGGCAGGGCAGGAGAGGTCTGTCATGCCATGTGGATCTCCTCCAGGATGGGGATCGAACTCATGCTGAAGTGGCTTTAGCTTCTTAGTGCTGTGCTTTAACCCGATGCCACCAAGGAGGGCCCCTTCTGTTCCATTTTTTAAATTGGGTTACTTGTTTGCATTTTGTAGAGTGAGTTTTTTGTATATCTTTGATATCAGCCCCTTGTCAGATACATGGTGTGCACTCTTTTTTTTTTTTGTCTTGGTTTTTTTTTTGTCTTGGTTACAGTTTCTTTTGCTGTGCAGCTGCTTTTTAATTTTATGTTGTACCAGCTGTTTATCTTTGTTTTCTTGCTGCTGGAGACAACTATGCCAAGATGTGGAATCATACAGTGTGAAGTATTTTGTCTATGTTTTCTCTGTGTATTTATCGTTTCAGTTGTCATCTAGCCCATTTCAAACAGATAAGTATGAAACTTTATCCAATTTTTGTCACCACTTTGAATTGGTTTTTATGGATGGTGTGAGACAGTGTTCTACTTTCCCTCTTTCCCATGGGCTTATCCAGTTTCCCAAGCATCATTTATGTTAATATTTCCTCCTTTAATATTTAGTAAAATTCTCTCATAGAACTATGACCTTGGAGTCTTTTTTGAAATTTTTTTTGTGGAGAAAATTTTAACTACACTATTGATTTTTTCATTCTTTTTAAAAATTATGTATATTGAGGTAAAGTTGGCTTACACCACTGTATTTTGGAGTTTTTATGGTCAAGTCTCCAGAATGTGTATTCTCACAGGATGCTCACCAACAGTTCCTCAGTATTCCTCTGCCTTGCTCAATTGACCCTCTTACTTCCACTCCGAAATCCTCCCATCCTAATTGCATTACTTTTTTCAGAGCCTACTCAAATGACATATTTTTACTTTTATGAGTTTTGTTAGTTTTTGACTTGTAAGACTATAGCTAGTTCATCTAATTTGGAAGTCTGCATTACTGATTCCACTAAAGTGATGTTAAAAATATGAAAGGTATATACTACCTCATGCTACCTCAATGAAAAAGAAATAAGTTATTAGAATACAGGTGAATTTATTTTGTTATTTCCTATATAAAATGTAATAAAGTCTTCTTTCATATTTATCTGTTGGAAATGGCCATATGATAGGAAATTAGTAAAAACTGAAAATATGAGAAGAAACAACCATAGCTTTTTATTTTAGCTCGGTTTCTGCTGACACCTTTACTTAAGTGAAAGACCTTTCCTTTGTTAAGAAGCTGAAGTGTGGAAAATGCCATCAGCAGCAGTGACTGGAGAAGGCAAAGCAATTCATGTATCATGCATTATTTTTTTTTGTTGTTCAATTTTTTTTATTTATTACAAAGTTTATTTTTACATAATTTTGCACATTTTTTTTTCCATCTCGATTGTAATCCCCGCGGGTGTCCCATCACCCAATCACCCCTGTGCCACCACCATAGTCCCGTGCATTTCCCTCCCTCCCCCCCCATTTTTGTGTATCATGCATTATTAAAGTCAAAACTAACAGAAATGCTCCCCAATAATTTGAGATTTAATATATCAACATGGTAGTTGTTGAACAAAGTAACTCATGAAAATAAGGATTCAGAATTAAGCAGGATTAAGGATCAGAAAAAAGCAAAATACCTCCCTTTATTGCTTAATCCTATTCATGCAAATTCCTATTTATTTCTAAACTTAAAATTTTTCCTGTTTCTTACATTTTGATATTACCAAGAACCTTGGACTCATGTTTCTGCCATACTCAACTTTTAAAATAAAAATTGGTAAGTAAAAATAGTACATAAGAAATATGCACTTCATTTGAATAAATTTAATAAAAATTTATTTACAGGAAATAAGTAATATAAAATGAACATTAAAAACTTATTTTTGGGCTCTCCCTGGTGGCGCAGTGGGTTAAAGCGCCGCATTATGAAGCTCTATGAAGCCAGTGCAGCACGAGTTCGATCCTCGGCCAGGGAGCTGACCCACAGGCAGACCTCTTCTGACCTGCCCGCTGCTCCCCTCAGCAGTGTATTTGTCAGTCTGCCTGTTCTGCTCCCCACTCTGTCTCTGGTGAATTCTCTCACCCATCATAGCTCTGACCTGTCCCCCAGTTATGTAAACATAAATAAATAAATAAATCTTTAAAAAACCCTATTTTTTCTAGGACTTTATTTTTTGGAGATTACTGCAAGATGTTATGCATATTAACTCATTTATTATAAAGTTTACAACAGTCTATTTATATCTTACTGTAATTATGCTTTGTTCTGTTTACCTGTGTTATCCCCAACATTTTTCTCTTTCACTCTATAGTTCTCTCTCTCTCTCACACACACACATTTACTTACTCATATATATCATCGTGGGTTTAGGCTTGGTGGAAATAAAAATAGTGAAATGAGTGATATTTTAATGAGACCTTAAAAGATAAAGAAAATTAAACTAGAAAAAAGGTAGCAGAAACATTATAAGAAACACTAAAATTACATTGCTATTTGGGTGTGAGGTGTGTGGGTGTCTTAGAGACAGGAGGAGCTTTGGGGGGAAATTTCTTTATAATTAACCAATTAACAAGTGCATTCTCTGCTCAAAATAGAAAAATAAAACAAAATCAAAACATAATAGATATGAGGTGATATGCCCAAACTCTGACAATAGTATTTTATATCTGTACTGGCTGTAGAGTATTTATATAGCTTGTTAGATTTTCTAGAGCCTTTGAAAGGCCTGGATATTTATTAAAAAACTTACCCAACTGTTGGCACAGGGGTTAAGTCTATCAGTCTATCAAAGTTACTGCCAGCCTTTGGCCTGAGTTCGACCCTGGCCAGGGAGGTGACCCACATGGCGCACAGACCTCTCCTGTCTCATTGCTCCCCTCAGCAATGTATTTCAGTCAATCCACCTGTCCTGCTCCCCATTCTGTCTCTGGTGAATCCTCTCATCCCCCACACCTCTGGCCTACCACCACTTCTCATTTACATAACTAAATAAAAATAAATCTTAAAAAAAAAGCTTTCCCTGAAAGCTACAATCACTAGTAACTGCTTTTCATTGGTGACTTGCCATGTACTTTCAGAATTATAGATGCATCAGCTGATATGTTAATGTCAAGGAATAGATCTATGTGTATTCAACTTGCTTAAGAGCAAAGGCTATAGATACATCTCAATTTGAGTCAAGTTGTAATTTTTAGATCCTGGTTCTGATTATGTAAACTGCAATTAAGTGCTAACTTGTTGACTCTAATCCTAAAGGCCAGTCACTGCCACAGGGCCCATTTGCTGTTCTGTGATTCTCTCCTGCAGACAGATCGGGTCTTCCACATCCAGGGCTTCACCCAGTGTCTCCAGAGGTGGAGGAAGCAATTGAACTCTCCACCCTGGGAGACTCACAGCTCTGAGAACTTAGAGATCACACTGTCACCCTCTGAGAACTTAGAGATCACACTGTCACCCTTCAGAGCACACACACAAGGCACATTTACTCCTTTAATTATAATTAATTTATAATTATGTGTATAATTTGATGGCAAAATAATTATTTTCAAGTATTCTGACTATTTCTGTTAAATGACACATTTGGAATTGAGTATTCTGACTTAGAAGTCACAGATAGATGCACAGCAGCCACCAACGTAAGCACACCCGTGACAGCAGCCACCAGTGTAAATTCATGGGCATGCCAAAAGTAAGTGTATACTTTAGAGTGAAAATCCTATTTCTGGAGAATTTCTAGAATGTTTTCCTCATTATGTGAGAAGTCAGATCCTTGAAAATGATTGCTGATTTCCTCACAAGCAACAGAATAAGCTAAAGACAGACTATGAAAGAGCTAGTCTCACCTGTAATATGATCATTGGGAGGGGATGAGGCAGTTTTGCTTTGGCAGTGATGGGGAAGGAATCTCAAACTATGGAAACGTGCTTTGAAAAGACTTTGTTCAGTGTCGCTGCCATATGGTGGACTTCAGGTGTCTAAGAAGAATTTGAGGCCTGGGCGTGTAGGTGCACAGATTGTTATGGTGGATACAACAAAAGAAAACCTGATTTTGCTCCAGTGATACCTACTTGTAGGATTCAATAGGCCATAGAGCTGCCCAGTGAATTAAAGAAATTGTAATTTTTCAAAAATGTTTGGCAATTTTGGTTACAACAAGAACAGATGCTGTTGGTCTTTGGTCCCTTTAATGGACTACATTTAAACCCATTCAGTATTTTGAAACATAGTTTGTTTCTGTCTTAATTTTTCGCATTAAAAAAGAGACTTTTTGGAGGCAATTTAAACACAAAAAGAAGTAGGGATTTGTATTATTTAAGTTAGCCAACCCAATATTGTATGTGTTTCTATTTATTATAGTCTGTCAAGCAACCTGGATGGCCTGAAGGTGCTCATTAAAAATATAAGCTGTTTGGCCCTCCCTGGTGGCGCAGCGGGTTAAAGCACAGCACTAAGAAGCTAAAGCCACTTCCGCATGAGTTTGATCCCCGCCTTCCCCGGAGGTGACCACATGTCGGGGCAGAACTCTCCTGACCCGCCCACTGCTCCCCTCAGCAGTGTACTTCATCGATCTGCCTGTTCTGCTCCCCACTCTGTCTCTGGTGAAGCCTCTCTTTGCCCCTGAGCCTCTGGCCTGTACCCCAGCTCTGTGTACACAAATAAATAAATCATAAAAAAAAAAGCTGTTTAAGTCATTTGACACATTTCTAATTTTATAATACATATACACATATGTATATGTATATTTGTATGTATATATACATTATCATTCTACCTTCATTCTGTAAAAGAATTTTATTTTATCAGTTAAAATGTAATTGTTTCATTTTTATATTATTACTATAATTTAAAAATCATGTTGTTAATTTCCTAATCTCATGAGATTCTGAGATGTCCTTATTTTTCAAGCTTTATGGTAACTGTTAAGTTTGAGGTGTGAGTTGAGCTAATGTCATGAATTTCTGAGGCTGTTTTTATTCTTCAAGCTTTACTATTAAAGCTCAGGTTGCAGAGATTTATTGTCCATAACATGCAGCATTTCAGTTCTCTATACTCTTACTGACACAGTGTGGAGTAACGAGATACAGTCAGCAGTGGAAACCCTCTGTGAGGGAATGTTAAGTGTGGTATGATATTTGCTTTTTCTTCTGACTCGGTCTCTGAGGCCAGTCACACACCAGGGGCCTCCTCACCTCAGAGCAGAGCAGCGAGGTCAGCAGAGCCAGCACCTCCTCCCCGTGCTCCTGCCCAAGCTCATCCTCCAGCTGTTGAGACCCCAAGGCAGATACCAGGTACAGCAGCCAGTGTGTGTGTGACCCCAGCTCCTGCTGTCAGGCTCTGGGCAGGGAGGGAGCAAGGAGAATGTGCTCTAGGGAAGTTGTGTGGAAAGTCGGGAGGTTTTGATTGTTGCTGGAAAGAACTGACCTTGGGGTCCATGTTAATTAATATATACTGTGATCTTTAACCTACAGGTGATGACAGTATGGATCAGAATAAAAATACTTTCTGTGCCAAATATGATTTTTTAATCTTCTGATGTGTTAGGAAATATTTAATTCATTTTTACAGAATACAAATCTATATTTCTCTTTTTTTCACTTCTGTTGCTACCTAAATTGTTAGCAATGAATGACCCACAGCCTAAATCCTAATATTAAGTTTAACTGGAAAAGTTTGAATGTTTTGGTAATGATTTTTTTTATCAAAAATTCCAGTTTTTGTATGTACAATTTTTTTTTCTCATTACAGATAGTTGATTACAAATAACTAAAGAACAGCTAGTCAGCTAGGAAAACATGATTTTAAAGCCAGATTAACATTATAATTATTCTTTTGGTGGGGAGAGTTATTTTGAAAAATTTTGGTGGTATGTTAATATATTTTATCACTATTTGAAGAACTGTCCAGCTTGCCATCGCAAAGTAATTAGTTACATATCACTTCGGATGGAATGTTTCTGTTATTCTGTGTCACTAATTAAGCCTTATCAAACAAACCAGTGTTCTTTCTGTAATTTTTTTCCTGTAGTCCCCAAAATGAGTGAGACAGGAGTGATATACATGCAGGTGAAAGGTTTCAGTTCAAACAGACAGAAGGACCAGAGGCGTGCAACTCACAAAAGGAGAGGTAAAGTTTGTTGCTTTTTTAGACATTTGAAAACATTATAATATAGGAAATTATGATTATTGTGTCAATATATTTCATTCTATTTGTCTTGATTTTATAATTTAAGGGTTATATTTGAATTTGATGAGAATATGACCACAGGAAATAATCATATTATATTAAACTCCAGAATAGAATTTCACTTTGTTTTAATTAAGGGCTTTGCTATGCGCAGTGCTTACTATATGTTTTACTTTTGATTTTGTACAGAATGTCCGTGGCATATTATTTCTGGAAGTCTAGGAATTCTGTGTATTTTACTCCTGCTGGCAACTGCAGGCTTAGGATACATGTGTGAGTATCAGGGACACATGTTTCTCATGGGAACAACGAGGCAGGATGAAATTATGATGTCATAGATACTGAGCATTTGCTGAACTACATTTTTTTTTTTTTAAAGATTTATTTATTTATTCATATAGAGCTGGGGTACAGGCCAGAGATGCGGAGGGTGAGAGGATTCACCAGAGACAGAGTGGGGTGCAGAACAGGCAGATCGACGAAGTACACTGCTGAGGGGAGCAGCGGGCGGGTCAGGAGAGGTCTGCCTCGCCATGTGGATCTCCTCCGGAGCAGGCGGGAATTGAACTAATGCGTAAGTGGCTTAAGCTTCTTAGTGCTGTGCTTTAACCCGCTGAGCCACCAGGGAGGGCCTGAACTACATTTTTTTTATAGAAATGTTAGTAATAATGATTATATTGATGATAATATTGATAATTATGATGATTTATTATTTTGTCAGTGGTTAGTTTTTCACTGCATATAATAGTGTAATGGCTGTAAGGCACAAAATGTTTGCTGATATATGTATGGTGTGATTACATATCTATTTGAAATTTTTTGTATATATATTTACATATATATGTTATATACATATATACACACACACATATAAAGACACTTGCTTTCAGTATCTTTTTTCCTGGTGATTATTAATTCTTTGGATCACTCATTCAATAATTATTAGTATCTTCTATGTGCCAGGAACTTTGGATGGCCCAAAAGATAAAGAAATAAAAGAAATCAGCTCAACGACTCGGGCTGTGTGGAGGATCACTGAAGCTTTGGGGGTGGGCGTGACATGACATCATATGCCTGAAAGGGTGTGACCTGTATTCCCTAAAACATACTGGGCCCTTCTGAAATCAGGAGTGTAGACTATAATAGTGGAGCCAGCATTCTTAGACAAATCAGCATTTAGAAGGAAGAAAACTCATGCTGTGGTGGTCAAAAGTTTTGGTCATACAAGTAGAACAGCAGGGATCAGTGAGATGAGCTAAATATCATTAAAATGCATTTTATTATGCGGTCCTTGTCTGATTGTGTTCAACCAACATCATTTACTTTGCTATCAGAATTAAATGGTTATAGTAAAATGATCTAGTAAATATATTTATGATGTTAAGTTTATCATATGGATTGAAGATTTCCAGTGCTCTTCTGGATGTAAAGTACAAGACAAGAAACACAGAAATGAAAATGCTTCCTCATCAGCAGCTAAAGATCACTTAATCTTACCACCCAGAGGAGGTATGTATGGTGCCTCACGGTGTACAGATTTGTTTTTCATTTAAATCATATCAAATTTAAATTATATTGGACTTTACCAGGAGCTCTTTGTTCCTCATCTTTTCTCAAGTCCATTTTCTTTGTATAGTTAATCAAGTATTTAATTTCACAAAGAAACTCTTATTATCATGCTGATTTGACTATTTGGGTGGTTTCTGCTTATAAATGAATATTCCCAAGTAGGAGTCTTTGAAATTATATTGTTCCCATATAGTCACTGTCAGAGTACAAAGAAGATTCATTCGAATGCTGAAGTTTATTTGTACTTGAAATGCCTGGAGTTCTTAGTGCTATTTTAACAATCACCTTAGGTATGCCAGAGACAGTCTCTGGCTCTATAGTATTGCTAACTACAGAATTTGGGTGAGAATTGCTCCTAAAACGTAGACATCTGGGTCTCAATCTGTTCTCTGGTACTCACTCTGAAGTAATCAGTGAAATATAGAAAGTACAGGTCTCAAAATGGTGTTGGAATTGAGGGTCATGGTGCTTTTTGTTTTGAAGACAAGGACTGTGACATATCTGAAGGAAACTGGTCCTGCTCTGGAGACAGCTGCTACTATTTTTCCACTGAAGAGAAAACTTGGGATGAGAGTAAGAAGTCCTGCCAGCAACGTGGTTCTCATCTGATTAAGATTGATGACGAGGAGGAGAAGGTACGTTTGCTTTTCTCGGCCCTAGTAAGTGCTTTACGAGAAGTGTGTCTTGAGTTAGGACAGTTATTTAGGCTTCTCTCTGACATTGGGTTGATTTGCATGATTTATTGTCCATAACATGCAGCATTTCAGTTCTCCATATTCTTACTGACACAGTGTGGAATAATGACAGAACTGAGGTACAGATCAGAAAGGATTCACTAGAGACAGAGTGGGGAGCAGAAAAAGCTGACTGATGAAGTACACTGCTGAGGGGAGCAGTGGAGGTCTGCCACACCATGTGGGTCACCTCCCTGGCTGAGGATTGAGCTTGTGCTCACTCAGCAGCTGTGATAGCTTCATAGTGGTGGCTTTCACAAGTTGCACCACCAGGGAGGGCCCCATCATAACCTTTTTATGATAATTTTTATCCATTCACAGAGAGTTGGTGACACATTCTTGCAGGGCTTTCTATTTCTTTTATTTTTTCACAGCACAATAGAAAAATTAGTATTTACTTTATTTACTGCAGGGATATTTGAAGAAAAACATGCCGATATTTTGTGAGTGTTGCATGTCTTCTGCAAGAAAAGTGCTATGAGTTGATTACAAATAATACTGGTAATATTCCCACAGAGATTTATTCAATCCAAAATAAAATACAGTTACTGGGTTGGATTACATAAACAAGGAGCTAATCATCCCTGGCTGTGGCAGGATGGCACAAACCTTTCCTGGAAATTGTAAGTTTTCATTTCATAGTTTTTCTCTACCTTTCTGTTTTAGTAGCTGATTGACTATAGGTCAAGAACATATAGATACTTGAGGATTTTGAGAATATTTACATCCATGTGATCCAACTTATGACAGGCAATCAAATGCTAATTTCAGAGACTCAAATAGTCAGATCAAAATAGCATTTTTTTTCTCCATGTCTTGGATGTCTAATGGTTTAAGATAATGCAAAAATAATGGCGAAGCAAGATAACTAAGAAACGTTACTGATATTAGTAGTTAAGGTAGGAGAAAACCATGAAAGATCATATTAGGTAATGGAAAACCTTAAACAGAAAGGCTATAAAATAAGCAGAATTTAAAAAGGTGTTGGTGTTTCACTGGTAGTATATACTAATTTCAAATTATAAAATTAACAGTTACATTTATGAACATTTGGTTAACATTAAAATTAAGTAACACTTTCTTCGGTATCTTGCTGCCTAATCCTAAATTTTTAAAATCCATGTACTTTGCCTGTTTATAGAATTGACACAAAGCCCCCACAATTCTCCCAAACAAAATGAAGAAAAAATAAAATTAAACCTGTATTCCTGTACACATTGGTCAATTTCACCAAATTGTGATGCTCTTCTTGGACAGTAGGCTCAGTGGGTCAACGTTCCCTCCCACTTAAACAGAGAGCAGCTTCTATGTGGAGTCAGTGTAGGATGGACACATGCCCTGTGCGTGTTCATCTGAGTCACAGGAAAGTGGGAAAGTTTTTATGTCTAGTTCTGTGTGTCACATAGTGAGTTCACTATATTTACTAGTGCCCAGAGGTCTCGAAGTCTTTCTTAAATATGCACATCTCATCCCGGGGTGCATCTCACTCCCGCCAGCTTGTCAATTTTTCCCTTTGCTCACTTTGTGCATGTAGCATTCCTTTTTTTTTTTTTTTTTAGCTATAATTACACTTTACTGTTTTACAACTTTACACCTGTTACAAAATTTTGTGTGCATTGAAATAATTCCACACATACACTTTAAATTTACGGTGCTCACATATCCTCAAGATGACTTGCTAAAGTATGTTCTCTGATGCAGAAAATTTGAACCGACCACAGCTACAGATGCAAGGTGCGGACGCCTCAAGAAAACAAGTATCGTTAATGCTGTTTGTACTAAGGAGTTTTATTACATTTGTGAAAAGTGATCTGCATTTATAATTAAAGGAATTGCTATATTCAGGTGTTGATGCTCTCATTTTTTATGAATTATGAAATAAAAGCAGGGTATTTGCTCACATTAGTCACATGCATATTCATGAGGATTGTGGTCTCAAACATTCTTGAAGAATGATAAAACAAGAAGTTTCTTATAAAGTCATGGTTCAAATTACAACAAATTTCAAAAACAATTAAATCAGAGAATACAAACCAATTTATTGAGATTTTAAAAATAATTGTTCTGTTTCTTATATTTGCATGAATGAAGTCATCAGTTACTTGTCTTTGTCCTTCTAAGTTATTTTGCTTAGCTGAGACTCATCATCTCAATGTTATCCATAACGTTCCCACCCTCATGTTCACATAACAAGTGAATTGTTTTCTGTCACTTTAGATTGGGTTACTTTTTCTAGAGTTTATTTAGGTAGATTATACACAATCCACTTTTCTTCATGACTTCTTACACTCATCATAATTTGGAATTATTTCCAGGCTGTATTTGTAGTGTTGAGTAATGTTCTACTGGATAGGAATGTCACCGTTTGCTTATCCATTCATCTGCTGGTAGACATTTGCATTATTTTTGGCATTTTGTTACTAGAAATTAAATGCTTATAGCAATTAGTGTATAATTATTTCTATGGACACTTAACACTTACAGCAATTAGTGTATAATTATTTCTCTGGACACTTCTTTTTCTCTAGGTTAAATACTAAGAGTGGACTAGCTGAGTCATTTAGTAGTTGTATACTCAAGTTATTAGCTATTGCCAAACTTTTCTAAGATGGTTATAGCATTTTACATTCTCACCCACACAGTAGTAGAGTACCGGTTCCAGCTCATCCTTCTCAGTGATTGGTATGTTAGGTTCCTAAATTTTAGCCATTCTACTAGTATGTTATGTTGTAACTTCACTTGCATTTCTGTAATGAAAAAGATACTGAACATTTTTGGGGGAATCCTAATTTTCCATCCACATATATTATTGTAACATACCTACTTTAATCTTTGATAGTTTTTTTTTTTTAATTTGTAATTTTCTTTTTTGATAATTGTGTTTTACAAGATATTCTGTGCAACCAGAGTCTTTCATATAAATACAAAGATTTTTCTCTCTTCCTTTGGCTTGTCTCTTTATACTCTTAACTGTGTTTTGAAGAGTTGTTTCGATTTTTGTTGAAGTTTTATTGAAATTTTACCCTTTTGCTCTTCTATAGGTTGTGTTTTTTTTTTTATTTTTTTTAAAAATTTTTCACACCTATGTTCTCTCTTTTTTTTTTAAAGATTTATTTATTTATTCATATAGAACTGGGGTACAGGCCAGAGATCCGTAGGGTGAGAGGATTCACCAGAGACAGAGTGGGGAGCAGAACAGGCAGATCGACGAAGTACATTGCTGAGGGGAGCAGCGGGCGGGCCAGGAGAGGTCTGCCTCGCCATGTGGACTCCTCCGGGGCAGGCGGGAATCGAACTCATGAGGAAGTGGCTTAAGCTTCGTAGTGCAGTGCTTTAACCCGCTGCGCCACCAGGGAGGGCCTAGGTTGTGTTTTTTAATCCATATTGATGAAATTGGTGGCTAGTCCAATTCACTGAGATATTCATATATCTAATTTTAGGAGTAATTTAGATTTTATACTTATGCATACTTTTTGGAGTTAATTTTGTATTTGGTGCAATGTGTGGATCAAACAAATCCTTTTTCAATTTTTGGATATGGATATCCAAACATTCTAACAAAATTGCTCAAAGTCTATTCTTTCCAGTTTTAGTCAACATTTTCTTAAATAATTTATGGAGTAATTATTAGAGTGTTGATTGAATGTGATTTTGGTAATTTTTTTATTGTCTATTCCCATGCGTTTATGGATCTTTTAAATTAGACATATAAAGCAGAGTTGTCATGTTCTTTCAATAAATGGGGGTGAGGAAATTGTTATCCATATGAAAACACTTGTTACTGTCTCACACCATCTCAGAAAATAATAATCAACTTCATTATGAAGAACACAGTAGCCACAGAAGACAAAAAAATCACAAAAGGGGTGTCAGAGAAAGTATAACTACTGCAGTTAACATATTAAAGGAGCTGGTGGGAAGGGAAGAAAATAAGTGTAGAAGTGTAGACTATGAAGGGTAACAAAGTGGAAATGAAACCCAAATGACACGATGATCATTTCCTATTTCTGCTCATCTTGCTTGACAGCAGGTGACTTGTGAGAGAGAACAAGATGGGTAGGAGTAGTGTCTGGCCCGACACTACTCCTACCCATCTTAAATGAGGAACAAGCACCCTGACTTTTCATAAGTTGATATTTGTGTTTCGGAGCACAGGGCCAGAGGAGTGCTGTCCTCAAGGTGACCTCTCACTACCTGACAGAAAATGGTCATGAAAGATGGAACCAAGATACCCCACTCATGATCAAACAATATTTAAAAGCTGGGCGTGCTCAGGTGTGTCTCAGATCTAGAACCCATGTTAGATTTACCACTCCATCCAGCAGCAAGTAACCAGATGGACTTTACCAATTTGTATCTTATTTCTGAGAGACCCAGAAGAGAAAAATGAACAGACTATTCAAAAGTTTTCAAACTGCATCAAATTGTCTAACATAAATGTAATTAGAATTAGAGAGAGAAAAAAAAGAAGTAGGAAATGAAGAGAATGTATCTCTGAAGAAATAACCACGGATACATTCCCAAAGAGGTATCTACTTAAAGACCAAAATCACAGATAACTGCAGTATCATAAATGCTAAAAACGCAAGTGAACATATATCACATTTAAGCAGTTAAGAGTAGTGAAAAAGGGAATATAATGAAAGCATCCAATGGGTAGGGGGTTTATATAGATAAAAATAGAATTATAACATATTTCTCTTAATAATCATGTAAAAACAATTATTTGATATACCATTATTTAAAGACCAAAGGGAAAAGCCCCTATAAATCAAGAATGGTATAAGCAAGAAGAATGAAGAGAAAAAAAAAAAGCTTTTTGAGATAAGGGAAAACTGAGAAAATTGGTAGGTATTGAATAAAAATAAAGATATTAGCAGAAGGAAAATACTAGCAAATAGAATTTTAAACCTACACAATGACAATTTTTTTTAATTGAGTTTTTTTTTAAGATTGATTTATTTATGCATACAGAATTGGGGTATAAGCCAAAGGTGCATGGGCAGTGAGAGGATTCACCAGAGACAGAGTGGGAAGCAGAATAGGGAGACTGACAAAGTACACTGCTGAGGGGGCAGGTCAGGAGAGGTCTTCCATGCCATGTGGGTCACCTCCAGCTGGGGATCGAACTCGCACTAAAGCAGCTGCGGCTAGCTTCCAGTGCTGCATCTTAACACATTGGGCCACCAGTGAGGGCCTTGAAAATTTTTTTTTTAAGTAATAAAAATAAAATATTCAAATATTGAAAACTTCCTCGTTAAGGTCAGGAAGAAGACAAGATGTCAGCTTTCCCTACTCTTCTTCAAACTACTCAAAATCTTCGCCAGAGTAACAAGAGAGGAAAAGGATTTGTAATGTGTCCAGTTTTGAAAAGAAATAAGTGTTTCCATTTTCATAGCCAGGGAAACTAAAAGAAGGAAGAAGGGAGATCCAGTAGGAGGCCTCAGGAGACTGGTGGAGCAGAGACATGTGCAGAAGCTGTGCTTGCTTCTTGGCTTTGGGCTCATACCCGGGGCCTGGGAGACAGGGAAGGAATCACTTGAAACAGACATGGGTGAGAGACCCAGGGGAGGTTAAAAATGGCAGTCTTTATCTTGATTTTGACTATGTGCTTTTCCTACCAGATCTGTCTGGTCCTTTCTGCCCCTGTTTTAGGGGTCCCCATCAGAAGGTGCCTTAGGCTGGTGGTAAGTTTTGGGGTCTCAGATGTCCTGCTTTGGGCCAACCTTGTTTGCTTGGGCATTTGAGAAGATGGTGACTTTGGGTGCTTTGCGTGAAAACTATTTTAACTATATTCTTTCTCTTTTCTTTTTGGCACACTAATTGTTCTTTTCTATTGAAGACCTTTGGATCTAGAGTATGTTTTGTCTTGACATAGCAGATGGCAGAACCTATTTAGAGCAGGCAGGTTTGGGGGTTTCTGGTGCCCCTCACCTTGCCCTGTAACAGTTGTACCTCTATACATTCTCTCCAACAGTGCACGAGGATTTTAATTTCCCCATGTCCTTGCCAATACTATTATTTTTCATTTTTGAAAATTGTTACACTGTCCATGTGTATGAGGAGTGGTTTGCTTGTTTATTTTTTGTTTGTTTTATAATGTCTTCTGGTTTTATCAGACTACTAAGGATGCTGAAATCATAGAATACATTTCTTCTATTATTTTCTAAGAAGTTTGTGTAGAACTGGTATTCTTTCTTTCGTTCTTTAATATTTAATTGAATTTTCTAGTGCAGTAGTCTGGCCTTGGAGTTTGTATTTGTGGCAAAGTTTTAAAGACAGTATCAATTTTGTGAACTGACATGGAGCTTATTGAGGTGATCCATTTTTTCTTGGATGAACTTTGGCCATTTGTGACTTTTAAAGATTTTAACCATTTGATCGAAGTCATCAGATTTATTACATAAAATTATGCATGTGTTTTAAAAATTTCTTACTCTTTTTGCATCATAGAACTTTAGTGATGTAATATCATTCTAGATCGTGGTATTTTGTTTTTCTCTCATGTTTGATCTGTCCAGTCAGAAGTTTAGCAATTTCATATACCTCTTCAATGAAATATCTTAACACGAGTTCTTAAGTTGCTTTTGATAGCCTAAGTAATATTAATCATCACCTAAATCTCTAATGTGAAACCATCTATTTTATAAATACAAAGAGGCCGAAGGAGCATTTTCCATGTTATATACTAAAATTTTGCATTTAATAACAGCCATCTTACTTCTGATTAAATATCTCTAGTGTTAATAAACAGTCTTTTTTGCCTTATTGCATAGCTCAAAATTTGCATTGCTGCTTTCTACTAAATATCATTGAAATATGAACCTTATACAGCACTACTACTATGGGCAGCCGTGCCATCGGGCAGTGTAATGTTACTTGTATTTATGACAATGGAGAGTTTGTCCAATATTCACCATAGATATGAGGATGTGAACTGAAAGTGGGGAATGATTATCAGTAGCTGAAGACCGTAAATTGTTAGGGGTGGTGCCTCCGGAGGGGGTTGCTGATAGAAAATAGAGCCCCCCAGGGGCATGCTATAATTGGGGTAAAGCAATGAACAAAATGTATAGGGGAAAGCGACACACACGGGAGAGGCGCAAGAAAAGCTGCGCAGGCGCGGGAGAGGAAGCCTGAGTGGCTGCCCTGAGGCAGGGCGAGGGATGCTCGGATGTCGGCGTGGTAACGGAGGGCTCTGGACAGCTCCGGCAGGGCCTTGCAGAACTGGGTGTTATGGACACTGGCCATGTGGCAGAGGCCATCGAGTACGGCCTTTTCCGAGTAGTCATTTGGGAAAAGTTTAGTTAGGCCTGGCGGAGAAAGGGAGAGCGGAAGAAACAGGCTGACGCGTGGCCTGGAGAGGAAGGGAGACCTCGCCGGACGTCTCGGCAAAATGCGTGAGTGTGGCCAAAATGCGTGAGTGTGGCGGTTTGTGGGCTCATTTTGCCGGTACAGCTGTGGTCTGAGAAAGGGAGACCCGAGCC
>NW_004567137.1:14709400-14716182 GCF_000260355.1 Condylura cristata
ATCGAACTCATGCGGAAGTGGCTTAAGCTTCCCAGTGCAGTGCTTTAACCTGCTGCACCACCAGGAAGGGCCCTACCTCTGTTTCTTTAATATTTTCTTGTTTAAAGAGAAAGTATTTGTTTAGGTAATATAAAGAAAACATAAGAAAAAGGTAGAAATTTGTTATTATTCACATTTGCTAACCCAATATTGTATGTATTTCTGTTTACTATAACATGTCAAGGATTCTGCATAAAAATATAAGCTGCCTATGTATTGTCATTTATCTTAATTTATGTGTATATATAAAACATTTAATGCTACATTCATTCTATTAAAAGAAAGAATATATGTCAAGTAGGATATGAATATTTATTTTATATTATTCCCATAATTCTCACAATTATTAATGTCCTATTCACATGAGATTTCTGGGATACTGTATTTTTTCCCAAGAGTTAATTGTAATTGATAGATTTCAAGTTTAAGTTGATCTCTGGTGCATAAAATTCATTATTTGAATTCTCTATGCTTTTCCTGACACTGGAAATGAGATAGAGACAGAAGTGGAAACTTTCTGTGTGGGAATTTTGAGTGTTTTATGTTCACTGGTTCTCTTTTTTCTCACACAGTCTGAGGCCAATTTCACATCAACAAAGGCCTCCTCACCTCAGCAGAGCAACAAGGTCAACACAGCCTGTGCATCTTTATTGTGCTCATGCCCAAGCTCCTCTTTCAGTTGGTGAAACCCAGGGCAGACACACAGGTATGACCAGTCCCACTGCCAGGCTGCTGGGCAGGACAGATAAAGTGAAAAGTGCTCCAGGAAAGCTGTGCAAAAAGTTGGGAGGGTTCTAGATTGTTGCTTGAATTGACTTGGGATTTATGCCAATTAATACCTAATGTTATCTTTATCCTACAAGTGCTGATAGCATGGATCAGAATGAGAATATGTTAATACATTATTATGCATAATAAGAGTTTTAAAAATCTTCAGATGTGTTTCTCTCTTTTCCCTTTTATTGTTGCTGTCTAACTGATTAGCAGCAGATGATCCAAAATTTAAACTGTATACTTAAATGCGATAAGAAAAGTTTGAATGTCTTGATAATGATTGTTTTTCTATCAAAATAAATCCTGGGTCCTCTCTGATGGGCAGTGGGTAAGGACACAGCACTGCAAGCTAGCTGCAACCACTTCAGTGCGAGCTAGATCCTCGCCCCAGAGATGGTCCACATAGTGCAGCAGACCTCTCCTGACCCGCCCACTGCCCCCCTCAGCAGTGTGCTTCGTCCATCTGCCTATTCTGCGCCTCACTCTGTCTCTGGTGAATCCTCTCACCACACCTGCATTTCTGGCTTGTACCCCATTTCTGTATGCATAAATAAATAAGTCTTAAAAAAAATAAATCCAGATGTGTATTTGCAAAATACAAAGATATTCAGGTACAGATAACAACAATAGAAAACCAGTTATCTAGGAAAATACATGAATTTAGAGCTATTCATTGACAGGTAAATGGTAATTATTTATACATTTTATATTCAATGATTGTTCAAATCAACTTTCCTTAAGTTACAAAGTGATTAGTGAAACTTCATGATGAATATTTCAATGTTATTAATTATTCCTTATAAAAGAGTCACAGGTCTTGCTTTAATTTTTGTTGTCAGTCCTCAAAATGAACGAGAAGGTGACATACATGGAAGTGAAATTTTCCAGTGCAGGGGAACAAGAGGACAAAAGGCCTCAAGTCCACGAAACCAGAGGTAAAGTTTCTTTTCTTTCGTAGATTTATGAAAAATTTATATTATATGAAATTATGATAATTGTGCTTATACATATTTGATTATTTAGATGGTTCTTTATAAATAGAGGAATATATTTAAATGTAATAGTTGTTGAGATCTGTGTTCATAGAAAACAATCATATTTTATACTCTACAATATATTTCCATTTTGTTTTAATTCTGTGGCTTTGGTATGCTCGGTGCTTACTAATTATGTATTTTGTCTTTTGTGCAGAATTTTCATGGCATATGATTGCAGTAATTCTGGGAATTTTGTGGGTTTTTTTCCTCCTGCTGATAACTGCAGGCTTAGGATACAAGTGTGAGTATAAGGAATACATATTTGTCATGAAAATAATGAGCCAAGATTTTAAATAGCACTATGAGTTCCTGAAAATTTTAACTATATAAAGTTCTATAGAAATATTAGTATTTATTATAGGCTTGATGTTAAATTGATAAGTATGATGAGTTTATTATTTGTCATCAGTTACTGTTTAAGCATACATTTGGCTGAAGCATGTGGTGTTTATTCTTTTTGAAAGATTTATTTATTTGTGCACACAGAACTGGGGTACAGGCCAGAGGCTCAGGGGTGGCAAGAGGCTTCACCAGATACAGAGCGGGGAGCAGAACAGGCAGATCCACGAAGTATACTGCTGAGGGGAGCAGCAGGCGGGTCAGAAGAGGTCTGCCACGCCATGTGGTCACCTCCAGGGCAGGTGGGAATTTGAACTCATGCTGAAGTGGCTGCAGCTTCTTAGTGCTGTGCTTTAACCCGCTGTGCCACCAGGGAAGGCCAGGTGTATATTCTTATAGGATGAATCTTTCCATATGAACAGAGAATTGGGAAAAATTTTATGTTAGTAACATAAAATTATAATGCCATAATATTCCTTGAATCACAAAGGAAATGAACTCAATCTATGTTCTGTATGAATGAATGTTATCCATTACTTTGATATATGTATTATATCAATAATTTTAAATTACTTTCTTTGAATGCAAACAACATTTGCATTCAACATTTGCATTTCTTTGAATGCTCTGAATGCAAACAACAAATACTGAATAAAATACTGAAAACTAAGTTGCATAAATTTCATATTTTTTATTGAATGGTAGATGGCATAAAATCATTTAATATTAATCTTATATTTTATATTTTTATTAGTTTTATATACAATTTAAAATAATATAGACAATTTATTGTCTTATTTAAATATCTTACTTATGTGTGACACTTTATATTATTTTAACATCATACTATGTTTTTTCACTTAATCAACATCATTAACTTTGACATCTATAACTAAAGGAATTGGTCACAATAAAATGACCTATTAAAGATAGTTATGATCTTAATTTTTTTAAATGGGTTGAAGTTTTTCAGAACTCTTGTAAATGTGAAAATGTGAATGACAGAGGGACATGATCCTCACTACTTTATCATCATCAACTTTACCAACGTACCCAGGTAGGTGCTGAAAACTTAAACTCTCAGCTTACAGCTTTGTTTTCATTAGAATTACCCTTTTCTGTCCCATTTCAGTGTGTTTTTGATATTTTACATTGGCCTTTGACACCCTTATTTTGCTCACATTTTTCCCCATCAAATCATTTTCTTTTTATAGCTAATTAGATGCTATGGGTTTCCAAATAAATCTATATGACATTGTCATATTGATTTGATTATTATAGTGATTTGTGCTTGTGAATGAATATCCCCAGTAGATCTTCCTTATATATTCTCTCTTTGTTGATTTTTCCCTTGTAGGCAGACTGTTCCATATCACTGAAAACTATTTGCACTTAAGGTGTTAAGAGCTGTCAGATCCAATGGACTGGGTCTATAAGAGACAGTCTCTGGTTCCACAGTTTTCTTATCTGCAGAATTTGAAGAAAACCTACTCAATGTTCATAGCTTTTTGGGACACAGGCAAATCATTTATTCTCTGGTTATTCTGTGTGAAGGGAGGGATGAAATACAGAAGTGGTCTTGGGTTTGAAGATCTTGATGATTTTTGTTTTCAAGAGAAAAACTGTGACATATGTCCTGGAATTTGGTCCTGCTGTGAAAATTACTGCTACTATTTTTCAACTGATGAGAAAACTTGGGATCAGAGTAAGAAGTCATGCCAGGAACTTGGTTTTAATCTCATTAAGATTGATGACAGAGATGAGCAGGTATGTTTGCCTTATTCAACTTGAGTTGGTGCTTTAGAAAAGTTTGTTTGAGTTAGAATATGGTGTGTTGTCTGTGTATGTGTATGTGTATATAAAACCTACACACATACATATATATATAAGTGTATATGTATATAATTTCCATTACTTTGTTCTTTTATTTGTTCTAAGATATGAATGAACAAAGTAATAAATTTGTATTCAGAGAAATACAAAAATCTAGATATAGCTTGCAAGTACAAATACCTTGGTAAATTTAAAACTCAATTCTTACCAATCAATTCCTAAATGATTTGAGTTTCAGTTTCCTCTCAGGAAATGAATTATATTTATATTTATAATATATTTTTCCTTGTGATTTCAAAACACATTTTTTTGGTTTCAGTTTTAGTCCTGCTTCTGGGTTTCTGTGAACGTTCCAGCTCCTTTGAAATTTCTTGATACTTTACCCTGTGACAGAAAGGACAAGACTGCATAGTCTCACTTCATTGGTGATAATGATGCTGTCATTTCTAGGCTGGAACACTGAAAAGCTATAAAGCTATGTGACAGAATTTGTTGTAGAGGAAATTTACTCTCTCACTAATGGTTCAAGAATTTAATTTTTAGTTGCTTTATGAAGCCCAAAATTGTGGGAAAAAATAGTGATATAATCTGATGATATTGAAAATAGAGATTGGCTCATTGATTATGTTTAACACCAACTTCTAGCAAAAGCATGTGAATGAATATTAATGATATCTAATTTTAGTGCTCTTCAGCAACTTAGAAGTTATAAAGGTAATTCTAAAGTTATAAAAATTCTAAAATTATTCTACTTGTACCTTTTGTAGGCATTATATAAGTGCAGTTACAATTTTCTTTTTGTATTATTCATTTTTGAGGAAAAATATTCAGTGTGTGTATGAGAGAGAAAAAATGCATTTAGGAAAGTTGTTACTTTACATTTGAATCTATATGAAAGTATTTGAAATGTATACAGTATATCTATTGAAATTATACAAAATCAATGATATTTTATTTCTTACATTCAAAATCATATAATTCCAGTTTTATTAATAAAGAAAAAGTTGAAGACAATTCATTAAGTTGCCATAACCAGTGAATGACATAATCTGTTTGGAAACAGAAATGTCTAGCTATTTTTTTTTCTTTTATCTCTATCACTAATATTGAACAGTGTGGATTTATTTTATCTACTTAAAGATAATGGGCATTTGTTCATTTCCAATTTGAATGTTAAGAATAGTTCACTAACATTCTTAGAATGGTCGCCAAGATTTTTTCATATGTCCTGTCTTATCTTCATTTATAAGTACACAATAACTAGAGTAAGTAGGTAGTAGGGTGTTTAAAATAAATTTTATATGATGATTCTAAAATTAATCTCAGTAATTTTTTTTACACAATGTTCAATATTTTTCTCTGTTCCATTTTATAAGCCTGATGTTTCTCCATTTTGCAAACTGAAGAGTTGTGTGATATATCCTTGTCAGAATTTTCATTTTTCTGGTGTCTAGTAAGCTTGGCATCTTTCCATACTTATTGGCTATGTATTTTATTTATTTATAGGCATATATTATATTTACATACATTCATTTATTTAAACTCTCAATAGCACTACCATATCTATATATTTTATATGATTATATAAATTTCCATTGTGTTTCATTAAAAATAAACATATGTATTTATGACATCAATTTTACCATCAAAATTCCAATTCTATACTTCACTATACCATCGTACCCTTATCAGGTGTCTTCTGTCCTTTGTGGAACTAGTTGGTTTATAGTCCATAAGCTTATGTTTTGTTTCATTTATTTCATACGGTTTGTTCTACATAACACATGAATGAAATCAAAGTGTTTGTGTTTCTCTGTTATATTTCACTAAATATAATAATCTCAAAGACCATTGTGTTATTGCAGATGACAAGTTTGCATTGTTGTTATAGTCAAGTAGTGTCCATTGTGTTCCTTTCCCACATCTTTGTCTATTTGTCAAGTGACGAGTACTTCATTTCCAACTCTTGGCTATTGTAAGTGGCTGCAGTGAATATGGGGGTGTATATAACTCCTCAAAATAAGATTTTTGTATCTTTCAGGTTATACATAGATATGCAATCACTAGATCATATGTGATTTTACTTTTCATATTTTGATGAATCTCCATATTGCCTCATAATGGCTGTATCAATTTACAATACACCAAGAATGACTATCTCCCACATCCTCTCCAACACCGGTTATTTCTCTCTTGATTTTTTTGACTTTTTTGTATGGGTTAATACTGTTTTCTTATTGGCGTTGAAAGTGTTTGATTTGTTCTTAAAATACCACAGATGTTCTCAGGTTTGAAACTTATTTTTACATTTATCTAGGTGTATTTTGATGAGTGCTCGCTTATTGCATCTCATTTGACTAGTACTTTTTAAAATATAATTTTATCTTTCCTTTCTGTTTATTTGTGTTTTTTTCATTATTTTGAATTTATATTATTGTATTGATGTAAATTGATATAGAACAGTGTATAAGTTCAGATCTCTTCAGATGTATGTTTCCCCACACACTGAACAGAAAGATACCCAGAGACCACCTGGTCTTCTCCACCCTTCCCCTTCCAACCCCACTATCCCTTTCAAGCTCATTGTGGAATTGTGTTTTAAGTTCATCATATCCCTTTTTTGATATCTTTTACCCCAGAGAGATTGTGATTCATTAGTCAGGACTTTCCATTATACTCTGTTGTTACACAGTAAGGAAGTTATGCCTACTACATGTACTGTAGGAATGTTTGAAGATAAATCTGCACGTTTTTTATTTT
>NW_004567137.1:14717667-14758423 GCF_000260355.1 Condylura cristata
TTTTTGATCCATAAATTATGTGACTGGTGTGGTGTTAATTCTGATGGAAGGTATCTTAAATTCAGTTTCAGATATTGTTTGACAAGTGTATTAAATGATTTATGATGCTTGGGATGTTATATGAACCTTTTGGGGCTGACTGTGAAGTGCCAATGGGAGGTCTGTGCGGGATGCGAAGTGGCTCATTTTGGTGGACCGTGTTACCAGGAGGCTGGAGGTGGCCATCATAAAGTTCCATGCCTGAGCCCTTGATGTCAAAATGATTAAGGTGATGTTAAGCTAAAGGGGAGGTGAGTGTAACCAGGGAGCGTAACTGAGAAAAGTAGTTGAAGAGAGGAAACAATGAAAGAGAATGCAAGATAATGGGAAATCTTCTATAGAAATGCTGTTCAGATCACAAGCAGCATTTAAAAGGGTAGTGCTGCTTCATTGATAATTTTGTAGTTAAAAATTGTACTTAAGGGCCCACTCTGGTGGTGCAAGGGATTAATACAGCACTATGAAGCTATAGGCAGCCACTGCAGCATGAGATCCCAATCCAGGGGGTACAGCAGACCTCTCCTGTCTCACCCGCTGTTCCCTTCAGCTGTGTATTTCAGTAGATTGTCTATTCTGCTTTTCACTCTGTCTCTGATGAATCCTCTCAGTCCCTGCACCTTTGGCCTGTACCCCAGTTCTTGTATGCATAAATAAATAAACCATTACAAAAAGAAACCAGTACTTATTACCTGGTAGTTTCATGAACATTAAGTTAATGTTAATTTTGTGAACATTAACTTAAGTAACATTTTCTTCGCATTGTATAATTGTCTTAATAGTCCAAGTCCATGGACCCTACAATCATTTCTCAATTTTTTTCAAAAGATTATTTATGCATACAGAGCTGGGGTACAGGCTGGAGGTGCAGGAGTGGTGAGAGAATTCACCAGAAACAGCGTGGAACAGAACAGGCTGACTGATGAAGTACACTGCCGAGGGGAGCAGCGGGCGGGTCAGGAGAGGTCTGCTGTGCTATGTGGATCACCTCTTGAGCAGATGGGGATCGAATTCATGCTGGAGAGGCTTTAGCTTCTCAGTGTTGTACTTTAACCTGATATGCCACCAGTGAGGGCCCTCATTTCTCAATTTTACAAACATTTAATGCTTTGGTTTGATAGTAAATTAGTGGGAAAATATGCTTCAGTTTAGCACATTGAGCAACTTCTGTGTTCAAAGTCAGGCTGGTGCTGGAGACACTGCCCCAAGCATAGTCATCTGCATTACAGGAAACTGGAAATGTTTTCATATCTGTTACCATGTGTATGTGATGAATTTACCACATTTAGAACTTAGCAGATGTTTCAGAATTCAGAGAGCAGTTTTTCATATGTGCATGTCTAATCCATGAGTGAATCTAGTCTACACCAATTTTTCTCTTTCCCTTATCTCTACCTGTCCTCTGCAACGCTTCCATTAGCTTTAGCTATAACCTCACTATCACTGCCCCACTATCTATCCTTTGCAAAATTTTTATGTCCCTTACAATATTAAATGAACATTTAAAATTTTGATGTTAATGATTTTCTGAAATAAATTTGTTCTCTGATACAGAGATTTTGAAGTGACTACATCTCCTGATGCAGCATGTGCATATCTCAAGTAAACAGATATTACTACTGCTGTTTGTACCAAAGAGCTTTATTTTATTTGTAAGAAGTTAATCTGCACTTACCAATAAAGGAATTGCTGTGTTCAAGGTCTTCATGGTTTCATTTTCTATATGAGTTAAAAATCAGGTGTTCAGTCACTCATTTTAGTTATTTATGTGTAATTTGTGAAGATTATGATCTCTCAAATATCCTCGAACATTGATGAAACAGTAAGTTTTATATATTGTAAAATTATAAACTTAATTTACATTGTAAAGACTTCACAAACTGATAGAGAACACCAAAGCAATTATTTTGATTCAGTGAATGACTATTTATTAATCCTTTCCTCAAATTTCTGATACCAGTTTTTTTTTTTAAAATTTTATTTGTTTTTGTGTACAAGAATGGTTAGGTAGGCCAGATGTACAGGGATTCACCAGAGACAGGGTAGGTAGCAGAAAAGTTAGATTGACTGAAATACATTGTGAGGGCATCAGTTGGCGAGACAGGAGAGGTCCGCTGTGGCTTATGGGTCAGCAATTAGGCCAGGGATCAGACTTAGACCAGCTGTTGGTAATTGTGCTGGGACTTAACCCCTGGGTTAGATCACCTGGAAGTTTCCAGTGATCTTATTTTTCATAAGAATATACACTTATTAGACTTATTAGATATACAACAATGTATCTAACCCCTTTTAATCAAAGTACTTCAGTGTGTCCCAGACTCTGGCAGGTATAGAAAATGCTGCAAGGAATTGCACTTACTGCAGTATCATTGGCAACAGTGAGTTCCAGTAGGCCATGGCTCTGGGAGGATTATGTTCATGCCAGATGTGTTTATATTCAAATTTAGATGCCTTGTTAATAGCTACCCTCCACGTGCCTGTGCACAGCTCATCTGCAGAGACCACCCTCGAGAATGCCAGCTCCTCCCATTGTTACCACCAGTGTGTTGCCAACCTGTTGGATGTGGGCAATAAAACCTTCACCAATTAAAAGGGGCATCTTGTGTTATGTGTACATTATTATGTGTGAGGTTGAGCGTGCTGCTATGTCATTTATGTCACTTCAGGTCTGTGTTCATGTCACTATAGAATACTATAAGAAACTTATTTGGAACCAAAGCAAAGCAGATACAAACAGTTCATCCTTACCGAGATTTAGGTGCCTATGAGGAGAGACTAGAGAGGCAAAGAGGCTTAAATTTGTTGTTATAAAGGCAACACTGTAGCAGGAAGGTGGTCACATAATTTGAAATTTCACATAGTAATATGTTAGCTATTGAACAACAATCACAAATGGAAACATTCTAAGGTTTCAGAAAAAACAAGTCATGTCCCTTTATTGCTTTCATTTCTGTTCACACAAAATCCTATTTGTTTCCCACTTAAGCCATTTGTCTCTTCATTATGTTCTAATACAACCAAGAAGTAGGACAGTTGATTTCTCTATCCTCACTTACTTTTATGAGTTTACAAGTAAAAACAAACAAACAAAAAAAAACCACAAGGAAATATATAAGAATTATAATATGGATAAAAATATTAAAAACTTATTTTTCTCTTGGATCTTTGGTTTTAGGAAATTATGTTAACAATTATGCATTCTGGCCCTCCCTGGTGGCGCAGCGGGTTAAAGCACAGCACTAAGAAGCTAAAGCCACTTCAGCATGAGTTCAGTCCCTGCCCGCCCCGGAGGTGACCACATGGCGCGGCAGACCTCTCCTGACCAGCCTGCTCCCCTCGGCAGTGTATTTCATAGATCTGCCTGTTCTGCTCCCCACTCTGTCTCTGGTGAATCTTCTCACTGCCCTACACCTCTGGCCTTTACTCCAGTTCTGTATGCATGAATAAATAAATATTTAAAAAATTATGCATTCTTCCTGCTCTGTTATAAAGTTCACTCTACTTTAGTTTTACCTTGTTCTGCTTATACAATTGGTACTGGGCGTTTCTCTCATTCCCTGTCTATCTGTCATGTAATTAATCTGTATCATCTTGTGTTTAAAACTCTTGGGGAGGTAAGAGGCTTCACCAGAGACTGTGGGGAGCAGAACAGGCAGATTGACGAAGTACACTGCTGAGGGGAACAGCAGGCTGGTCAGGAGAGGTCTGCTGTACCATGTGGATCACTTCCCTGGCTGGAGATGGAACTTGCACTGAAGCATCTGCTGTGAGCTTGCTATGCTAGATCCTAACCAGTTGTGCCACCAGGGAGGGCCCTTTACTATTTTCATTTTTAAATCAATATTTTAGTTTTTCAAATTGTGTTTAGGTGCTCTTTTAAAGACTTCAAATAATAAAACTGACATAGAGATGGATTTGAATTATTATTGCTACATATTTCTAGGAGAATTTCAAGGATTAAGACTTTTGTGACACCTACTTCTGGAGCTAAATAGGGTGCTGAGCTGATAATTGAATTAAGCATATAATGATTTTTAAAATGTCCTTTGTCAATTTTGGATACAATAACAGCAGATGATTTTAACTTTGATGCTATGAAATAACTATATTTAAGCCCATTCCTTACTTAAACATTTATTTTTCTGTGTTTTTTAATTGTTTTAATGAATAAATTTGTTTCTTTGGACAATATAATTGGACCACAAGAAAGAAGTAGAATCTGTTAGCATGTAATAAGCTTACCCAAAATTGGGTATATTTATAGTTAATATAATCAGTGAGGCTATTGTGGTGTCCTTAGAATATTTGTTAAAAATATGGGCTAACACTTATATATATTTTGACATTAATTTATGGTTCCCATGCATCTATATAATACATATGTATTTTCCACAGTGATCTCTCTCTATATGCATCTGTCTACTTAAACAATAGGGTATTTACCATTAATTGATACAAAATAAAAGTATAAGTCATGCCTGGTAAAATATGAATATTTCCCTTTTATTTTAACATTTAAAAAATGTTATGTGAACAATCAAATGAATTTCTTAGATGGTGGTTTATTTTTCACGCTCTATGATAGATGCTAAAACTCAAGTTTGGGGCCATCCCTGGTGGGGCAGTGGGTTGTTTGCAGTGCTATGAAGCCACTGCAGCCACTGCAGCACAAATTTGATGTCCAGTCAGGGGGCTGACTGACATGGTGTGACAGGCCTCTCCTGAGCCACCCACTGCTCCCCTCAGCAGTGTTACTTAAGTCAATCTGCCTCTTCGGCTCCCTACTCTGTCTCTGGTGAATCCTCTCACCCCCCTGCCTTCCCCAACCTCTGGCCTGTACTCCAGTTCTGTATGCATCAATAAATCTTTAAGAAAAAACAAACTCGGGTTTGGATTGAATTATTGTCCATAACATTTACCTTTTACCATAGTGACACAATGTGGAATAATAAAATAGAGTCAGCAGTGGAAACTTGTATGAGGGAATGTTGAGTGTCATCTGGTCACTGCTTCTCTTTTTTTTGACACAATCCCTGAGCCCAGCACACAGGGGCCTCCTCACCTCAGAGCAGCGCAGCGAGGCCAGCAGGGACAGCACCTCCTCCCCGTGCTCCTGCCCAAGCTCGTCCTCCAGCCAGTGAGACCCCGAGGCAGACACACAGGTATGAACAGCCAGTGTGTGTGTGACCCCAGCCCCTGCTGTCAGGCCCTGGGCAGGGAGGGAGCAAGGGGAATGTGCTCCAAAGAAGCCGTGTGGAAAGTTGGGAGGGTTTTGTGTTGTAGCTGGAAAGAATTGAACTTGGGATAAATAATATCTGACAATATCAAAATACCTAATGTGATCTTGATAAGTGAAGAGAGGAATAGATAAGAATGACCCAAATATTTACTATTCCCAAAATGATTTTTGAATCCTTAGATGTTTGGGGAATTTTTCTTTTATAGTCAGTATTTCATTTTGCTCATCTCTTGGGTTGCTGTTAGCAATGAATGATAAAGCTATATGCAATCATCTTATTATTTTAATACTTATTTTTCTATCAAAATAAATCCAGTTTTGTAGTTACCTATTTCTTTGCTTGTTATACAGATATTCAATTACAATTATGCAAAACAGGAAAATGCAATGCTTTATAGCAAGAATTCCCTTATGTCATTGTGGTAGAGAGAATGTTTAGAGAAAAACAAGTGGTAATATATTTATGCGTTTTATTCTTATTTTATGATTGTTAAAATCAACTTTCCTTTGACTAAAAGTAATAGTGAAATAATAAGATATTTGAAGAACCCAAGATTCAGAGCTTTTTGGGAAGAACAGTTAATTTGTTCTTTCAATAGCTAACAAAAGCATTGTTTTGGAAGAAAGGAAACTATTCTCCTTAGTCACTATATGTTGCCTTTATTTTTAGAGGAGAGTGATTATGATACAATTTTGTGATGTTATTTAAGTAAGCCCAAGCAGGCAAAGTATCATATTTTAGGATACATATATGTAAGTAAACTTCATATATGTCATATATTGAACTGGGTATCTATTTATACTTAAGATACAAGCGTACTGTCATTTTTGCAAATACTACAATAGAGACCCTTTCCTATGAGCTGTTGGAGCTTGGGAGTATTAATTACTTTCTTGAGGCCCTGTTGGCTCCTCTGTAAGTTGAAAAAACAACCTTCACTATGTAGCATTACTGTGAGATCTGTAAGTTAAGCCTTACTTTTGAGTTTCTTGTATTGACTGGAGTGATTTTTACATCTCCTCACACTCCCAGAGAGGATTTATGACTCAGTGATGGACTGCAGGTTCAGGGGTGACATACATGACTGAATGGGTCTGCAGTTGTGACAGTGGTGAGTTTGTTGGAACTCATGGCTCCGTCCTAAACAGGTTCTATTTCTAAGCACTAAGTGATAAAATACCATTTTTCAAAGTTATGAATCTAAGATTTTAGGTGAATGTGAAAATACCAACTTTTTAATTCAATTATTTAAAACTGTGAAATCTTGGTGTTTTTTTTTTTAAACTATGCATACAAAACTCGGGTACAGGCCAGAGATGCAGGGGCCATGAGAGGATTCACCAGAGACAGAGTGGGGAGCTGAACCGGCCTACTGAGGAAGTACACTGCTGAGGGGAGCAGTGGAAGAGTCAGGAGATGTCTGCTGCACCATGTGGGTCACCTCCAAGGCGGGGGAGTGAACTCTTGTTGAAGTGGCTTTAGCTTCTTAGTGCTATGCTTTAAGCTGCTGTGTCACTAGGGAGGGCCCAAAACAGTGAAATCTCCATTTTTAATTGATTAGAGCCTCGATTAAAAGACATCACAAAATGTTCAACTCTGTTGTTGTTGTCTCTCTAATGAATGGTTACTTTATCTATTCAGATGTCATCTTTTAGCTCTCATTATTTCATGAAAAAGGCTCCCATTTTTCAATGATACTAATTATGCCTTTGAAACAGCAAATGTTATTGCATTATTTTTGCTCACAGCCCAAAAATGAGTGAGGACAGGATGATACACAGGATGCTGAAATCAAAAAAACACAAAGAAGTAAGAGACCCAACTCATAAAAATGGAGGTAAAGTTTCCTTATTTCTGATTTCTGAAAATTTAGTAATGTTAAATTAGAAAAAAAAAAACCTTGATAAGTGTGTCTATCAGTATTTTATATTGTGTACTTCTTTATAAATTGAGGAGTCTATCTAAATGTAATATTTGCTGAGGTCATTGATCACAATAATTGAATTGTTACTAATTTTAGATTCTGGAATAAATTTTTATTTTGTTTTAAAATGAGTGCTTTGATGACCACAGTGCATATATAAATTTTTATCCAGATTTTCCAAGGCATGCCATTGCCGTAAATTTGGGAATTATATGTCTTCTACTCCTGCTGAAAAGCACAGCCTTAGGATATTTGTGTGAGTATCAGATATACATTTCTTAGTAGTGAAAATGAGTCTAGATGAAAAATACAATAGTATAAATACTGGCCCTCTTCTGAACCTTTAGATGTGATCTATAACGTTCTCTGTAAATGTTACTAGTCATGATAGTATTCATGGAAATATTGATAATAGGAATATTCTATTATTTTATCAGTTTTTATTCTTCACACAATGTCGTAAGAACAGTCCTAGCACAAAAATTTTACTAATATGTATAGTGTGGTTTGTTCAAACTCATTTTTATATGGGATAAGTTTTTTCATATGCTCAGGTTGGGAGAATATTTATTAGAATATTACATATCATACATACTGCAATCATGCTTGAAGCATTAAATTGACCTGTTTTATGTAAGATAAAATGTTATACATCAATTTTGATATATTTTCTGTGACTTAAAAAAACATTAATACATAAAAGTTGCTTTTAACCCTCAAAATTTGTTCTCCATGTAAAGTCACTAAGTCCATTATAAATTTATACTAAACAGAGCTCTGAATGCAAATAACACATACTGACTAAAATACTGAAAACTAAGATGTATAGCTTCAGATTTCTTTGTTGAATAGTAGGTGGCATAAAATCATTTAAAATTTTTGTTTTGTTTTATATTTTTATTAGTTTAACATAACTTTTTACATACTATAGACAGATTATTGTTTAGTTTTAAATATCTTGTGTGTGACATTTCATATGCTTTTACCTCGAATTGTCTGTTTTTCTATTTAATTAACATCTTTTACTTTGACATCTAGAACTAAAAGAAATGGTCATAATAAAGTGACCTATTAAAGATAATCATGATCTTAATTTTATAAAATGTGTTGAAGTTTTTCAGAATTCTTGTAAATGTAAAAATCTGAATGACAGAGGAGGACATGATACTTCCTCACCAGTTTATCATAATTCAACTTTACCAGTGTACCCAGGTAGGTGCTGAAAACTTAAGCTCTCAGCTTACTGTTGTCTTTCACGGAATTATCCCTTTCTGTTCCATTTCAGTATGCTTTTGATATTTTACACTAGACTTTGATAGGTACTTTTGTTTACTTGCTTTTTTCCATCAGATTTTTTTTATACTTAAATAGATGGTTTTCTGAAGTAAAAAACCTATATGATATTGCCATATTGAGTTGGCTATTTTAGTGGCTTATGCCTGTGAATGAATAGTCCCCAGATAGATTCTCTCTGTTGATTTTTCCCTTGGAGGCAAACTGCTCCATATCACTGAAAACTATTTGTACTTAAAGTGTTAAGATCTGTCAGACCCAGTGGACTGAGTCTACATGAGTCAGTCTTTGGCTCCACAGTTTTTTTATCTGCAGAATTTGAAGAAAACCTACTCAATGTTCATAGCTTTTTGGGACACAGGCAGATTGTTTATTCTCTGATGAACCTGTCCACAGGAAGTAATGAAATACATAAGAGAGTATGGGTCTTTTAAGTGGTCATGGGTTTGAGGGTCTTGGTGATTTTTGTTTTCAAGAGAAAGACTGTGACATACATCCTGGAAATTGGTCCTGCTGTAAAAACAGCTGCTACTACTTTTCAACTGATGAGAAATCTTGGGATCAGAGTAAGAAGTCATGTAAGGAACTTGGTGTTAACCTCATTAAGATTGATGACAGATATGAGCAGGTATGTTTGCTTTACTCAGCCTACACACACACACACTCACACACATTCATATTTTCTATTTTTCTCGTTCATTTCTTATAAAGACCACTTTTTGCTCTAAGAAATGAATAAATGAACAAAAGAGTACATTTGTATTCAGAAAAATATAAAAATCCTGATATAGCTTGCAAGTACATACAAGTACGGTGGTAAATTTAAAGGTCAGTTCTTATCAGTCAATTCCCAAATGATTTGAGTTTCAGTCTCCTCTCAGGTAATGATCTTTATTTATATTTATAATACTTATTTTTTCTTGTGATTTCTAAATGTCTTTTTTGTTTTAGTTTTAGTCCTGCTTTGCAGTTTCTTTTCATGAATACTTGCTGCTATTTGAAATTTCTTGACATTTTACTCTTTGACTGAAAGGACGAGGCTGCATATTCTCACTTCATTAATGATAGTGATGCTGTCAGTATTCAAGCTGAATACTGAAAAGCTATAAAATTGACAGAATTTGTTTCAGAGGAACTTTATGCTCAGACCGATGGTTTAGAATTTTCAGTTTTTTGTTGCTTTACAAAGCTCAAGATTGTGGGTAAAGCAGAGACTGAACTCTGATGACATTGAAAATAGAGATTGGCTCTGATTATGTCTAACCCTAACGTACAACACAAGCATGTGAATGAAGGTGAGTGGCACTTAGTTATTATAGTGATCTTCAGCAACTTAGAAGACATAAAGTGTAATTTTGACTTCTATTATACTTGTATATATTTTTGTAGTCATTCAAATAAGGGCAATTACACTTTTCCTTTTATATTATTCTACTAGTGAGAAAATATTCGTGTGTGTGTGTGTGTGTTAGAAAGAGAAAAAGAAGACACTGAATATAAGAGAACGGTTGCTTTACGTTTGAGTCTGCATGAAAAGATCTGAAATGAATACAGCATATTTACTGAAATAATTATACAAAATTAAAATATTTTAAGTTAAATTTCATACTTAGCCTTGTATTATTTCATTGCAAAAATGTTCAAAATAGTGTCTCTCCAGTTTTATTGATAAGGAAAAAATTGAAAATTCCTTAATATGCCATAACCAATGAATAAAGACATAATTTGTTTTGAAAGTTCTAGAAAAAAAATACATATATTGCTTTTCATTTTCACTCTGAATATATTGCACAGTGTGGATATATTTTATCTATTATAATGATGGGAATTTGGTCATTTCCAGCTTGAATGTTATAAATAATTTTTCATTAACACTCTTACGATGGTCTCCGTGTAAGATTTTTCCATGTGTCCTGTCTTGTCTTCATTTTAAAGTGTAGGGAAAGTGTCTAAAAGTGTAGGAGAACTAAAAGAGGGGCCAGGAAATAAATAATTATAATAATTTAAAAATAAAATTAATATTTTATTAATTAAAATAAAACTATTTTAACTATTAATCATAGACATTCTACAGGGGAGGGGGAGGAACCAAAACAGGGGAGGGAATGTGGACTTACAAAAGGGAATGTGGTGATGGTGCCTGGTGAATTGGAGACGGGAATTTGCAGGGTCTACACCTGATAAGTCAAGAGGTGTTCTGTTGTTTATCTATACCACACCTTCTTGGACCATTTGTCAATGATGGGCACGTAGTTTGTTTCCAAATCTTGCTGATTGTAAAGAAGGCAGCAGTGAAAGTGGGGATGCACATATCTCTTCAAATTAGTGATTTTAGTATCTTTCAGGTAAATACACAGATATGGTATCACTGGATCATATGGAATTTCAACTTTTCATATTTTAATGAATCTCCACACTCCCTCATAATGGTTAAATCAATTTACATAATTTACTTTTCTACCAAGTGTCTAAGAGTTACCTTCTCTCCACATCCTCCCCATCACTAGCTGTTTACTGTCTTAATTTTTTTTAATTTTTTCTTGTTGATTAATACTTTCTTTTGTGATTGACTTTGGAAGTGTTTTATTTGTACTTACAATTAAAATACTGCAAAGGAATCCAGGTTAGAAACTTGTTTTCATGCTTTTCAAGGTACATTGTGATGAATTCTGGGTTATTGCATTCATATTTAATTATCTTTTTTGATACAATAATTACAACTTTTCCTTTGTATTTTATTATTTTTATTATATTTTTTTATAATTTTATTTTATTTATGAATTCATAGTGTTGTTATCAGTGAAAAATTTATATAGAGCAGTATATAAGATTCAGGGGTATAGAATCAGATCTTTTCAGGTATATGTTACCACACATATTTGACCCACAGACCACTGCCTCTCCACCCTTTTCCTCCCAACCCCACTATCCCTTTCTAGCTCATTGTGGATTTGTGTTTTAAGTTCATCATATCCCTTTTTTGATATCTTTTATCCCAGAGAGGTTATGATTCATTCATTCAGGACTTCCCATTACATTCTGCTGTTACACAGTAGGGAAGTTATGCCTACTACATGTACTGTAGGAATGTTTGAAGATAAATCTGCACGTTTTTTATTTTGTTAGTGTGGAGAGTTCTCTGCAGGTGAGGTGTTAAGACTGATATTGTGAGTAACACTGGTAATTCTAATTTTCCCACAGAAGTTCATTCAATCAAAAATAAAGTTTTCTTATTGGGTTGGATTACATAAGAAAGGAGTTAACGAATCCTGGCTGTGGCAGGATGGTACAAGTCTTTCTGGGACACTGTAAGTTTTTGTTTCAAAGCTATTTCTTCCATTTCAGTTCAGTAATTGATTCCTAGATTATAGGTCAAGAACAGATAGATGTTTAGAACTTTGAGAACATCTTTGCCTCTAGGAGGTCTCAAGCTGCTGACAGGCAGTCTAGTCTCAGAGTCGCGTATACTGATACTGAAAGAGTGAGGTTCCTCCTGTGCTGTTTAACATGTTTCTTTGAGATAATGTAGATACTTTGCTTTTGCACTTTCTCTATTCTGGTCACTGTGATTTGTTGTTTTGACAGGTGTTTTGGATAAGGGTAAAAATATATTAGGAAAGAGATTGTGCATAGGCTAGCACTCCCTATAATTTGTTGTTGCTTATCAGATGTGATTTAAACAAACAAACAAAAAAAAATCAATTTCCAAATAAGTCTTCAGTGATTTTGAATAACAAGTATAGTAATGAATATCTTTGATGCAGTTGTGTACAGGTACACTTATTCCTGGTAGTTGCTCTTATTAGTGAGTCAGCATGGATCTGTGGGTCAATGCCCAAAGAGCTATTTAATATAAAGAAAAAAAATGTATATATTAAAATTAAGTAAATGGGAAATGATATGAAGTAGGGGCTAGTGAAAATACAGTTCACTTAGTTCCCGTAATGTGATGCTCACTGTTCTAAACAGAGAATCCATGAGAACTGATTCTAACATGCAAAATGAGGACTTTAACATTTCTGTGCTTTTGAGGATTAAAAGAAAGAAAGAGAATTCCCAGGCACAGCAGTGACACAAGTGCCAAGTGTCCTGCTCTGAGGCCCCCACATCCTGCTGCAAGGGCGGGTGATGATGAGGAGCTGAGATAAGCGAAAATTGTCCGAAAAGCACATCGCATGTTAGCCGGTGGAGAATGCTGAGGACTGATGTGCAGTCCCTTGCTAGATTGCAGAGTACCTTTTGGAGGAAGGAGGGAATAAGAAGAGATTTTACTGTGCTCCGTGAGGTGTCCAGGACCTAGACAGAGGTGTTGTACAGGAATCAGAATGAGGAACTATGTGGCCACAAGTCAGACAGCATTCTAGGAGGAAAAGTAGCAGACAGTGGGAGCCTGAGGGGGTGTGTTGGTGCTCAGGACATAGCAAGAGGCCTGTGGTGCCAGAGCGGAGGGAGCCGGGGAGAAGTAGGTGAGAGAGGTAACAGGGTGAGAGTATGTGGGACAATAGAGGTGAGGAGAATAGCTTTGACATCTCACAATGGACATTTGGAGCTGAGGGGTGAGAAAAGCAGGTTCCTTTTCAAAGGCTGACCTTGGGTACTTGAATTAACTTGCACATGGGGGTATAGCTAGGAATTCATGGATTCTAATTGTAGTATCAGATGAGAGATCTTAGCTTGATGAGCATCGGCAAGCTTGGTGCTGGTGAAATGGCCAGATTCTATTCATATACAATATATATAAGAGAGAAATCAGGAATGGCTCCTGGTTTTTGATCCATAAATTATGTGACTGGTGTGGTGTTAATTCTGATGGAAGGTATCTTAAATTCAGTTTCAGATATTGTTTGACAAGTGTATTAAACGCTTTATGATGCTGGGGATGTTACATGAACCTTTTGGGGCTGACTATGAAGTGCCAATAGGAGGTCTGTGCGGGATGCGAAGTGGCTCATTTTGGTGGACCGTGTTACCAGGAGGAGGCTGGAGGTGGCCATCATAAGCTCCATGCCTGAGCTCTTGGATATCCAAATGATTAAAGTGATGTTAAGCTAAAGGGGGGTGAGGGTAATCAGGGAGCGTAACTGAGAAAAGTAGTTGAAGAGAGGAGGAAACAATGAAAGAGAATGCAAGATAATGGAACTGTTTATAGACATGCTGTTCAAATCATAAGCAGAATTTAAAGAGTTGTGATGTTTCATGGGTAGTTTTGTAACTAGAAACTAGTACCTGCTACCATTTATATTCATGAAAATTTGGTGAACATTAAATTAACTTTAATTGGTAAATAGTAACATAAAGAACATTTCCTCTATATATTTTATGCTAATCTTAAAAGTTCAAGTCCATGCTCCCTACCCTTACTTCTAAATTTTACAAAAATTGATGTCTTGTTTTTGTGCAAGACAGGAAATTCGCTGGGAAAAGTTGCATCAGCCTGAACACATTGAGCAGCTTCTGTGCTCACAGGGAGGCTGGCTGACAACATGTGCCCGAGCACTTCATCCTAGTGTTTATATCCTGTTACTGGATAAATTGACCACATTTAGTACTTAGCAGATATTTCAGTATTCAGAGAGCAATTTTTATATGTGCATGTCTAATCCATGAGTGAATCTAGTCTACACCAACTTTTCTCTTTCCCTTATCTCTACCTGTTCTCTGCAACACTTCCATTAGCTTTAGCTATAACCCACTATCTATCCTTCGCAAAATTTTTATGTCCCTTACAATATTAAACAAACATTTGAAATTTTGATGTTAATGATTTTCTAAAATAAATTTGTTCTCTGATACAGAGATTTTGAAGCGACTACATCTCCTGGTGCAACATGTGCATATCTCAAGGAAACAGATATTACTACTGATGTTTGTACCAAAGATTTTTATTTTATTTGTAAGAAGAAGTTAATCTGCACTTACCAATAAAGGAATTACTATCATCAAAGTGTTAATATTTTCATTTTTCACTATGAATTTACAAAGTGCTTACACTTAATGTATGATTTGCAAAGGTTGATATCTAAACATCTAATATATGAAACAGTAAGTTTTAAGTTATAAACTTAATTTACATTTTGAAAAAGATTTATTTATTTATGCATACAGAACTGGAGTACAGGCCAGAGGTGCAGGTATGTTGAGATGTTTCACCAGAGACAGAGTTGGGGGCAGAACAGGCAGATTGTTTAAGTACACTGCTGAGGGGAACAGCAGGTGAGACAGGAGAGGTCTGCTGCACCATGCGTGTTGATCTGGGGTGGGTGATCGAACTGGTACTGAAGTGGCTGGGGCTAGCTTACAGTGCTGTTGAGCCACCAGGGAGGGCCCTTAATTTACATTTTAAAGACTTCACAAAACTAATAAAAGATACCAAAACAATTATTTTACTGCAAGTCCATTTTATTAATAATTTTATTAAATTTATAATCTCACTTACCTTTTTTCTTAAATTTTATTTACTTTTACATAGAAAAACCAATGTGTAGGCCAGAGGTGTGGGGATTGAGAGAGCAGAACTGGTGGATCTGTTGAAATACACTGTTAAAGGGAGCAGTGGGAAAGATGAGAGGTCTGCTGCACCGCATGGGTCAGCCCACGCTGGGGATTGAACTCAATTGTGCTGACTTAACCCTAGACCACTGGAAGGTTCCAGTGATCTCATTTTTCATAAGAAGCTTCAATTATTAGACTAAATGGATATACAAAAATGTATTTATGATTTTTAATCAAAGTATATTTGGATGAGTCCCATACTCTGGCAGGTATAGAAAATGCTGCAAGGAATTGCACTTACTGCAGTATCATTGGCAACAGTGAGTTCCAGTAGGCCTTGGCTCTGGGAGGATTATGTTCATGCCAGATGTGTGTATATTCAAGTTTAGATGCCTAGTTAATAGCTACCCTCCACGTGTCTGTGCACAGCTCATCTGCAGAGACCACCCTCGAGAATGCCAGCTCCTCCCATTGTTACCACCAGTGTGTTGCCAACCTGTTGGACTTGGGCAATAAAACCTTCACCAATTAAAAGGGGCATCTTGTGTTATTTGATGTGTACATTTCTATTATGTGTGAGATTGAGCTGCTGCATTATTACTTTTACTTAAAGTGTCTGTTCATGTCTTTGTAGAGTACTACAAGAAATATATTTTGAGTCAAAGAAAAATACAAAATTGTTCATCCTATTAATTGCATTGATGTTTACATTTTTAAAACCTGGTAACTTCGATCACTTGTGTTAGAAGTTAGGACAAGTCTAATGTGGGTGTAGTTTTTTCTGATGGACTATAATGGGGGATGAATACCAGTTACCATGGTGATGAGTTCTTCCTGGAGACAGGGTCTAAGGGGTATGTCTCAGGTCCTGGTATATTGTGATGAATATTCAAGCTGTTGCTTTCTTGTGTGTTACACTTACCTCCTTGGACTTTCATAAATTATGGTAGAGGACTAGTGGGGAGCATCTCTGAGCCATTGGATGGAGCTCATAGCTGACTTGATGGTCAGAGTTGGAGATTTTCAAAATTCTCCCTTTGTGGAGGGACTAATGTGAATAAGTGCAAGGCTTTTGGTGGTTAAACTGCTTTGGCATTTCTGCAAGTAAAAACTATTATTTATTTCTTTTTAAGTTGTAAATATTTTAGTCCTTTTTCTGTCTTATTGCTCTAGCTAGGAATTTCAGTAGTATTTTTGAAGAAGGAGAAAAAGCTGTCATCTTGTCTTATCTTAAGGAGGGAGTTGTAAATATCTGAATATTTTATCACTCAAAAAATAACTTTTATTGTGAGTTTTAAAATTCTATTTGCTAGTGTTTTCTTTCTGCCTAAAATACATTAAATATTTCTTATATTTTAGGTTTGCTAAGTAACTAAATAAAGGAAAAATAAGTCTCTAGAACTAAGCAAATTCATGAAGGATATACAATCAGTAGCAAAATACAAAAGTCAAAGGAAGTATTTCTATATCCTGACCATAAGTATATGGAAAGTAATTAGATTTTGTAAAAATAATATAGCAGTGAAGTTATGCAATGCAACAAACAGTAAAATTGAATATGCTGAATAGGTACAGCATATACAGTACCTATGTTTATTTTTTATATTGTTTACATTGTTTATTTTTAGACAGTGTTTGCTTTCTCCCCAGGTGTAGTTCCCGTAGTTCTCCCACCACCACAGCACCCTTGACTCATTATCATAGTCCTTTGTGCTCTTCCCTTCCCTGTTTAACCTTCTTACTACCTCTTTCTTTTGTATGCCTCCTACCTATGTTCCCAGCTTCAAAATATACTATAAATCTATATAATGAAAACAGCCTGGTACTAGAACAAAAACAGATGCATAGACTGAAATGCAATTAAAGCCTGGAAATAAAATTGCACATATATGGTGAACTAATCTATGGCAAAGGAGTAACAAATATACACTGGAAGAGGGGAAATTCATTTTAAATGGTGTTGGGAAAACTGGCCTGCCATATGTAAAAGAAGGAAGCCAGACTACTATCTCACCATACACAAAAATCAGCTCAAAATAGACAAAACACTTGGGTATAAGACTAGAAATCATAAAATATATAGAAGAAAACATAGACAAAACAATCCATAGCATAAACTTCAAAAATATCTTGAGCACTTTTTTACAGAAACAAGAAAAACAAAGGAGAATATAAACCAGCTGGGACTATATCAAACTACAGTACTTAGGTTTTAAAAGCTGAAAGAACTGGTGAAAGACCCCTGGCAGAATAAGTAAATGCACATACCATTGTCACAAGTTGGAAGACTCAACAAAGCATTAGGCCAGTTCTCTTCAGATTGTTTTATAGGTTTAAAACATTACCTAGCAGAATTCCAGCAATATATTCATAGAGATACAGGGATTATGTAAGAACAAAGCAACTAAAATCACCAAAGCAATTAGAAAAGCATAGACACTGGAGGATATAATCTATATGATATGAAACTTATGGTGGAGCTACAGTAATGAAGACAATCATATAATTAAATATTGGTGGAGGGATAGGGCCATTAGAATTTGGAATAGAAAAAAAAACAATAGAAATATAACCCCAGAAATAATCTCACATAAGAATAGCTAACAGATTCTTGATATAATTGGCTTAGCTATTCAATAAGGGAAGAATATATTTTCAACAAATGGTGGTAAAGCTACTAGACATCTATAGGTAAATATTGAACACATGTAAGTTTCATAGGTAAACATTGAACATATGTAAGTTTTACAATATTTGGTGAAATAATTTGTTATTTTTTTATATCCTCCCCATGTGGGTGAGTATATCTTAAATTCATTAGGATATTTCATTCTCCTTAAGCCTCTACAGTAAAGCACGGCAGGCCTGGCAATAATTTGATCAGCACAGACCACCTTTCTTTCAGGTTTTCATCAGTGAACCAACCAACCAACCAACTAACCAACCAACTAATGAACCAACCACTCAAGCATCCATCCAATCATATTGTTAGGTCATTTCATACTCCCTGAGCTGTAAGATTTCATGGAGACTATCTGCTTTGATAGTCCATTTCAGTATATTCAGTCTCACCACTTACATTCTTCCCACCATTATCTCACACCCATGGGATACTTTCACAGTTTATATTTGGAATTTTGAGTGTAAACATTTGAAAAGTTAAGTATTCCTTGAGAATGTAACTTAGGTCACACCTTGAAGGTCCTGCTGGAACTTGAGTCCAGTTTATAGATCTGGAAGCAAAGACAAGTCACAAGGGTAGGTCCTGAAGAGAATCGTCTTGCATGAATCCAAGAGGAGAATCCACCTCATCACATTCAGACAATGCAGGGTTGAGCCTCTCTGGCAGGGATGGAGAGGTAGCTGTCAGGTGAAGCAGCAGTCAACTAAAGGTGTAGAGGCCCCACTTCCAGAGGCAAGGAGGGCTCATCAGAATTGAAGATTCCTGTCTCCAGGCTCATCGGGGTCTCTGCATGGCCTCATCCAAGTTACATTCGCCAGCCCTAGGATCTTGTAGTAATGATGTAATCTCATTTCTGATTAGGATATTTGTGACTCTTGTTTTATTAAACAGCTCAGCTAGTAGTCACCAATGTTACGTATCTTCTTAATCAGGTATCTTACTATAAGAGCTCTTAAATGCACTGATTGCTAGACCTCACTAACACTAATTATTTCACATTTCTCTAATTTGCAGCCATCTGTTTTATAAATACAAAAGTTGGAACAACAGTTTCCATTTCATAAAGTAAAAATTTTAAATATTAATAATGGCTAACTTACTGCACGTGAAATATATCAAATATTAATGAACTCAGTCACTTTTCTGAATTGGATAGCTCAAAATTTTTTAAGCTTATTTTTTACGATACTGTTTTCATCAAAATGGCATTAAAATATGAAACCTATAGTATTGTAAACCCTATAGTGTTATTTCATTAAAAATGTCATAGAAATTAGATTACCTGAAAAAGGATTTTTTAACCTATAAAAAACACTCAGTTGAATATTATTTCATAAATCTGTTTGACATAGCTTATAAATGGGAAAATAATAAAAATAGTATGAGAAGTAAATCTTAATTTTTTTTTCTAATTATAGGTCTATGCTGATAACTTCACTGAATTAAAGCTCCTTCCTTTTCTTTTGGAGGCTGAGATGAAAAAAATTACCAATACAGGTAGAGACTGGAGACAAATGAAGGCCTAAATTTGTTGTTATAAAGGCAACACTGTAGCAGAAAGTCTCTTACATAATTTAAGGTTTAACATACCAATATGTTAACTATTGAACAAAAATCATGAATGGAACATTCTAAGGATTCAGAAAAAAGCAAATCATGTCCCTTCATTGCTTTCGTTTCTGTTCACACAAAATCGTATTTGTTTCCCACTTAAGAAATTTGTCTCTCTCCACTATGTTCTAATAGAACCAAAAATTTAGGGCTCATGAGTTCTCTATCCTCACTTTTATGAATATAAAGTTTGTTTAAAAAACAAAACAAATATGGGAAATAATAAGACTATAATATGAAGAAAAAATTAGAAATCTGTTTTTCTTGTGAAACTGTGTTTTTAGGAAATTATTTCAAAATTTTATGTGTTTTTATTACTACTTGAGTTGTCTTGTTCTGCTTATCTAATTAGCACTGGACAATTTCCTCTCACTCCCTGGGTGTATGTCTGTATTATGTACTTAGTCATTTGTATCATCTTGGGGTTAATTTTTTTTTTTTTTAACTTCATGGCCTTGTATAATTAGTTCCTTCTGCAGGTTTGGAAAATTTTCAATTATCTGTTTCAATAAGTTCTTTGTTCTCCTTGGGAAAGGAATAAAAGAAGTTAACAAATAGAACTGTGCAGTGAAAAAAACTGACATTAATAAGAATGACATTCTACTGAATGGGAGACGATATTTGCATTATGCATATACATTATGTATATTTGCATATGTCCAATGAAAGGTTAATATCCAATACATATAAAGAACTCATCAAATTGCAACAAAGAAATAATTAATCCAATGAAAAACTGGCTGGAAGATCTAAATAAACACTTCTTCTAAGACACATTCCTGGCCAAGATGTACATGAAAACATGCTCAAGCAACTTATATGGAAACACAAGTCATATCTACAAAAAGGCATCATCTCACATCTATTAGACTGGTCTATATCCGAAAAATCGAGCACCACATTGGTGTTCATATGTAGAAAAAGGAAGCTCATACACTAATACTGGGAATGTAAAATGGTGTAGACTGTCTGGAAAATAGCATAGAGGTTCCTCAAAAAATAACATCATTTATCACAGGGCCCTGAGTTCCACTCTTAGGTGTCTACACAAGAATCTAAAAACATTAATTGTAATAGATGCACACCTATGTTCACTGGAACACTGTTTACAATAGTCATGTGATAGAAGCCACCTATGTGCTTGGTGACCATAGCAGATATAGAAGATGTGGTATATATACAAAAGGGATAGTACTCAGGCATAGAAAATGTAAAGTATTGCCATTTACAACATCAATTGAATGGAGGAGATTATACTAAACAAAATAGTCAGAAGGAGAAAGAAAAATACCAGATGATTTCACTCATATGTGGAGTATAGAAGCAAAGCAAAAGAACCAACTAATACTACCAAAACCCAAACTCTGGGAGTCTAAGTATAGAAGTGAGGTTAGTAGAGGGATAAGGTGTCCAGGGATTCCAGTGCACTATGGTGGACTCCCATTATCTTAAGGAGTCCCCCTTCTCCAAAGCAAAACAACAAACAAAATACAAGGAACAACATTCTATTTTGGGAGTTGGGTGAGAAGAATAAAGAATAAAGATATATAAGGATTACAAAACCTATGAATGGAACATAATTATAAGAGCCATATCTTGGCTACTGTAAATATGAACATTATGAACATAAGAGTGTAGGTTTCCTTTAGAATTAATTTTTGAGTTCTTTGGTTAGGAAACTAGTAATGGAATTGCTGTTCATATGGCAGCCCTCTAGGAGACCAGCCCCAATAATAGACTGATGCAAATTTAAAATTTTTTTCAAATACCACAATTTCACATCTTTGTTAATGTTTTGAAAATGTAGGAGTTCTCCCCTGAAGTGTGGTCATCATAACTCTCATACTACCAAAGCACCCATATCTTCTGCCAGAGTCCATTATGCATCCCTCCTTTTCCTCCTTCCCACCCCTTCCTCCTCTCCTTTCTCTATTGTATACCTCAGACTTATTTCAATTTTTAAGAGTTGGTTTTAAAATTTTCTGTTTTACCCCTTGTTTTGTTTCTCTATAGTCCACATATAAGTGATACCATCAGTGTTAATATTTCTCCTTTTGGCTTATTTCACTTAGTCTAATCCCTACTAGCTTCACCTCTATTGTTACAAATGGTATGGGTTTATCTTTTTGATCATTATGTAATATTCCATTATTTATATAGACCACATCTTGATCCATTCATCAGTGTTTGGGTACTTGGGTTGTTTCTTTATCTTGGCTATTGTAAATAGTGCTTTGATGAACACAGAATGTAGGTTTCATTTAGAATTAAGAGTTTTTGTGTTCTTCAGCTAGGAACCTAGTAATGGAGTTGCTTGTTCATATGGCAGATCCATTTTTAGTCTTTTGAGATACCACTGTACTGTTTTCCATAGGAGCTGGATCAATCTATATTTCCACTGACATTTTTCTCCACATTAGCAATAATATTTCTTTGTTTCTGGTCTTTTTAATATGGGCCACAAACTCAATGTATGAGGTAGTATCTCATTATGTTTTCAATTTATATTTCTCTGACACTAAGTGATGATAAACATTTCTTCATATATCCGTTGGCCATTTGTATGTCTTCATTAGAGAAGTGGCAGGTTCTGCCTATAACTAGTTCTTTGTTTTCTTGTTATAGAGATGTATGAGTCCTTTGTAAATCTTTGATATCAACCAGTTGTTGGATATATGGTGTGTAAATATTTTTTCCCATTTAGTGGGATGTCTTTTTATCTATATTACTGTTTTCTTTGCTGTGGAGGAGCTTTTAGTTCTATGTAGTCCTAGTAGTTTGTGTCTTCCTTTGTTTTCCTTGCTGCTAGAGACAAATCCATAAAGAATTCTGTGAGAGGTATGACATGGGGTGTCTTGTATATGTATTTTATTTTGCATTGATTTTTTGTGTGTGTGATCTAGTTTTTTTTTTAATGTGAATTTCCTCTTTACTACACCATTTATGCCAATATTTCCTCTTTTAGTACTTAGTATGATTTTCCAATAATGCTATAAGGCTTCAGAATCTTATTTTTTAATATAGTTTGTTGTGTTTTTGTGGAGAAGATTTTTAACTACAGTATTAATTTTATCTTATTTTAAAATTACATATGTTATGGTACAATTGGTTTTCACCACTGTGTCTTCAGGGTTACAGGCTCAAGCTCCACCAATGCATATCCTCACACCAGGCCTACCACCAGTACCCCAGTATTCCTTAACATAACCCTTCAATTCTGTACCCCTACCCTGAAACCCTCCCCTTCTTGTTGCATCAATTTTTCAGAGCTTATTCAAGTGAGATGTTTTTTTCTGAAATGAAGTTTGTTAGTTTTTGACTTTTAAAGACTTACCCAATTCATCTAATTTAGAAATCTGCATTGCTTATTTCAGTAAAATAAGATTAAAAAATGAAATGTATACAGTGTTATAAATGACATTACTTCAATGAAAATAAACAGGTTATTAGATACAGGTGAATCTATTTTGATATTTCCTGTATAAAATATTACCAAATCTAGGGTCCTCCCTGGTGGTGCAGTGGGTTAAATCACAGCACAAAGAAGCTAAAGCCATTTCAGCATGAGTTTGATCCCCACCCAGGAGGTGACCACATGCCTGGCAGACCTCTCCTGACCCACCCACGGCTCCCCTCAGCAGTGTAGTTCCTCAGTCTGCCTGTTCTGCTCCCCACTCTGTCTTTGGTGAATCCTCTCACTGCCCCTGCACCTCTGGCCTGTACCCCAGTTCTGTATGCATAAATAAGTAAATCTTTAAAAAATATATATAACCAAGTCTTATTTCATATTTATCTGTTTGAAATGGGATATAGATATAGGAAAATAGTAAAAGCTGGAAAATAAGAGGAAAAAATAACCTTAGATTTTAACACTGATGACGCCTTTATTCAAGTGAAAGACCTTTCTTTTGCTTTAGAATCTTACGTAAGAAAAATACTGGTATAAGTGGTGACTGGAGAAGGCAAAGTAATACATAGAGCTTTCAATATTAAATTCAAAACTAACAGAAATTCTCCCAAATAATTTGAAATTTATTATGTCAGCATGTCAGTTATTGAACAAAGTTATTCATGGAAATAGGATAAAGATCAAGAAAAAGCCAACTATGTCCCTTTATTGCTTTAATTCTACCCACACAAATTCCAATTTTCTAATTTAAAAATTTTCCTCTTTTCCTTGCATTTTAATATAATAAAGAATTTTGGACTCATTATTTCTCCACACTCACTTTTACCAGCTTAAAAACAAAAATAGTAATTAAAAATAATACATGGATATAATATATACTATAAAATAAACTGGAAAAACCTATTTTTCTTTGGACTTTTGCTTTTTTGGAAATTACTCCAAAATTTTATGCATTCTCCCTTCTTTATATAAAATTTACAGTAATCTACTTATAGCTTACAATCATTCTGCTTTGTTCTCTTCAACTGTGTCAATATAGTATTTCTTTCTCTTGTCATTTACTTATATCATCTTGGGTTTAAATATTGGTTTTTGCTCCTTATTCTTTCAATGTTATTTTAGTTTATGCTTTTCTTTGATAGTGACTGATTTTTGTGGATATAAAAATATCAAAATATTAGATACCTTAAAAGGTCCTTAAAAATAAAGAAAGTTGAACTAGAAAAAATGTAGAGGAAGCATTACAAGAAGTACTAAAAATACTTTGGTATTTGGGTGCAAGTTGTGTGGGTGTCTTAAGGACAAGAAAGAATGTAGGGGGAGTTTTCTTTATAATCAGCCAATTAACAGCAAGTACTTTCTCTTCTCAAAACAGAAAATTAAAATTCTCAAAAAAGAGTTGCTATCACATTACTCAGACAATGATACTTTATCTACTTACTCTACATACTGTGATAAAACATTCAATAGTTTGTTAAATTGTCTAGAATTTTTAATAATTGATAATCCTAGATAAAAAATTGCCCAAGAAAAAAGTGTTAATCATTGTTTCTATTGGTTATCTTTTCCCTCAAATTTTAGGACTTTTATGCATCAGCTGATCTGTTAATGTTGAACAATGGTAGTCCTAAGCGGGTACAATTTGCTTAAGAGTGAAGGCTATAAGTACATGCTATAAGTACAGTTTTTACTAATTTTAATAAGTAAGGCTATATGTACAGATTTTAATTTTTAGAACCTAGTTCCTAACATATAAACTTGATGGTGAGGTAAAGCTCCAAAGGCAGTGGCTTCACTCACTGCCACTTCACAGGAAGAGGAGGGGCCCCCTGCAACCTACTCCCAGCCCTGGTGACACACTGAGAGCTTACAGATCATACACCTCACCTTCCAGAGCACACAGCCAAGGTCAGTTTACTGTCTTAATTATGCTTTATTAAAGAAGTGTTCCTACCTTGTGGCAAAATAACCATTATCAAATATATTTCTGTTAAGTGAGATATGTGGATGGGGCATCTGACTTAGGAGCACAGGCAGACAGACAGCAGCCCGCAGTGTTCACACCTGTGACATGAGAGATGGTATGAAGGTATGAAAGTATGAAGGGCAGGCCTAAAGTAAGTGTTGACTTTTTTTTTTTTTGACTTTTTTTTTAAAGATTTATTTATTTATGCATACAGAATTGGGGTACAGGCCAGAGGTGCAGGAGTGGTGAGAGAATTAACCAGAGACAGAGTGGGGAGCAGAACAGGCCCACTGATGAGTACACTGCTGAGGGGAACGGTGGGTGGGTCAGGAGGTCTGCTGCTCCATGTGGTCACCTCCGGGGCGGGGATCAAACTAAAAGTTGCTTTAGCTTCTTTGTGCTGTGCTTTAAACTGCTGTGCCACCAGGGAGGGCCCACAAGTGTTTACTTTTAAGAGAAAAACCTGTTGCCTGCAATAGTTCTAGAATGTTTATTCATCATCTGTATGTCAGAAGCCAGTTTTTTAAAAGTGATCACTTAGATCTGCTCAAGGAACAGAATAAGCTTAAGACAAATCAATGGGAGGAAGGGCTAGGGTCTCACGTCTGGAACCAGTATTGTTAGGGGATGAGGCAGTTTTGCTTTGGCAGTGAATCTCCAACTATGGAAACGTGCTTTGAAAAGACTTCATTCAGTGTTGCTGCTGTAGAGATGGATTTCAGCTGTTATTACTGCAGGTGTCTAAGAAGAATTTTAAAGCGTCAGAGCCCTGCAGCATGTAGGTGCACAGATCATTGTGGTGGACACAAGAAAAGAAAACCTGATTTTGCTCTTGTGACACCTACATGCAGTATTAAGTAGGGCATTGAACTGCTCACTGAATTGAACAAATCATAGTTTTTTAAAGTATTTTGAGAGTTTTGGCTACAACTAGTCAAATGTGATTTTTTTCCCTCTGATCCTTTTAAAGGACTACATTCAAACTCACTCTATATTTTTGAACCTATCTCTGTTTCTGTCTTAATTTTTCCTATATAAAGAGAAAGTACTTCTCTAGGCAATTTAAAGAAAACATAATAAAGTAGAAATTTGGTATTATTTAAATCAGTCAGCCACATGTATGTATTTGTATTTACTGTACTCTGCCAAGCAATCTGGATGGCCTTAAGATGCTTATTAAAATATATGCTCTGTATGTACATTTGACAAATCATATACACACATGTATATATATGTTCGTATGTATACAACGTCTAGTGATCTATCTTCATGCTATAAAAATTATAATTCATGCCAGAATGTAAATGTTTACATACTCTTGTGTGTATATATATATAGTTTTATAATTCTGAAATTATCTTGTTAATTTCCTAATCTTATGAGATTCTGTATGGCCCTGTTTTTCAAGCTTTATGGCAACTGCTAGATTTTAGGTTTGAGTTGATCTCTCTTCCATAAAATTTAACATTCTGGTGTTCTGTACTTTCTGATGCAGAGTGGGGAGCATGTGAGATATAATCAGCAGTGGAAATTCTGTGTGGGAATCTTGAGTGTTGTGTGATCATTTGTTTTCTTTCTCTGACACAGGCTCTGAGGCCAGTCACACACCAGGGGCCTCCTCACCTCAGAGCAGAGCGGCGAGGCCAGCAGAGCCAGCACCTCCTCCCCGTGCTCCTGCCCAAGCTGGTCCTCCAGCTGTTGAGACCCCGAGGCAGACACACAGGTATGAGCAGCCAGTGTGTGTGTGACCCCAACCCCTGCTGTCAGGCTCTGGGCAGGGAGGGAACAAGGAGAAAGTGCTCAAGGGACAGTTGGGAAAGTTTTTAATTGTTGCAGACCATGGGATCTATGTCAATAAATACATAATATGATCTTTATTGTATATGTGATGAGAAAAGATATCAGAATGAAAGAGGAAAAATACATACTACATAGAATGGGCAGAATATGACTTTTTTAATCCTTTGATATATTGGGTAATAATCAATTTATTTTAGACAATATAAACCTTTCTTTTTCCTACCTCTTTTGTTGTTACCTAATTTTTGTCAATGAATGATCAAACCTTAAATCCTAATATTAAGGGTAATTGAAAAGTTTGAATATTCTGATGATTTTTTAAAAAAAAATTCCAATTCTCTAGGTGAAAATTTGTTCTCCTGTTTTGTAAATATACAACTACCAATAATTGAGCAAAAAGCAGCCAGTTAGGAAAACTGATATATCTCTATTTCTCATTGTGATAGGGAGTATTGACTGAAAATTTTGGTAATATAGTTAAACATTTTATCATTATTTGATGATTGTTAAACTTGCTTATATTACAAAGTAATTAAATGGTGACACATTATTTCTGCATGAATGTTTCTGTATTTCTGTGTAATTAATTCTGCCTTATAAAACATCACCAAATTTCTTGCTGTGTTTTTTTTTCCTGCAGTCTTCAAAATGAGTGAGGCAATCTATGCAAATAGAAACTTTCCCTATTCAAATAAACAGCAAGTCAGAAGTCTTGCAGTGTGCAAAAGAAGAGGTAAATTTTCTTTTTTCATATTTCTGAAATCACTATAATATAGAAAATCATAATAATTTTGTCAATATATTTGGTACTATTTGCCTGGTTCTTACAAATTTAGGGTTATATTTAAATGCAAAATTTGATGAGAGTTTCAATCACAGGATATGATCACTAACCTTAAACTCCAGAATAAACTTCCATTTTGTTTTAATTTGATGGTTTTGCTGTGCTCGGTTCTTACTATATATTTTGCTTTTGATTTTGTGCAGAATGTCCATGGCATATCATTGCAGGAAGTCTAGGAATTTTGTGTTTTTTTCTCCTGTTGTCAACTGCAGGCTTAGGATACATGTGTGAGTATCAGGTACACGCTTTCTTAAGGGAAAAAATCAGACATAAGATAAAAATTATTCATAGCTAGTGAACTCTTGTAACCTATTATGTTCTATTGAAATGTTAATAATCATGATGGTGTTGATACTAATATTAATAATGATAATAATTTTATGGTACTATTGATTTTATTTCCACAAATTCACAGAAGAGCTTTAAAACACAAAATCTTTGCTGATATGTTCAGTGTGGTTTGCATAAAATATGTCTGTCTGTATATTTATATACATAATGACTAAAGGGGACAAATTATTGTGAGAGTTATTTAAGTGCTAGTGTTAGTGACAATGACTTTCTGAATTAGTTTCATCAAAGACATCATGAAGGATAAGAAGAATATATGATAAATATTTAAGATGGAGAATTGCTGAGGTATGGTTTTTATTGAATGGATAAAGAAGAGAAGGAAACTGTATACCAAATGGCATCAGGCTTATATATCTCAGTGGGTAGATTCCAGAACATTACAGGAAAACTTTAAACTGTTTTTTCTTTAGGGTTTTTGTTTGTGTGTGTAAATATTAGTAAGTATTGTAATAGTAATAGTAAATATTGATGTGTATGTAGCATGTCAGAGAAATAACCAGAGAGAATAAGGCTATTGTTGTGAGTAGACAAAAATTGTCAGCATCTATGGAATATGATTAAAAGACTGAGGATCAAGAAAGAGGCTTAGATTAGAGATATGAATTTGCATTCATGTATTAATGTAACAGGTTTTTGAAAACTTTGTAGAGGAAAAGAGAAGTCAGACCATTGAGAGACATGCTGAAACAGGGAGTCTAAACTATGTGCTAGGAGAGTCGGGAGGATGATCCTTGGGATAAATCACCATCTGGACATCTGTAAGATATGTATGCAAATGTAAACAGTATGCAATGGCAAAATGAAAATAATATGGAAAAAGAGAATCTATACAATAAGGCATCAGTGAAAGTAGGCAGAAGGGAAAGGAGATGAAAATTATTCACACAAAATGGAGCAGTGAAATGGATTGTAGAATTGCAGCAATAGTTATATTTATCATAAGGGAGCACATTAAGAATCTGATGTTAGATTTTTTTGAAGAGCACATTCAATTTGACTGAAAGGTGGTGGGTGGTAGAGGAATTGATTTGAAGATTCTCTGATGTATAACAAATCTCCAGTGGTTTACAAAAATATATTCGCATACTTAATTATTCATACATTACTAGTTTTTACATATTTTGAGGAGATTATTATTTCTCTCACAGATTTTAAACCTCTCCACTTAGAATTGGCCCTCTGAGCTCTTCCCATGCATATTCCCTGAATTTTGTATAAGTTTATACTACATAGATCCTGGTTTACCTCTGATTTCAAATATGAAATACTAATTGAAACACTGATAGTACTTGTCATATTTTTCTGTTAATATATTTTTTAATTTTTCTGCAAGTGTTGACTATTTCCATATACTCTGAAAGTACATACCATTTTTATTTAAAAATTCTTTTTAATTTATGACTCTTCAAATTATTTTAAGTTCACATTTTCTTTGAGTGTATTTTCATTTAGTGAACATGATTTATTCTGTTTTCTAGAATTTTAGTAAATTATGATAGCAAATGACTTATTAAAGCACTAATGATCTTATTTTTATATTATGTATTGAAGTTTTCCGGAAAACTTGCAAGTGTGAAAATATGAATGATCCAGAAGGAAATTCTACTTCCTCACCTGAAGTTTGTACTCATTTAAATTTACCAGTGTATACAGGTATGTAATTCACACACTCACACACACAAAGTTTATAGAACTGCTTTTCATGCAATTATTCTTTTCTGCTCCATTTCTAGATGTAATTTAAAAAAAAAAAACAACTTAGGACTTTGGCAGGAACTTTCCTTTTGCTCACTTTTTCCCATCAAATCCAGTATATACAGGTAGTTAGTCTTGCTTGATTTTTCCGAAAGCAAAGACACCCATTGAACTGATTATTTGAGTGATATGTACCTGGGAATGGATAGTCTCTAGTATAGATTCCTTGTTAATATATCTGTATATTCACTTTGATGGATTTTAACTTGAGGAGAAGTGTTCCATATCACCATAGACTGTACTTGGGAAGTCAGGATTCCTCAGTACTATCTTAACCATGGGCTGGAGTCTGTTGAGAAAATCACTGGCTCCACAGAATTCTCACCTACTGAATTTGGAGAGAAGCTCTTTCTAGAATATAGATTTTTTTTTGTGACACAGGGAGATTACACATTCTCTAGTCATTCACCAACAGGAAGCAGTGAAATACATCAAACACAGGTCTCTAAGTAAAATAACTTAATTTAGTTTTCAAGATAAACTAGTTCTATCATATGAAAAGTCCATTCATGAGATGTGCATTATTTCGAGGTGTGTCCCAAGATAAGCAAGTTCCACCTCATGCCTGTCATGGGAAGTGGTCCTGCTGTGGAGACGACTGCTACTACTTTTCAAAGGAAGAGAAAAGCTGGGAGGAGAGCCGGCAGTCATGTGAAGCCCAGGGTTCTCGTCTCATCAAGATTGATGACGAAGATGAACAGGTGTGTAGTAAGTGCTGTATGGGAAGGTCCCGTGCCAGCGTAGAGATCATTGCTTAGATGGTCTCCAGTCCTATTCTGATTTGGTGTGAAGCGCTGCACACACTGGTGCCACATTGGCTGACGGCACAGTATGTGATTTTGATGTAGTTTCTTACCTCTTCAGACATCTGCTGTCCTACCACATACACTAACAAAGAACTCATAATGAGAAGGTTCACATTTCTAAGTGAAAATGAGCCCTTTCATTGTGATGGAAAAAAATGTGTGGAAAAACAAAGAGAATGAAGATACCTCAAATGGTTATAGAAAAATGACTTTTAATCATAATCCCGATGACAGAAGAACCCTCTTTTCTCTGGAAGAGATAAAATTAAGTATCATTTCTATGAACTGTAGGTTTTGGTATATAAAGTCCATATAACAGATTTCACAGCATTCCATCAAATGATTCAATTGATGCATGAATTCCATTTATAATTTTTAGTTTTAGCAATGTTATTTTTTCCCCTAAGAGTTATTTTTATTTATTTGTGCATATAAGCACTGGGGTGTAGGCCAGAGGTACAGGAGTGAGAAAATTCAACAGAAGACACTGTGGAGCAGAATAGGCAGACTGGCTGAAATGCACTGCTGAGGGGGCAGTGGGTGAGATAAGAGAGGTCTGCTGTCTGCTGGGCCATGTGGGTCACCTTCCTGACCAGGCATTGAATTTGTAGTACAGTGGCTGCCTACAGCTTCATAGTGCTGAGATTTAATCCCTTGTGCTCCCCGTCACATCATTTTGAATGATCCATTGACTGAGCCCTTTCTATTTTGATTTCTTCACTGTATAGTAGAGAAATCAACCTTGTTTCTTTACTATTGGAGTATTTAAAGTTATAGCTATTTTCTGAGAGCCCTCACTAGATAAATTAATCATGACTGACATTATAAATAATGCTGTAAATCTCATTTTCTTGTAGCGATTCATTCAACAAAAAATCAAATACAATTACTGGGTTGGCTTACACAGGAAAGGAGCTACACACCCCTGGTTGTGGCAGGATGGAGCAGAACTTTCTCGGAAGCTGTAAGTCTTCACCTAATAGTTTTCCCTCATAAAATACTTGGGTGTATAGGAAAATTGTTCTATTGGAAATTTAAGGGCCATACCTAACACCATTCAATGCCTTTTCTCAAATAGATGCCTAAATGCAAATATCAGAACCTTAAATGATCAGATCTGAAGACGGTTCATTCTTCCCATATTTAGTAATGTGTAGGACTTCAGATGTATTAGAACTTGGTGTTTTAGTTTAATAAATGTGATGAGAAACTATTGGAAAGTTTTGGGCAGAGGTGTTACCAAATCAGACTTCCTGTTTTATAGACACAGCTGGATTGTCTGATGAGATTAGATTGTATGAATGCACTGGGGGGGATATAAATGGGCTTTAGGAATCTAGTTGGAGTCATCAGATAAAGAAGATGATGGGTTGTTGAGGATGGCCAGTTGGTAATGATGAAAATTGCTAAATCTACAGCTATTTCAAAGATGTGAGAGACAGAGAAATCTGTGATGGTTTCAAGGTTATTGTTGGAGGAGTTATAAGGAATAAGAAAAATAATCAATATGACCAGAAATTTCTAGATTTTAGTTTTATACCTATGTTTGATTAATCCATTCAAACTTAGCTCCAGTGGGGTGTCCTTTAGGTATTTTGATAGATGGTTATGAAGTTCCAGTGAGAGGTCTGTGTGGGGTATAAATTTGTGTCACCTCATGTTACTAGTGCAAGGCAAGGAGTGACCATAAAGAAGTTTAAGGCCTGATCTCTGAAACACACAAATTTTCAAATAATATTAAAGTAATTTTAAAATAAAGGGGATGCAAGGATAACCAGAAAACATTGTTGAGAAAAATGGCTAAAGAGATTGAAGCTGTGTTTAGTACAGTGAGGTATCTTAAATAGAAATAATACACAGATATTCAAAGTTGGTGACTTCTGATAATCTTGTTCCTAGAAATTATTTTTACTCTCATGATCATTTGGGGGAAATTAAAGTGAAGTAATATTTTCTTGTGTATATATAGCTAAAACTTTAAAGCCATGTTCTCTATACTCATTGCTCAATTTCACAAAATTGTGATGCTTTGTTTGCTATGAAAGACATCAGGCTCAGTATAAGCATGTACTCCCTTTTTAAATACATATGAGCTGTTTCCTCTTTGTTTTTAAAGATTTATTTATTTATACATATTAAGAACTGTGTTACAGGTCAGTGGTGAGGGGGGCGGGGGTGAGAGGATTCACCAGAGACAGAGTCGGGGGTCAGAACAGGCAGATCTACTGAAACATACTGCTGAGGGGAGCAGCAGGTGAGACAGGAGAGTTCTGCTGCACCATGTGGGTCAACTCCCAGGCTGGGGATCAAACTCATGCTGCAGTGTCTGTGGGTAGCCTCACAGTGCTGTGCTTTAACTGTTGCACCACCAGGGAGGCTCATAGCTGAGCATCTTCTCTGTCCAAAGTAAATCTAGTGCTGGAGACATGTGCCCTGTGCAAGAGCATCTGAGTCCCAGGAAACTGAAAATGTCTTGTTACCATGAGTCACATAATAAGTTTAAGTTATGTCTAAGTTCATGATCTAAGAATAATTTTCAAATATGTATGCCTAACACATGTGTTGCAGTCTACTACTGTCCTTTGTAATCTTATCATTATCATTGGCAATATTTCCATTCATTTTTCACTTAATAATACTTTATATTTACAGCTATATATCTACCTCAGGATATTTATATCCACTGAAATAATTGTGCCCTTCTATTTTACATTTGGGATTAAAATACATAATAAATATGTTTTCTACTTCAGGAACTTCCAGTCAAGTAACCATGATGCAAAATGTGGATACATCAAAATGACAAATATTGCTACTGCTGCTTGTACCAGAATGTTTCCCTATATTTGTGAAAAGAAATCTACCTGTCTTCATAATTAAATAAATTGTTATAATCAAAGTCAATAATTTTATGCTGTACTAATTTTTAGAACACAGCTTATGTATTCAAATTAGTCTTCATGCATGATTTATAAAGGCTTATGGCATCTCAACATTCCTACACAAGATACACGTTGATATATATAATATATCATACTACATTAATAAATATTACATATATAACACATATATGAAATATATGTAATCTATAGTAAAACATACACATAGATATATATTTACATTTAAAACTTTAAAATAAGTTTAATTTTTGAAACTTCAAGAACTAATAAATCAGAGATAATAAAACAAATTCATTTTAATGGAGTAAAAGGTTTTAATATTTTTAAATAATTTAAATTTGTATGTTTGAGTAGGTAGTTAATACCTTCGCATTATTCAAAACTAAGAGGCATGAAGTGATACAGGATTTCTGCGTCTCTTGTCCTCTATTTGCCTCATTCCCTTCTCATAGGCACGCATTCTACTAGTTTCCTATCCCGCCCGCATTCTACTAGTTTCCTATCGTCACAGAAACGACCCAGGAAAGGACACTGTCTGTTAAACCAAATGTTACTTGACGATAGGTAACATTTATAGATACAGTTTCTTTCTTCATTTTTAACTTTGAATACATCTTGCAAATTGATTTCTATCAATTCATGAGGTGCTGCCTCACCTTTCAAAGCAGCTGCAAATATTATACCAAAAGGATACCCAGCATTTATTTAACTAGTCATTCCAAATGATATTGAGGTTTCTCTCAGAAACAACGAAAGTGCTGCAGTGAATAGTAATTCATTCAGCATCATTTGCTTTAGAGGCTATCTATAAGCTAAATCTCTAGCTCTATAGTTTCTTTGTTACATCTATGTATAACTTATAAGACTGTTTAATAATTATCCTTGTAGCTGATCATTGTTCATCTCCTGATACAACAATCCTCAGCACCTGCTAATCCCATCATTACCTCCACGGTGTCCCCAACCTGCTTGATTTGGGAAATCAAAGTTTCACCAGTTAAAAAGGTTCCCCGTTTATTTCACAATTCTGGCTATTTGTAAGATTTAATCATGTGTATGTTTATTCTTTTCTTTAAAGTGTCGGTTCATGTCTTTGTAGATTGCCATTACAAACCTGATTTTGTACCTGAGAGACCAGACCCAAAATAGTTCATACTATACAATTTTGTAGTTTTGGTCTCAAATTTGAGTTTACCATGATTTAGCACAAAGCATCTGATAAGACTGCCAACTGGATATTTTATCCTTGGAGAGAAACTATTCAAGTGTACTGCCTCTGTCCTTCTGTCAGATGTCCTCATAATAAATTTTTTTTTTCTCAAAAGCTGGTCACATGGCTTCTGTCTTCTGTGCCATTGAATAGAAGACCCACATTTGACAACAGAAATGCTAGAAAATAAACATGGTATGGAAGATGAGAAACACCTTAAAAAACATGTCAGTTAAAAACAGTGAAGAAATAATGAAACCATAAGGTTAGTTTAAATTACTCAAGTTGAAAGACAAAGAAAAAAATGAGTGAAAATGGGAACAGACTGTTTATAATGATGCATCGCATTCATGCCATAAGTTCAAAGAAAAAGAACATATTTAAGGCATCCATAGGGATTCTATAAATCCCATTATGCAGACGAAAAACAACAATTGTACATGTTTCAATTAATGTATCACAGGACAATGGACATAATTCACTATAAACCAAGAATGTTATACAGAGAGAAAATGAAAGAAAACAATATTTAATCAGAGAAGTTAATACAGAGGATTTATCTTGGAAACCTAACATACAAGAAATATTAAAGGACATATTTTAGGCAGAAAGAAAATATCAGCAAAGTGAATTTTGAATCTACATAATGAATTAAAGATTTTCTACAAGTTTTAAAAATAGAACATTTGAATATGAAAGCTGCCTACTCAACGTCAGGAAGAAGACCAGATGTCATCTTTCTTCACTATTACTCAAAACATACTGACACTCTTACCCAGAGCAGAAGGGAGGAAAACTGAAAGGGAGCAGACCTCTCCTGTCTCGCCTACTGGAGCAGCAGTGTATTTCAGTCAATCCACCAGTTCTGTTCCCCACTTTGTCTCTGATGAGTCCTCTCACTCTCCACACCTCTGGCTGGTTCTCCCATTCTTGTATGCATAAATAAATAAAACTTTTATACAAAATGGGTGAAAGAACACAGGGTATTTGGTGATGGTTCACATGTTGAAATGGTGGTGGAAGAACTATGTGGACTGCAATAATGTAAGATAAAAATTCAATTAATTAATAAAAATAAAAAATGTTTATAGTTTGAAAAAAAATACTGTTTCTAATTGCAAAAATATTGTCTCCAAAGAAAATGCCAAGTGACTGAAATAAAGAAAAATAGAAAGTCCTCAAATAAGTTCAACTATTTCACAACATAAAATATTAACATAGAAAATTAAAATTAATATACTTTCATATGCTGTCTATAAACACATAGAAAGAACTAAAAAATATGATACCACGTAATTCATAGAACAGGCTTACAGTGTTAAAAGTCCTGCACAGTATACACAGTGGCTATATTCTAAAATCTACAAGAGTTGTAAAGAAACTGTTACAGGGCAGGGTAAAGGCACCCCAGAACTTCCATACTTGCCACTCTAAATAGATTCTGGCATCTGTTGCATCGAGACAAAACATACTCTAGTGTAAAATCTTTAATGGAAAGGAACTTTAGTACAATTAGTGTGCAACAAAGAAAAGACAAAGAACATAGTTTCCATATCAAACACCTAACCTCACACATAAGCTGTGGGTAAATGCCCAGCCTAACATGGTTTGCCCAAAGCAAACTATGCCTGTTTTATATAAATTTCATTCTAAGTTACTTACCATTTACTTTGTTTTGTTCATCTGATGTCCTAAAACTTCCTTTTTCCCTCTTCTTTCACATTTTATTGACTTAATTTTAATTTATTGAGGTGACATTGTTTCATATCATTCTCTGTATTTTGGAATATAGGGTACAATTATCATGTGTTTAAGACGGGGTTTATTACTTAGTCTTTTATTCAATGACATTTTGATTTCATTTTGGACATAAAAAAATGAAACGTAGAAGATAATTTAGTGGGACCTTAAAGGACAGTAGAATTGAGATAGAAAATAGCTATAGTAATCAGTATATGAAGCTCTAAAATTACATAGATATTTTGAGTACATACATAAAAGAAGCCCTGAAAATACATAGATGCTTGGGTATAAGGGAATGTCCTGTCTTAAGGACAGGAAAGAGTTTGGCAGAAAATTTATTTTTTTCAAAAACAGTTTTTATATCAACTAATTAAATAATAGGTTTATTTACTCAAAATAGAAAATTAAAAAAATACTCAAAAAAGGAGAGGTGATAAACGCATGCTCTGGAAACATCATTTTATATTTTTTACTTGTAGTAACTATTGTTAAAACATTCAAAGATACACAGTTTGAAAAAAAATTTTAAACCTTTTATGTAGCTTAACTCTCATAACATGGATGAGTATGTAAAAAGATCAAGGAACTAGAATTGGTAATAATTGCTTTTCATATATGGTTCATCATATATTAGGGAAATATATGCATTAGTTGGATTGTTAATGTTAAACAATGACAGGCATAATTCAGTATAACTTTTCAAAAGGGCAGAGGCAAAAATTACTATGCATATATGCTAATTGTAGAGTCTATTGTGCATTTGGTTCCTAATATTATTTTCATTATTACATGTTAATACCAACTAAAATATTCTGAGCCTAAAGCCTGTGTCTCGTGTCTCTCAGGCTCCATCCTGCTGACAGGTTGGGTCTTCCACCGTCAGTGGCTTCACTCACCACGACTCCAGAGGAAAAGGAAGAATCGCTGCAGCTCACCCTCCTGTCTCCACCCTTGGGAGACACACTGCTCTGAGAGCTTAGAGGTCGTGGCTAAGGTCCATTTACTGTTTTAATTATACCTGGCTAGTAAAGTGTGTATGATTCTGTGGCAAAATAATCTTTATCAAGTATGTTTCTGTTCAGTAGTGCGTTTTGGAATTGGGGAAACTGACGGAAAGGTACAGAGATGGTCAGCAGCCAGCAGTGTCCACACCTGTGACTAGGGAGACCACAGCTCAAGGCATGTCTATATTACCCTTTAGCAAAAAGCCCTTGTATAGAGAATTTCTAGGACTTTCCTCATTATATGTGTCGTGTCAGAAACCTGTTCTCTGAAAGCAGTTACTCAGAACCTGGCAGAGAGCAGATTATGCTAGAGAGCACTAGAGACTCTCAAATGTCTGCCTTTACTGAGAGGGATGAGACCTTTTTGCTTTGGGAGTGATGGAGAAGGAGTTTCAAATGACTGAAAAGTGTTTCTGGAAAGACTTTAATGTAAGTGACATAGAAGCAGATTTCAGTTATCACTAGAAGATTCTAACAAAGATTTCAAAGTATTAGGAACAGGAGACTTCAGGTATACAGATCAAAGTGGTAGATATGAAGAAAGGAAACCTGCTTTTGTTTCTGTGTGAATCTAATTTAGGGCTAACTGAACATAGATCTCTAACTGAATTGAATATATAACAATTAAAATAAGTGCTCTGGCAGTTTTGGTTACAAAAATAAAACACTTGGTTTTGAAGTACATCTTTCATGAAGATGAATCAGAAGCCATTCATTATTTTAGCCTTATTTCTCTCTTTGTTTTTATTATTTAGTAAAAATGTCTTCAGGCATTTGAAAGGGAACATATGAATGAGGTGGATACTGCTGATATATGTCACCTCAATATTGTGTGCATTTATATTTACTGTAAGCCATATAACAACTCTGTCTCCTGAGGCTATTTGTTATATATAGGGGCTAAACTTTTGACATTTATCTATGTTTACCAAGTATATATGTAATATGCATGAATTTTGTCACTTGGATTTGTGTATTTGTGTGTGTATAAACATGTGGGGACTTACTGTAATAAATAGAAGTATATATCATGCCAGGTAGACTTTTTATTTATTTTTATATATTTTACAATTTTGAGTTAACTATTCCCTAATCTCATGAATTTCTGAGATTGTCTTTTATTCTTCAGGCTTTATGATAAATATTAAAGCTCAGGTTTGTATAGATTTATTGCACATAACATGTAACATTTCAATTCTCTATTCTCTTACTGACACTGTGTGGGGTAAATGAGATACAGTCAGCAGTGGAAACTCTGTGAGGGAATGTTGACTGTCGTCTGGTCATTGGTTCTCTTTCTTTTGACTCAGTCTCTGAGGCCAACACACAAGTGCCTTCAATTTCAGAGCAGAGCAGCGAGGCCAGCAGAGCCAGCACCTCCTCCCTGTGCTCCTGCCCACACTCGTCCTCCAGCTGGTGAGACCCAGAGGCAGACACCAGGTGACCAGCCAGTGTGTGTGTGACCCAGCCCCTGCTGTCAGGTTCTGGGCAGGGAGGGAGCAAGGAGAATGTGCTCCAGGGAAGCTGTGCGGAAAGTTGGGAGGGTTTTGGATGTTTGTTAGAAAGATTTGACCTTGGAGCCCATGTTAATTGATATCTAATGTAGTCTTTATCCTATAGGTAAAGAGTGGATGGATCAGAATTAGAGTGGGTCAAAATACTTATTATACAAAACATGATATTTCAAATTTTCAGATATTTTGGGGAATATTCTTCCATTTTTAGATAATATAGATTTGTTTCCTTTTTTTTTCTTAACCTCAATGGGTGTTGCCTTCTGATTAGCAATCAATTATCCAAAATTTGAACCCCCTTACCTAAATTTAAGTGTAACAGGAGAATTTGAATATTTTAACTAAATAATAATTTTTATCAAAATAAATTGTTTTATATTTACAAACTTGTTTTCTTGTTATTTAGATAGGGATATTCCATTAATAAACTAAAAACAAACTATTTAGCTAGGAAAATAATCTGCTATTTTGGTGGAGAGAATATTGAAAATTGAAGGGAAGTTTATACACTTTATCATTATTTGATGATTGTTCTGATCAAATTTCCTAATTTTAAAATGTAAATAAATGCCAAAACATCAAGGTATTAAAAACCCAAAGTACAAATTTATTAAGGAAGATAATGTCTGATTCTTTTGGTAAGACTAAAATTTATTATTTTGAATTATTTTTTTCTATTCATTAATCACTATTCTTTATATTTCTAGGGTAAAGCCTTTAATTTGTGGAATATTTTTAATATAAAAAGGATCACCTTTTGGATAAATATAAATAAGTGAAAACCATGTTTGTACTATTTATACATTTACATGTGTGCTTTATATCATTCATATATGTTCTAATATCTGTCTATATATAATATACATATATCTTGGTGATAATTCCTGATCACTGGTTATTTTAACAACTATTTAAGACTATCATGCTAATCACACATTTAGCCCTCTAAAAGAATTTTCACTTTTAATTATATTGCTTTTGCTTTATGAAACACTGCAAAAAATTCAGCTTTGCATTTTTCCCTGTAATCCTCAGAAATGAGTGAGGAGAAAGTGACATATGTTGAACTCAAATTGCCCAACTCAAAGAAACAGAAAAACAAGGGATATCCAGCTCACAAAAAGGGAGGTAAGGGTTGTTTTTCCTACTTTCCTATTCTAAAAACAGTATAATGTCAAGTGTAAAAAGGGATCATAATAGTTGAATCTCTATATATTTCTCTATATTGTTCAGTATATATCTATATAGTTGAATCTGTCTACATATACATATACACACACATATACATTATATGCCTTGTTCTTTATGTATGGGGGCATATTTAAGTGTAGTATTGTATAAGATATGTGATCACATGAAATGGTGATATTAACTTTATATTCTAGACTACACTTCTATTTTGTTCTAAGTCTGAGTGTTTTGCAATGCTCAGTGCTTACTATATATTTTGTATTTTGATTTTGAACAGAGTTTCCTTGGCATATCATTGCAGTGAGTCTTGGATTTTTATGTTTCTGTCTCCTGTTGGCAATGGCCATGTTAGGAAACATGTGTGAGTATCAGATACAAACATTTGTATAGGAGCAATGAGCCAAGATGAGAATAAGATAATATGGATATTTTATAACTGGTGAATCTTTGTAAATAGAAATATTAATAATTTTGATGGTGTTGATACTAATATTGATAATGACGATGGTGATGATGAGTGTACCATTGATTTTATTGCCACAAACTTGCAGAACAACTTTAAAACACAAAATCTTTGCTGACATGTGTTTTTGTGTTTTAAAAATAAAATGTGTTTAAAAATATGACAAAATATGACAGTGTGGTATACATATATGGAAAGTGGTAGGGAATAAAAGAATATGTAATTTATTTAAAAATCAGGGTTAGTGAAAATGACTTTCTGAATTAGTGACATCAAAGAAGTACTACAGTGTATGGAGCATACATAATAAATATTGAAGTTGCAGAATTGTTAGGATCTGATTTCTTTTTTTATTTTACAACAGTTTATTTTTACATCATTTTGTACATTTTTTTCCCCATCTCAATTGTAATCTCTGTGGGTTTCCCATCACCAAGTCACCCGTGTGCCATCACCATAATCCCATGCACTTCCTTCCCCACACCCCCGTTTTTGATCCCATTCCCCACTCCACCCCC
>NW_004567137.1:14760929-14850190 GCF_000260355.1 Condylura cristata
CATTTCTGTTAAATTGTCCAATTTGTTTGCATATAGTTGCTCATAGTATTCTCTGATTATTCTTTTGATTTCTTCTGGGTCTGTTGTGATTTCTTGTCTTTCGTTAATGATTCTGTTTATTTGTGCTTTCTCTTGTTTTTTTTTTTTTTTTCTTTGTGAGTTTGGCTAATGGCCTGTCTAATTTATTTTTTCAAAGAACCAACTTTTGGTTTCATTGATTTTTTGAACTGTTTTCCTGATTTGATTTATTTATTTCTGATTTGATTTTTATTATTTCTTGTCTTCTGCTGGCTTTTGGGTTATTTTGTTGTTCTTTTTCCAATTCTTTAAGGTGGGACATTAGGCTATTTCTTTCAGCTATTTCTTGTTTCTTTATGTGAGCTTGTATTGCTATGTATTTTTTTGTTTCTCTATGTGAGCTTGTATTGCTATGCTTTTAATGTGTCCCATGTGTTTTGGAGACTTGTGTCGTCATTGTCATTCTTCTCCAAGTATTTTCTAATTTCATCTTTGATCTCCTCATTGATCCAATGGTCTTCCAGTAGTGTAGGTTGTAGTCTCCACGTGGTAGGTGGGTTTCTTGCCTTCTCCATATGGTTTATTTCTAGTTTGGTTCCTTCGTGGTCAGAGAAAATAGTTGGTATGATTTCGATCTTAGTGTATCTATTGATGTTTATCTTGTGACCCAATATGTGGTCAGTCCTAGAGAATGATCCATGTGGATTTGAGAAAAATGTGTACTCAGATTTTCTGGGGTGCAGTGTTCTATAGATGTCCGCTAGACCCATATTGTCCAGGTCTTTGTTCAGAGCTTTAGTGTCTTTACTTATTTTGTCTTGTTGATCTGTCCATTGTTGAAAGACAATACATACATATATACATACATACTATGTATGTATTCTCTCTGATACACATTTTTATAGATGACAGTAGTTTCCTAATATACCTGCTGGCGTTCCCAGATCAGGTCCTGCCTGTGCGGCTTCCCTTATGGGGACTCCCCAATCGCCGGTTCTCCCTTGGTTATTTTCCTTCTAGTGAGTCCAGGGCGTTCTCATTTGGGTTGAAACTCGTAGCACGAAAATCTATAGTCCGTTTTTATATATTCCCATGCTAGTTTGGATGTAGTTGTCTCGGAGTCTTTATTTTGCCACCATCTTGCCGGTTCCGGAGCTGGTCCATCTGATCAACGGCTTTGTGCAGCGCCCAGGTGCTCCAGATCGGGTCTGCAGTTTCAGCGGTTTTTCCCTCACCCAGGTATTGAGGATCAGATTTGCGGTCTTTCTGCAGCCTGGGCTCCACTCACTGAGCTGAGCCCTCCAGCTTTACCTCCAGGGTTTAGCGTGGGGCAAAGCGGCTCCTGCAACCCGCGGAACTTTAGGATCTGATTTTGATGAAACAGTCAAGGAATAAAAGGAATTAGTGCTACTATTTATAACAAGCTTACATACCTTAGTAATTTATATGAAATACAAGATAAATGTAAACTATTCTTTCTTAAAAGGGTTTTTTTGTGTGTCAATAATTGTAAAGATTGTGGTATATATAGCATATCAATGAAATAACCAGAGAGAATTAGGTTGTTCTGTGTTCCAATTTTTGTAAATTGTTTGCCCTCTGAATTCATCCCTATGTATATTCTCTAAATCTTTTATAAGTTTACACTATACATAGAGCTATGTCACCTGTTTTAGCTCCAATTTAAAATTCTAAACACTAAGTAAAATACTGCTATTATTTATTAGACATTAAAGTCTTTATTTAGAGGGAAAATGGCATAAATTTAATGCTTTCTTATTTTCTGTTAGTATTGACTAACTTCATATACTTCAAGGGTAATACATATCACTTTTTTATGTAAAAATTATTTTAAATTTATGACACTTCAGGGTACTTTAACCTCACATTTTCTTTGATTGTATTACAATTTAGTTAACGTGAATTACTCTGTTATCCAGAATTTGAAAAAAAAGATCATTATAATGACATATTAAAGTATTAATGATCTTCATTTTATAATATGAATTGAAGATTATAGGGCCTCTCAAGAGAACGCCAAATTGAAGAATTCATCAGTAAATTCTATTTCCTTACCAGAAGTTTGTACTTGCACAAATTTATCAAATGATAAAGGTATGTACAACATACTTAATCTTACAGATAATGGATTATTTTTTCATAATATATTATTTTGTTCTCCATTTCTAGATTTAATTTAAAATCATGATTGGAATTTGTCAACAACTTTCATTTTGTTTATCTATTTTCTTTTTATAGTTAATACAATGCTCAGTTTTCCAAAGCAATGGAAATTCTACTATATTATCATTTTGAATTAATCAGTTGCTGGTAGTACTTGTGAATATGTATTTTCAAGCATAGATCCCTTGCTAATATATCATCTCTGAATTCACATTGATTGATTTCTAACTTGAGAGGCAGTAATCCAGATCACTAATGACTATTTGTATTGAGAGGACAAGATTCTTCAGCACTACGGTAGCCTTAGGTCTGTTGAGGCAGTAACCAGACAGTAATCCTGCATCTGTGGGATACTCACCTACAGATTTAGAAAGGAGCTCTTCCTAGCACATGAATTTCCACATATTCTCTTGTCATTGTCAGCAAGAAACACTAAAATATAGATATGGACAGGCCTCTAAAGGCTTTGGAATTGAGGATTATACTGATGTTTGTTATTAAGATAAAAAGTTCAGTTCCATGAAAAATCCATTAATGAAATGTCCATTATTCTGAGGTGTGTCCCAAGAGAAGCAAGTTCCACCTCATGCATGTCATGGAAAGTGGTCCTGCTGTGGAGACGACTGCTACTACTTTTCAAAGGAAGAGAAAAGCTGGGATGAGAGCCGGCAGTCCTGTGAAGCCCGGGGTTCTCGTCTCATCACGATTGATGATGAAGATGAGCAGGTGTGTTGGCTTTATTAAACCAAGTAAGTCCTCTCTAGATAAATTGTTATGACTATAATTGTAAATGACACTAGTAATTCTAATTTCTCACAGCAATTTGTTCAACAAAAAATCAAATACAATTACTGGGTTGGATTGCACAGGAAAGGAGCTACACACCCCTGGTTGTGGCAGGATGGAACGCAACTTTCCCGGAAGCTGTAAGTCTTCATCTCACAATCTTCTTCTCCTTTTCTTTCTCAGTAACTGATCCATAGATTACCTGGATATATAAGAGACATATATAATACCATTTGATGCAATTTTTAAAGGAAATCAAACGTAAATCTCAGTTCCCCAAATAGTCTGATCTGAGGGCATTCATCTTCCCATATTCTGTGGAGCTGGATCCTCTATACACAGTAAATTAATATTTTGCTTGATGTTTTTCTTTGTGTTCTATGATAAGAGTTGGGTTAACAGATGTGCAGGACATCAAAGATCACAGTAGGAACTTTACGTTTGCTTTTTCTTTTGTAAGTATATTGAGAAGCTAATGGAGGTTTTGAGCATGGTTTTTACCAAATCAGACTTTCTGTTTTCACTCACTTGGGGTGTCTGTGAGATTAGATTGTGTAGGCACATGTCAGGGGATAAAAAATGGACTTTACAGAGTCTCGTTGGACTCATTAGATTAGAGAAGATAGTGGATGGTTGATGAAGCTTTTAAAATTTGCGAAATTTATAAATATTTCAAAGATATGAGGAGGCAGAGAATTCTGTGATGCTGCTAAGGTTTTTGGTGAAGGAATGATAAGGAATGCCATCAATTCTGATGGGATTTTGATTTTATGTCTATGTTTGATTGATCTGTTAACATTTAGCTCCTATGGGGTGTCCCTTGGGCATTTTGATAAATAGTATAAAGCTCCAATGCGATGTCTCTGTGGGCTGTAAAGTTGTGTTATTTCAGTGTATAAACAAGTATAGCAAGTAACCATCAGGAAATCTAAGGCCCAAGCCCTGAAACACCCAAATTTTCAAGTTAAAAATAATTGGGTTTCAAGAATAACGAGGAATCATTATAAAGAAAAGTGCCTAAAGAGAGGAGAGAAAGCCATGAAGCTGTGTGTAAGCCATGAAGCTGTGTGTAAGCCATGAAGTGAGGAAACTTAAGTGAAAGTGGTTTGAAATAATATGTAGATATTCAAATGTTGGTAACTTCTGTCTGATAGTTTTGATCCTGGGAATTATTTTTTATGTCATATCATTTTGGGAAATTAAAATTAAGTAATATTTTCTTCTGTATATTCCAGTTTAAACATTAAAAAAATACAAACCCCCTAGGCTCACTGCTCAGTTTCACAAAATTGTTTGCTGTGAAGGACCGTAGCTCAGAGGGTAAATGTGCCCTCCCTTTTTAATCACATAGGAGCAGCTTCTGTGTTCAAATCAGGCTAGCGCTGGGCACACATGTCCCGTGCATGGTCATCTGAGCACAGGCAGCTGGAAATATTTTTATCTTGTACCATGCGTGACGTAAGTTTATTCTGTAACTGTTATATTAAGTTTCATGGTCTCAGGTGAACTTTTCAAATAGGCACCTATAAATCACAAATGCATCAAACTCTACACCAACCTTTGCAATTCTTCCCTATCTCTTTATCATTGGCAGTGTTTCCATTCATTTTAGACTTAACTATACATTGTAATTTGATCGCCATATGACTGAGGAGATTTATGTCTACTGAAATAACTGTGCCCTTAAATTTTACATTTCGGTTTAGAAAACTTAACCTAAATAATGACTTTCTATAAAAATATGTTTTCTGATGCAGGAGTTTTCAACAAAGTACTGGTGATGCAAAATGTGGATACACCAAGTTAACAAATATTGCCACTGCTGCTTGTACTAGAGTGTTTCCTTTTATTTGTGAAAAGAAAGTGACCTGTCTTAATAATTAAATAAATTGTTATATTCAAGTCAAAAATTTAATTCTTTATTGGTTGGAAAAGCTTATGTATTCACTATGGTAAATGTGGATGATTTATGAAGGATTATGGTGTCTCAAGATTACTACAGGGTTAAAAATAGAGGTGATATATATTACTATATACTATATTTTTATGAAAATATATGCAACATATCTAAATGAATATATATAACATATATTTAAATTAAATCCATAAAATATTTTTAATATTTGAAGTTTATTAGTGAACATAAATTCATTTTGATGGAGTTAAAGATTCTTACTTACTTTTGTTAATTTTTTAAATGTGTATATTTGAGAAGGTAATTAATACCTTCACATTATTCAAAATTAAGAGATGTGAAATAATAAATAGTCTTTGCCTATCTTGTGCTCTATTTGCCGTGTTCCATTCTCAAAGGCATAAGTCCTGCTAGCTTCCTAGATACCAGCACAGAAATATTCCAGAAAAGAACAAACATGCACATACTACCTGTTAACCCAAAAGTTACTTGACTCTAGGTAACATTTATAGTTACTGTTTCTTTCTTCATTTTAAAATTTAACTACATCTTGCAGATTGATACATATCAATATATGAGGTGCTGCCTTACTTTTTAGCAGCACCTGCAAATAAACCAGTTTCATTGCAGTGATTTGGAGGTTTCTCTCAGGAACTACACAAAAATGCTGCAATGAATAGCAATTTAAACAGTGTCTTTTGCTTTAGGGTATATCTATGAGTTAAATATCTAACTATATATTCTTTGCCAAATCTATGTATGTTGAAATTGTAAGGCCCATAGTACTCGCCCTCGCTGAGGCTGCACACTGCCCCTCACATGCCGTCCCCCAGAGCACCTGCGCCTCCCAGTTTCCTCCACTGTGTGTTCACAACCTGCTTGACCTGGCCAATAAAAATGTCACCAATTAAAAAGGCTTCTTGTGTTATTTCAATATACAACTCTGGTTATTTGTGAGATTAATCATGTCTTTATGGTTTTCTTTTTCTTTTACCTTTTCCCTTCTTTTTTTAATTTTATATATATTTTACCTCATTCTTCCTTTTTTTTTTTGTACAATGCATGCTTTCTCTCTCAAGTGTGTTCCTCATGAAATTCTTACCACCAGCTCATCCATCACCCAAGTCCCATGCGTAAGAATACATTCCTTCCTCCATTTTGATCCTTCTCCCTTCCCTCCCCTACAGAGTGTCTCTGACTAGTAGTTGCCTGTTAATTTTGATTTTAATTTATTATAATTGTTTATTTTCCTGGTCCCCTAGTTGGTTCCACTACATTTCTCCTGTAAATGAAACCATCTGATATTTTTCTTTTTCCTTCTGGTTTATTTCTGTGAGCATAATCCCTTCCAGTTCCATCCATGTTGTTTTGAAGGGCCCTAGTTTATTATTTTTATTGCTGAATAGTATTTCATTGTGTATATATACCACAACATCTTGATCCAGTCATCTATTTTTGGGCATTTGGATTGTTTCCATATCTTAGCTATTGTAAATAGTGCTGCAGTAAGCATAGAGGTGCAGGTATCCTTTTGAATTAATGCTTTTGTGTCCTTTGGGTAGATTCCTAGGAGTGGAATTGCTGGGTTATATGGAAGCTCCATTTTTAGAGAGTTTGAGAAATCTCCAAACAACTCTACATAGTGGTTGGACCAGTTTACATTCTCACCAGCACGTAGGAGAGTTCCTTTTTTTCCCACATTTTTGCCAGCATTTGTCGTTTCTTATTTTTTTAAAATACGTACCATTCTTGCTGGTGTTAGGTGGTATCTCACTGTGGATTTGATTACGTGTGATGTTGATTTTCTCATGTCTTTAAATTACCATCACAAACTTGACTTTGTGCAATAGAAACCAGATCCCAAACAGTTCATCCTATACAATTTTTCACACAGAAATTCATATTTTGGAATGTCATGGAGTAAGAGAAAGTGAATATTGAATTCTAATCACAAAATTCAATTTCTCATTGTTGTAAATCATAGTTACAAAAAATGCTTTCAGTAAATAAAAAGTAAAACATTAAAAACTAGTACTCAGAAAGCTATTACATTGTGAGTCCACAGATTATTTAATCCTTTGTAAATCTTGATATTATATTAGCAATTTTTTTTTTTAAAGATTTATTTATTCGTACAGAACTGGGGTACAGGCCAGAAATGTGGAGGGTGAGAGGATTCACCAGAGACAGAGTGGGGAGCAGAACAGGCAGGTCTACGAAGCACACTGCTGAGGGGAGCAGCGGGCGGGTCAGGAGAGGTCTGCCACGCCATGTGGTCACCTCCGGGGCAGGCAGGGATCGAACTCATGCGGCAGTGGCTTAAGCTTCTTTGTGCTGTGCTTTAACCCGCTGCGCCACCAGGGAGGGCCTATATTAGCAATTTTAAAGCCCCCTCCCTTTTAAAATAAGCAGTTTTAATCACTTGCATGAAAAACCTGTATTTCCAGCTTATTTGTTAGGCCTTTCCTGTGAATTTCTCTATTTTTAAAGCAGAGAAAGAAAATTTTGCAAATAACAAAAGACTTCAAGTTAACTGTAAATAGAATCTGATTGTAAAATTGATTACATATCAGACTGGGCTTTCAAAGTGTGCTTTCAGCAGTTCTTCAGAACAGCAGCTCAAGTCCTAAGGGGAAGTGCTGTTTTCATCACAGGGTCCCTACCCACTTGGTGGATTCCAGCACCCCTGTACATATTTCCCACAGCAAGGAGTGAGCTTCCACAATAAGCATCTTTCCCCCGACAGGACTCCCCCATCACGGTAGCATGGGTTTCAACCACCAGCTCCTACCCTGGCTGCATCTCTAGGCCCCTTTCTCCACTCACCTGCTGTTGTATGGGTATGAATTTCCTTAGTGTCTTTTCTGTCATAGTCAGAATTAGTGTCCATTGTTTGGGGGCCTATTTTTACCCAAAGTCATGGATCCTCTGGGTCCAGTGTAACTCTGGACTACAGGAGCAAAACAGGAATCCTCCTCTGATTCTGCCTCCCCAAAATGTGTAACTCTTATACCCAGTTTGAATGTGGAAAAACATTGTTTTTAAATGAATTTACATTTTTGTTTTATAGTACAGGCCCCAAGAAGTTTTCACTGACCTTGAGCAGTAAAGTAGTCACAGAAGATGGAATTAAATGCCCAACTTGTGGTTAGATGGATATGTAGAAACAAGATGTACTCAGTTTTGTTGTAGTTCTGGACCCACATTTGAACTGGGAACTGATCTGATCGGAATTTACCAATTGGAATTTTTTATACTGATTTTGTTCCTCAGTCCTACGAATCCATCCCAAAATGTTACCGTTGGAGACTATTTGAGAGTACTGTCTCTGTTCTGTCAGGTGACCTCATAAGGAATTCATTCTTTTCTCAAAGACTGGTGGCATGGCTTCTGACTTCTGTGATCCTGGACAGCAGGCCCAATTTGGCAACAGATGTGCAATACAAACATGGCGTCAGAAATGAGAAATACTTCTTTTTTTTTTAAAGATTTATTTATTTGTGCATACAGAACTGGGGTACAGGCCAGAGGCTCAGGGGCGGAGAGAGGCTTCACAAGAGACAGAGTGGGGAGCAGAAGAGGCAGATCGACAAAGTACACTGCTGAGGGCAGCAGCGGGCAGGTCAGGAAAGGTCTGCCGCGCCATGTGGCTCTCCTCCGGGGCAGGCGGGAATCGAACTCATGCGGAAGTGGCTTCAGCTTCTTAGTGCTGTGCTTTAACCCGCTGCGCCACCAGCGAGGGCCAGAGAAATACTTTTAATGAATACTTCAGTTAATAAAGTGAAGAAAAAAATCACTAAATATTATTTCAAATTAGTACCCAAGTTGAAGGACAGAGAAGAAAAATGAATGACAAAATGGGAAAAGACCATTCCTTGTGATGCTATCTCATTCATGCTTTAGGATCAGAGTAAAAGAGAAAGTATTAAAGGCATCCAGAAAGGTTCATAAGTCTCATTAGCTATAGGTGAAAAACAAGAATTATATTTCTCAGTGCATAAGGAGACAATTGGCATAACTAATGTACCAAAGAAAAGCAACTATGAACCAAGGATGTTACACAAAGAGAAAATGAAGGAAAATAATAAAGAATTTTTAGACAAAGAAAAATGGAGAATTATTGTTGGAGACCTTACATACAAGAAATACTAAAGGAAGTATTTTAGGAAGAAGAAAATACCAGTGAAGAGAATGTTAAGTCTACTCAAATATTAAAAATGAAATATTCTAATATGAAAACTGCATCCTTAAGATCAGGAAGAAAAAAAGATGTCATCTTTCCCCCATTTCTCAATATACCCCTGATACTACTACCCAGAGCAATACATAGGAAATGGATGTAAAATTTTTATAGTTTTTATAAAAATAATAGTATTGCAGTTTGCAGAAAAAATTATCTACAGTAATGGTATTGCTATTTGCAGAGAAATTATCTACAAAGAATATGCCAAGTGACTGAAATAAAAACATTAAGTTCTCAAAGTAAACAAGTTCATAGGATACACTATTAATAATGGATAATTAAAGTTTACTATATTTCTATATCATGTCTATAAACACATGGGAATAAAAATTGATACCTATGAATTTTATTCATAGATTTTATTCATCATTTATTCATTTAGGCATATAAAAATAGAAAGTTTTTGATGCAACGTGTACCATATGTATTTGCTAAAATCGACAAGAGTTGTAAAGAAACCAAAGAAGTTCTACATATGTTAATATCATGTCCATTGACTGGAAGCTTCAAAACAAATTGGTCAATTCTCCTGAAATTGATTTGTATGTTTGAAAGAATTTAGGAAAAGTCCCAGTATATCATTTAGACAGATAAAGTATACCATCAAACTTGTAAAGGAAGGAAAAACAATTTGAATAAAATACTAGGACAGGGATAAAGTAAGAGGGTATATAACTAATATTACCATTCAGCTTCTGTAGCCGGAGCATGGTAACAATGGAGAGAGAATCAGTCACAATAGTAATCAAATTGAGTATCTAGAAATAGACCCAGGGAAGGGCAGAAAAGAAATTTGATGTTGAAAGAATTATCTTTTCAACAGATGGTGCTGGAGTAATTGACATCTGTGGAAAAAAAATGTGACTCTATATAAATTTCATACCTTATATGGAAATTGAATCAAATGTAAACTTTACATTAACCACAGTAGGTGTAAAACTATTAAGTGGTTAGAAATAGAGAAAATCTTTTTTTTTTTTTTCATATGTTGTGTAGATTTCTGTCTGTATACATCAGAGCATCCCAGTATTCAACTAGAGTGCCACTCTTCCTGTCAGAGTAGGCCTTTCAAAGGCTACTTTCAAAGGACTATGTCTAATGATGGATTTGTAAGGCGACTTAGGTTAGGGGGGGTGTGTCCTAAGGAAAATCAAGATGTCTCCTGTGACTGCTCTCTAACTGGGATGGAGAGGCTGCTGTCAGGGGTGGGGAGCTGCCCTCACTGAGGAAGCCTCTTCATAGGCAATGAAAACTAGAGGGTCTTCAATGAAGACATGATGATGATGATGGTGCCGTGTCTCCAACTTCATCAGACTCTTTCATCATATCCTCATTCCCAATTAAGGAAAGTTGAAGTTGAGAGGTCAGTTGTGCTGTGATTGAACCAGAAACAGGAAGAGACTTGTATTTACATCTCAGCACCACAGCCCTGTGGCTGCAGGAGATAAGGGTCTCCTTCATGGCATTCATGGAGGATTTCAGGTGATTTATGTGGAGCTTAAGTGGTTGCACCTTTATACATTCCCTCCAACAGAGCACAGAACCACCACTAATGTAGGTTGTTCCTTCTACGTGATTTAAAACTGTGGCTATTTTATTTCTCATTAAGCATCTCTAGTTAAGTAAACTCGGTATCTTATTGGAGAGCTCAAAATTTTACAGTGTGTGCTTTTGTATTTCAGTTTCCACAATAATGGCATTAAAATATATATTTTTTTCATGGCATTAAAATGCAGTGTTTTACCAAAAACAAAGGGTCAGGACAAAGACAAACTGGCAAACCTACATAGATCTAAGACATGTGGCAGGGTGCGGTAGGGGGCAGGGGAGAGCCTGGGAGAAGGCCAGAGAGGCCCGAGAGAGTTAAAGATTCGCCTCCCAGCCTCGCTACAAATGGTGTAGAGAGATCATTAAAAGCCTGAGAAAGGGTCCTCCCTGGTGGCACAGCGGGATGAAGCACAGCACGAAGAGGCTAGGGCCACTTCAGCATGAGTTGGATTCCTGCCTGCCCCGGAGGTGACCACATGGCACGGCAGACCTCTCCTGACCCGCCTGCTGCTCCCCTCAGCAGTGTGCTTCGAAGATCTGCCTGTTCTGCTCCCAGGACTGTAGGGAACCTGCCCCAGGCCTTGCTGGAACCACACCTATTTGCCTGGTTCAGTTTATTTGAGTTCCTAACTTTTCTCTTCCACCCACATTTTTACTTTCTCGTTTTTTAATTTTTAAATTATTTTGGTTGAAGTGACATTAGTTTACCTTGCTTTTTTTTGTTTGTTTGTTTTGTTTTAATTTGAAAGTATAGGACCCCCGTTATCATGGAGTTAAATGTTGGTTTCTACTACTTTACTCAGTGAAATTGTTTTCTTTTTGAATTTAAAAAAAAAGTGAAACATGTGATATTTTAGTGGGACCTTAAAGGATAGTAGAATTGAGATAGAAAAAAGCTCTAGTTATCAGTATAAGAGGCCCTAAAAATACATAAGTATTTTGGGTACAGAGGCGTGTGGGTGTCTTAAGAACAGGAAAGAGTTTGGCAAAAAAGATGTTTTTTTCAAAACAGTTTTTATATTCAGTCTTCTGATGATAGGCTTATTTACTCAAAGTAGAAAATTAAAACAAAATACTCAGTAAAGGAGAGGTGGTAAACCCATGCCCTGAAAATATTGCTTTGTATGTTTTTACTTGTAGATAGTTACTAAAACATCCAAAGGTATGTAGTTGAAAATTTTCTAAACCTTTAATGTATTTTAACATGTTTACCTCATAACATGAGTGATTATTTAAAAAGATTGAGGAGCTAGAATTGGTAATAATTGCTTTTCATGTGTGGTTTGCCAATTATCAGGGATAATATATATATATATAATATATATTACTATTAAACAATAATAATAATATATTACAACAATATATTGTAATATATTACAATAATTGTTTAATAATTATTAAACAAATAATATTAACAATACTATATTAATATAAACAATATTAAACAAGAATAGGGATAATTCAGTATAACATTTCAAAAGAGCAGAAGCAACAAACTACTACAAATATATGCTATGTAGACTCATTTTCCACTTAGTTCCTAACATACAAAATTGTTGTTAAATATCCCAATCAGTTCTGAGCCTAAAACCTGTCTCTTCCCTCAGGCTCCATTCGCAGGGGTTGTTCTCCACCTGCTGACAGGTTGGGTCTTCCACAGCCCGTGGTTTCCACAGCCCATGGCTTCACTCACAGCCTCTTCAGAGGAGGAGGAGGGACTGCAGCAGCCTGCTCTCCTCTCTCCACCCCTGGTGGACACTGCTCATTCTCACAACACACGGACAAGGTCAGTTTACTGTCTTCATTATGCTTTGCCAATATAGTGTGAGCGGTTTTGTAACAAAGCTTACTTATCCAATAAGTTCCTGTTCATTGAAATGTTCTGCAATTGGGGAGTCTGATGCAGAAATCACAGCCAGAGGGACAGCACCTGAACTTTGCACACCTGTGACCTGAGACCTGGGAGACCACAGCTCGCGACATGCCTGAAATAGCCTTTATCAGAAAGCCCTATTTCATAGTTTCTAATATATTTTCCTCATTATATTTGTTATGTTGGAAACCTGTTCCCTGAAAGCTGTTACTTAGATCCTGGCAAAGAGCAGAAGAAGCTACAGACGGACCTATGAGAGAATCTAAAATGTCTGCCATTATTCAGAGGGGATGAGACCTTTTAGCTTTGGGACTGATGGGGAAATAGTCTCAAACTATTGGTAAGTGCTTCTGGAAAGACTTTAGTGTAGGTGACGTAGAGGTGGATTTCAGTTATTAACACTATATGATTCTAAGAAGGATTGCAAAGCATCAGGGACTAGGGACTTCAGCTGCACACATCAAAGAGGTAGCTATGAAAAGAGGAAAACTACTTTGTTCCTATGTGGAACTAATTTAGGGCTAAATGGGCAGAGAGCTTCTTCTTGAATTAAACATATAATTATTAAAAAATGTACTCACAGGGCCCTCCCTGGTGGCACAGTGGGTTAAAGCACAGCACTGTGAAGCTATTGCAGCCACTGCAGCACCAATTTGGTCCCTGGCCAGGGGTGTGGCCCACATGGCATGGCAGACCTCTCCTGACCTGCCCACTGCTCCCCTCACTAGTGTGTTTCAGACAATCTGCCTGTTCTGCTCCCTGCTCTGTCTCTGGTGAATCCTCTCATCACCCTCTTGTGCTCTGGCCTGTACCCCAGTTCTGTCTGTATAAATAATAAATCTTAAAAAAAATGTACTCATGACAGTTTGGATTACAAATAGTAAAGCACATGATTTTGACTTAGGTGTTTTCATTAGCAAAAATTAGAAGCCATTTATTATTTTAGCCCTATATCTTTTTTATTATTTAGTAAAAATGTCTTCAACAAATGGAAGGGAGCATAAAGAAGTAGAACCTGTTAATATGTATAATAAGTCACACTAATATGGTGTGCATTGATATTATTGTAATCTATATAGCAATCTGTCTTCCTTAGGATAGTTGTTAAGTATATGGGCTAACATGTGCATTTTGACATTTATGTTTATTATATATATGCAAAATATATGTATTTTATCATGTGTATGTTTTCATTGTGCATTTTATTATATAATTCAGACTTAACATCATTCATAAATAGAAGAATAATTCATGCTAACTAGAATACTTTAGTTTTGGATATTTTTTAATTTTGTGTTGACTATTTCCCAATCTCATGAATTTCTGAGACTGTCTTATTCTTCAAGCTTTATGATTAAAGCTCAGGTTGCAGAGATTTATTGTCCATAACATGTAGCATTTCAGTTCTCTATTCTCTTACTGACACTGTGTGGGGCAAGTGAGATACAGTCAGTAGTGGAAACTTTCTATGACGGAATGTTAAGTGTTATCATCTGGTCACTGGTTTTCTCTTGTGACACAATCTCTCTGAGGCCAGTCACACATCAGGGGCCTCCTCACCTCAGAGCAGAGCAGCGAGGCCAGCAGAGCCAGCACCTCCTCCCTGTGCTCCTGCCCAAGCTCATCCTCCAGCTGGTGAGACCCAGAAGCAGACACACAGGTATAAGCAGCAGTGGTGTGTGACCCCAGCCCCTGCTGTCAGGCTCTGGGTACAGAAGCAGCAAAGAGAATGTGCTTCAGGGAAGCTGTGCAGAAAGTTGGGGGGGGGTTACATTTTTGTTAGAAAGACTTGACTTGTCATCCACGTTAATTAATATCTAATGTGATCTTTATTCTATAGGAGAATAGTGGAATAGGTCAGAATGAGTGGGTCAAAATAGTTACTATGCAAAACATGATATTTTGAATCTTCAGCTATTTTAAGGAAAATTTATCCATTTGTAGACATTATGAATCTATATCTTTTTTTACCTCTATGGGTTCTAAAGTGCATTAGGAAAGTTTTAATAAGACAATTATTTTTCTAACAAGATAAATTGTTTTATATTTAAAATTTTGTTTTCTTGTAATTTAGACATATATTAAAAAACTAAACACAAATTAGCTAGGAAAATATATGCTATTAAAACAAATTTGTTTTATAATCAGGTATTTTGGTGAAGAAATATTTTAAGAATCCAAGATGCAAATTAAGGAAGATATTCCCTATCTTCCTTAATTCTGTCTATTTATTCTGAAGTTTATCTGTACTTGAGAAGTCAAAATTATTAATTTAGGAAAATCTCTATTCTTTAATCACTATTTATTCATTATATTTGTAGGAGAGAAATTCTTATGTATTTTTGGTGGAATTGTTTTTTATATAAACCTAGTATAGGTGAAGGATCATATATTTGGGTAAATATAAATAAATGAAAAGTATGTTTGTACTCAGTGTACATTTATATATGTGCTATATATCATCTGCATGTGTTATATTTAAATATCTACCTATACCTAATATACATCCTTTGTGATAATCCCAAATTAATAGTTGGTTTAACAATCTTATTTCAGATGCTCAAGCCTGTAACTTACTTAGCTTCCTATGACTTCCTTATGAATTTCTATTTTTATTGATATAATGTCTTCTGAAGCATTGAAAAAAATTATTTTTTGTCTGTTGCTTGTGATCCTTGGAAATGAGTGAGGAGAAAGTGGTATACACGGAACTCAAATTGAAAAATTCAAAAAACTGAAAGGATAAAGTTCATCCTGCTCATAAAAGTAGAGGTAGAGTTTTTTTTTTCTTTTTTTCTGTTTTGTTGATCTGAATACAATATAATGTCAAGTAAAAAGTGAACATAGGCCCTCCTTGGTGGCGCAGCGGGTTAAAGCACAGCACTAAGAATCTAAAGCCACTTCCACATGAGTTCGATCCCCACCTGCCCCGGAGGTGACCACATGGCATGGCAGACCTCTCCTGACCCACCCGCTGCTCCCCTCAGCAGTGTACTTCGTCGATCTGCCTGTTCTGCTCCCCACTCTGTCTCTGGTGAAGCCTCTCGCCTCCCCTGAGCCTCTGACCTCTACCCCAGTTGTTCTGTATGCACAAATAAATAAATCTTAAAAAAAAAAAAAGTGAACATAATTATATCTCTATATTTCACACTATATGCCCCATTCTTTATATTTGAGGGGTTTATTTAAATATAAAATTAAATGAGATTGATGGTCATGGGAAACTCCAGAATAAATAGCAATTTTGTTTTAGTGTAAGCACTTTGCTGTGCTTCGTGCTCTCTCTATATTTTGCTTTTGATTTTGTACAGAATTTCTATGGAATATTACTGTAATAAATCTGGGAGTCTTATGTCTTGTTCTCCTTTTGACAACCACATACTTCGGATATACATGTAAGTATTAGGCACATACATTTATTATGAGAACATTGAACCAGGATGAAAAATTAAATACTATAGATGCTGAACATCTGTGAACTTTTCTAAATTCTAAAGTTGTAGAAATCTCAGTAACATGATAGTGTTGATGATAATGTTGAAAATTATGATGATTTTATTATTTGGCAGGGATTGATTTTTGTTGTACAAAATGGTGTAATGGCTGTAATAGTAACCATATTTTACTGGTATATACAGTGTGATAGCTATATATTTGATAATGTACAAATGAGATTTTCCACATGATCATGTAACTAAGAGGATTTTTATGTCAGAATTGCATTGTGATAATAGTGCAAATTACATAAAATCTTGCATACTACATAAAAATATGTGATAATGTAACAACTAAAGCAGTTTTAAAAATAAATTATTAGTGCTGGGGTAATGGCATGGAGATACTACAAGAATGGCATGTAACTTCCCAACGCAATTTTGGAGGATGTCATGATGATCTGATGGAAAGGAAGGTAGGGACTATTCTGGAGGCTCAGAGTTGAGAAGACTCAGTCAGGTAGAATCAACATGAGCAAAGGATAGTTTTCTGTGTGAGAAGAATGGCAGGATCTGATTAAATTTCTAATACTTATTAGAAATGGATTTTGTTAGATATGCAAGTTTATGAACATCTTTTATGTCTTATTAGAAAATTCTAGATTTGCTAAAGCACAAAGACTATTTATGTGAAGGAACAATATGACTCTTGTCACATGAACAAATCTGGATTTTGGAAAGATCTACGTAGATTAGTGGAAAGTGGGTAAAATATTTAGGGAGTTAGCAGGAAATCAGGATTAGATATTTCCTAACTGGAGTGGCATCATAACTGTATTTTTAATTTTAATTTAAAAAAATAAATTGACAGTAGTTTGCACTGTTAATTGTGTTCTAGAGGTGCAGGGCCTCCCCTTTCATGTGTACTATGCTGCATCCACACAAAGTACCCACATACCTTCTGCATAGTGCTTTGTGCCCTTTCTTTTCAGCTGAGAGGTAAGAAAAGCAGACTTTGTATTTAGAGGCTCCTGGATACTGTTGAGTTTAACTTTGTGAGTATATGTCGGGGGATAGGAACTGCGAAGCAGGGAGGCTACTTTTACTCATCAGGTGAGAGAAGATAATGACTTGATGAAGATTGACCGTTGGGGATGATGATACATGCCAGATACTTAATATTTTGTTCCATAAATTGGGAGAACAGTTTTGCGTTAACTGTGATGGAGAATTCAATTGTATTCAATTTTATGTGTAAGTTTGATAAATCTATTAAACTATAGCTACCTGTGGGGACATCCCTGGACAATTTGATTCATGATTATGAATTTCAAAAAGATGGTCTGTGTGGGTGCAAATTTGTCTCCTCTCAGTGTACGGATGGTATTACTGCTAAGAGGCTGGTGATTGAGAAACCATGGCATAAGCTCTTGAAAACTCAAATGTTTAAGATAGTGTTAAAACAATGGGGAGAGGAACACAACCAGAACACAGTGCTGAGAAAGTGGTTAAAGACAGGAGGAAAGCCATGAAAGACATGTAAAGTAATGGAAGACTTTAAACAGAGCTGCAGCTGAGATGATGAGTGAAATTTAAGACTGAGAATGTTTCAGTGATAATTTTGTCAATTGAAATTAGTATTTGCTACCAACTAGGCTCATGTGATTGGGTGAAAATTAAATAATATGTTCCTTTGAATATTGTAGCTTAAACTTTAAAACCCACGTTCTTACAGTCATTGCTTAATTTTTCGATATATTAATGCTCCTTTGGGAGCACAGAGATTAGCCCCACAGGGTAAATGTACCCTCCCGTTGAAACACACCTGAGCTGCTTCCATGCCCAGAGTCAGGCATGGACACAGTTATCTGATCACAGGAAACTGGAAATTTTTTTGTGTCAGTTATCATGAATCATATTGACTGTTATATTTTACCAATTTTCAGAAGTTTCACAATATCAGAGGAATTTTTCAAACATATACTAACTTTTCTATTGGTATATTCCCATTTGTTTTAGATAAATTTATATCTTATTTTATAGTTTTATATGTCACAGATTTTCATGTCCATTAATTATACATATGCTGTTAAATTTATGATGGTCAAAATTTCTAAAGTGAGTACTTTCTTTGATGCAGAAATTTTCAAAAGATCACCTTTACATCTGATGTGGTATGTGGATGCATCAAGAACACAATTATTGTCAACAGTGTTTTTACTAAAACACTACATTTGCGAAAAGTGATCTGCATTTATAATTAAAGAACTGGCCTTTTCTGTGTTCATATTTTCATTTTATTTCCTTTTAGGTAAAAAATAGGGAAATTGCCACATTATCCCCTATGCATGACTTATGAATATTGGCATCGTTCGTCTTCCCTGAACTATGTTTTATGTATAAAATTTTATTTTATTAATTTTTGGAACTTTCTCCATATAATCATGTCAGTAGATGCTGAAAAAAAATCATTGATAAGATCCAGCATCTATTTATGATGAAGACCTTAGAAAAACGGGATAAATAAGAACATTTCAACTTAATAAAGGTGATATACAAGAAACCCACTACTAGCATTGTCTCAGTGGTGAAAAACTACAAGTCTTTCCATTAAGAACTGGTATAAAACAAGCATGTCCACTCTCACCACTACTATTCAACTTATCAGAAGTCTAGCTAGAGCAATTAAACAAGAAGAAACAATAAATGGAATCCAAATTTGGAAAGAAGAAACATAACTTCCTTCAGATAACATGATAATATGCAGAGAACCCCAAGGACTTCATAGAACAGTTAATTTAAACAATAAGCCAGTTCAGCAAAATGACAGGATACAAAATCAACACACAAAAATAAGTTGCCTTCTTATACTCAATGAATTAGAAGAAGAAATTAAGAAAGTTATCCCACTTGCAATCTTAAAAAAAAAAAAGAAAAAAAAAGCTATCTTGGACTAACCGTAACAAAAGAGGTGAAGGACCTACATAGTTTTAAAGAATAGAGTATGGGACCTCCCTGGTGCAGTGGGTTAAAGTGCAGCCCCTCAAGCCAGCTGCAGCTGCTTCAATGCCAGTTGGATCCCTACCCCAGAGGTGACTCAGATGGCACAGCAGACCTCTCCTGTCTCACCCCCTGCTCTCCTCAGCAGTGTACTTCATCCACCTGCCTGTTCTGCTCCCCACTCTGTCTCTGGTGAACCCTCACACTATCTGCATCTCTGGCCTGTACCCCCATTTTGTATGCTTAAATAAATAAATCTTTAAAATAAAAAAAGTCTGAAGACATGAACACATAGAAAGAAACTGTTATTCATGGATTAAAAGAATCAATGTTGTAATGTCCATTTTACCGAAAGTAATTCACAGATTGAATGCAACATCAATAAAAATTCTAATGTTATTCTTCAAAGAAATGGAATGAATATTAATGAAATTCATATGTGATCACCAAAAAGCTGTATAGGCAAAGCTTGACTGACAATAAAGGGGATGAGGTTATCACACTTCCAGACTTCAAACTATACTATAAAACCATAGTAATTAAAATAGAATGACACACACACATACAGAGACCAATGGTATAGAATTGAGAGAGTCCATAAATAAATACAACCACACACTTATGGTCAACAATCTGTGACAGAGGAGTGAAAGGTTACACTGGATTAAGGAAAACGTGCCCAGTAAATGGTGCTGGGAAAACTGGATGGCCTTAAAAGAATGAAAATAGACTATTCCCTAACATAAACCTCAGAAACATCTTTAACAATACCCCTATTTATAAAAATGTAATACTATGTGATTTTCAGATTTTGCGCATTTTCAATTATCAAATTTATTGATACAAAAATCATTCACAGATATTATCTTTCATAAATATTCTATTATCTTTTTTCTAATAGCTGTAGAATATGGACTCATAATCATATTATTGATTGAAGCAATTTGTGATAATCTCTTTTTCAGTCCAACTAGAGTTTTACAAATATTATTGATCTCAATGAGCTATTTCACCAAGAACTCTTTTTTAAAGAAAATTTGATATAGAGATTTAGTTAATATTAATTCATTCATAATTTTATGATTTGCAGCCATCTTATTTTATAAATACAAAGCACATTGAAGGAGAATGTTCTAATACAGATATGAAAATTTAAAATGTCCTAATGGAAACAATAATGTAGAAGTTCTTTTCTTTACCATTTTAAAATTACTGCCCTCTTCTCATTAAACATCTCAAATTATATGAACTAGTGTCATATGTTTTTAGATAGCTGCTTCCACCAAAATGGCATTAAATTATGAAATGTACATTGTGTTGTAAACCAATGTTACTTAAATCAATATAACATATATAATGGGTTATCTATGTGATATTCTAACCCAATGATTACTACAAAATAGAAGTCTATTTTAAAGTTTCCTCTATAAAACATTACACAGTCAATTGAGTATTATTTTATGATTGTCTATTTTATATAAACATGTGGGGAAAGCATAGTATAAATGTAAACTCTGAGAAGTTTTTACGGTGGATCTCTCTGTACAGCTTTTCTGAGCTACAGATTGACCATTTGCTATGCAAACTAAGTTGGGAAATGCCAATAAAGGCAGTGACTAGCGAAGTCAAATCAATGTCTAAATCTTTTATTTTAGAAGCTTACTGTGGCCATAATGATTTCAGGTTTAATATCTCAATATGCTTGTTATTGATATAAAATTACACAGGGAAATAGTCTGTTTGTTTAAGGTTTATTTATTTATGCATACAGAACTGGGTACAAGCAAGAGGTGCAAGGCTGGTGAGAGGATTCACCAAAGACAGAGGGGCACAGAACAGAAAAGACTGGCGAAGTACACCGCTGAGGGGAGCAGTAGGTGAGACTGGAGAGGTCTGCTGTGCCATGTGGGCCACTCCCCGGGCCAGGGATCAAACTCATACTGAAGGGACTGTGGCTAGTTTACACTGCTGTGTCCTAATCCGTTATGCCACCAGGGAGGGCCCTACACAGGGAAATATTCTAAGATAAGAAAAAGAAAACTATTTTCCTCTGACACTTTCATTCCTGTTTAAACATACATCTATTTCCCAATTAAACATTTTGTTCTTGTTATTTTCATTCTAGTATAATCAAATATTATGCACCAATGAGTTCTTTACATTCACTTTTACCAATTTTGAAATAAAAACCAAGTAGTTGAAATATGTATGTCATATGAAATAACTGATATGGCAAAACAAAAAAATTAAAATCCAATATTTACTTGAACCTTTATTTTATGAATTTTTTCAAAATATTATACAGTCTATTTGCTTACTATAAAGTTCATATAAAGTTATCTTACTATCATTCAGTTTTGTTCTGTTTAGTTGATTTTTTTAGTCTTTTCTATCTTCCCCTCCTTTTTGTTTCACTTATTCTTTCATATTATATTTTTGGATAATTTTGGTTTCTACTATATATCTTTCATTCAATGTCATGTTCATTTTTTTTTAAAGTAAAATGTGAAACAGGAATGATATTTTAATGGACAAATACTATTGAAGGAGAAGAGTGCAATAGAAGTATTATAAGAAATGTTAAAAATACATAGATACTTTGGTTACAAAGTTGTGTGGATGTTTTAATGATAGAAAAGAATTCAGGAAAAAGAATTTTTTATAATCAACCAATTAATAACAGCTTAATTTACTTAAAATAGGATAAAAGAAAATACTCAAGAAAGCAGAGGATTTATGCCTATACTCTGAATACATCGTTTATATATTTACTTATTATGTTATTAAACTGTTATTAAAACATGAAAAGGTATGCAGAATGCTAGATTTTCTAGAATCTATTTTGTATTTAAATTATGACAAATCCTAACAGAACAGGCAAGAAAATAGTGGTAATGATGAACAGCTATATACCAGAACATTTTGTGGGAGTGGAGTGGAGAATGGGATCAAAAACAGTGGGGAGAGGGAAATGCACTGGACTGTGGTGATGGCACATGGGTGATTTGGTGATGGGAAACCCAAGGGGATAGCAACTGAAATGGAAAAATGAACAAAAATATGTAAAAATAAACATAAAATTAAAAAAATAAAAATCTAAAAAACAATTATGACAAACCTGAAGTTTATTTAAAAAGTCCCAAGAGGCCCTCCCTGGTGGCGCAGCAGGTTAAAGCACTGCACTAAGAAGCTTAAGCCACTTCCGCATGAGTTCGATCCCCGCCTGCCCTGGAGGAGCTCCACATGGCGAGGCAGACCTCTCCTGACCCGCCCGCTGCCCTCAGCAGTGTACTTTGTTGATCTGCCTGTTCTGCTCCCCACTCTGTTCCTGGTGAATCCTCTCACCCTCTGCATCTCTGGCCTGTACCCCAGTTCTGTATGAATAAATAAATAAATCTTTAAAAAAAAAAAAAAAAGTCCCAAGAACTAGAATTGCCAATAATTGCTTTTTCATTGGTGTTTTGTCAATTAGGGATGTGTGTTTATCAGTTGATCTGTTAATAATAATTAATAATAGACATGTTTTTAAAAAGAGCAGAGACTACAAATTATATTCTAATTTTAGAGTCATTTTCCCATTTAAAAATAGAGTTAAATACTAATTAATAGATTCTGATCCTAATAGGCTCCATTTGTTCAGACATTGCACTTCATTGTCTCAGCCATTGCTAAATTTCATGAATTTCTAAGTCAACAGTTATGTTTCAAGCTGAATGATAAATGCTAAAACTCAAGTGTGGATTGATCTATTGTCCATAACACGTAACATTCTAGTTCTCTGTTCTCTTACTGACACAGTGTGTGGTAAATGAGATACAGTCAGCAGTAAAGACTTTCTGTGTGGGAATGTTGATTGTCATGTGGTCATTGGCTCTTTTTCTTCTGACACAATCTCTCTGAGGCCCTTGACACCTCAGAAAATTATCACCTAATCTCAGAGCAGGCTACTGAAGGTCAGCAGAGCCAGCACATCCTCCCAGTGCTCCTGCCCAACCAAGCTCGTCCTTCAGCTGGTGAGACCCGGAGGCAGACACACAGACAGGTATGGCCAGCCAGTGTGTGTGTGACCGCAGTCCCTGCTGTCAGGTTCTGGGCAGGGAAGGAGCAAGGAGAATGTGCTTCAGGGAAGCTGTGAGGACAGTTGGGAGCATTTTGGTTGTTACTGGAAAGATTTGACGTTGTGACTCATGTTAATATATGTTGAAACTATTCTACAGATGATAAGGAGACTGTATCAGAATGACAGTGAGTCAAATACTATGTAAAATATGATTTTTTTAAATAAAATATTTTGGGGAATATCCTTTTATTACTAATATCAATTTGTATTTCTTTTGTTTAACCGCTATGGGTACTACCTTCTGATTACTAATGAATTATCCAAAATTTAAATTCCCTCATTCTCAAATTACATGTGATAGGAAAGTTTGTTTAAACAACATAATTATTTTCAATCAAAATAATTGCTTTATATTACAAATTTGTGTTCTTGTCATTTATACATTTTGATTCTTAATTTAAAAAATTAAACTTCAGTCGTTAACTAGGGAAATAAATGAACTTTTTTTATAGAATATTTATTGAAAAACAAAAAGATATAGTCATGCATTTTATTATTATATGAATATTGTTCAAATTGATTTCCTTAAAAGTAACTGTGAATATTAAAGATATTTTAAGAACCAAAGTTTCAATTTTATATAGGTTCTTTCTAACAAATACCAGCAGTAAAATCTGGATTTTTTTTCTATTCTTTAATGATTACTTATTTTTTATATATCGTTGAGAGTAAAGATAGTATGTGTTTTTTTCTTTTGTGAAAATGTTTATATAAGCTTAGTATATGTGAATGATCACACATTTGGATAATATTAAATAAAAAATAAGTTTGAGCAAAATATATCATTTATATATTTGACATTCTAATATCACTATAGAATATATGTCCTTTTTGATAGTCCCAGATCAATGTTATTTTAACAAACTTATTTCAGTTGATCATGTCCATCACTCTTTTAGCTCTGTTTCTTCATGATGTGTCTCCATTTTTATGCCTTACAAAAGATGACAAAAAAAATTCCTGCTTTGTCTTTGTTGCTCAGAAATGAGTGAGGAACAATATGCGGGGCTCAAATTTCACAATTCAAAGGAACAGGAGGATAAAAGCCATCCAGCTCACAAAAGGAAAGGTAGTTTTGCTTTTCTGATTTCTGTAAACATGAAAATGTTGTTTAAAAAAGACTCATGATAAAGACTCATATCTCTATATATGTTATACAATATGTCTGGTCTTTTATATATGAGGGCTGTTTTTAAATGCAATATTGAACAGAATTTATGCTAGCAGGAAACAGCGATAGTAATTTTAGTTTCTAGAGTAAATTTTCATTTTTGTTCTAAGTTTGAGGGTTTTGCAGTGCTTAATGCTAACTATATATTTTGCGCTTTGATTTTGTGCAGAATTTCCGTGGCATGTAATTGCAATAATTCTGGGAATTTCATGCTTTTTTTTCCTGTTGGCAACCACAGTATTAGGATATATGTGTGAGTATCTAATAGACATTTTTTTTTTATGGGAACATTGAGCCAGGATGTAAAATAAAGTAATAGACATACTTCACATCTGCTAAACCAGTGTAAGCTACTAGAGATCTATGGAAATATTTTTTTTTATTACAAAAGTTTATTTTTACGTCATTTTGTACATTTTTTTTTTCCATCTCAATTGTAATCCCCGCGGGTTTCCCATCACCAAGTCACCTGTGTGCCATCACCATAATCCCGTGCATTTCCCTCCCCCCCACCCTCGTTTTGATACCATTCCCCACTCCACCGCAAAATGTCTCTGGTATATGGTTGTTCATTATTTTCATTATTTTCTCGCCTGGTCCATTATACTCCTGCTATGAGTGAAACCATCTGGTATTTTTCTTTCTCTTTCTGGCTTATCTCACTAAGCATGATCTTTTCCAGCTCCATCCAAGTTGCTGCAAAAGACATGTGTTTCTCTTTTTTGGTTGCTGAGTAATATTCCATTGTATATATGTACCACATCTTTCTAATCCAGTCATCTACTTTTGGGCATTTGGGCTGCTTCCATGTTTTTCCAATTGTAAATAAAGCAGCAATAAACATAGGGGTACAGGTATCTTTTTCAATCAGTGTTTTTATGTCTTTTGGGTAGATACCTAAGAATGGGATTGCTGGGTCATAGGGAAGCTCCATGTTTAGCAGTTTGAGGAACCTCCAAACAGTTTTCCATAGTGGTTGTACTAGTTTGCATTCCCACCAGCAGTGCAGGAGAGTTCCTTTTTCTCCACATCCTCACCAACAATTGTTGTTGCTAGTTGTTTGAAGATGTGCCATTCTCACTGGGGTGAGGTGGTATCTCATTGTGGCTTTAATTTGCATCTCCCTTATTACGAGTGATGTTGAACATTTTTCATATGTTTGTTGGCCATCTGCATTTCCTCTTTGGAGAAGTGTCTGTTTAGCTCTTCTGCACATTTTTTGATGGGGTTGTTTATTTTTGTTGAGTTTCATCAGTTCTCCGTATATTTTTGTGATCAGTCCTTTATCACTACTTTTGTGTGAGAAAATGTTTTCCCAATTAGTGGGCTGTCTGTTTGTTTTTAGTAATGTCTCTTTTGCTGTACAGAAGCTCTTTAACTTGATGCAGTCCCATCTATTTATCTTTGCCTTCACTATTGTGGCATTGGGTGCTCTGTCTTTAAAGATGTCCCTGAAGTGTATGTCGTGTAGTGTTTGGCCCATCTTTGCTTCCAGGTATTTTATGATTTCTGCTCTTGTGTCTAGGTCTTAAATCCACTTCGAGTTGATTTTTGTGACTGGAGTGAGGCAGTGATCTAGTTTCATTTTTTTGCATGTAGCTTCCCAGTTTTCCCAGCACCATTTGCTTAACAAACTTTCTTTGTTCTATTGTATCTCTCTATGTTAAATGTGCCCATGCAAGATTGTTAAAATTGCTGCATTATCCTAGGGTTGGGCCTGTGGTTGGGACCCGCCCCCCTGCAGCAGCTTGGGATACACTCACCTAGCTGTGTTGTCTCAGTTTATATTCAGGGCTTTGTCGGGGCTGCTGGTGCAAAGGTCAGCAACAGGTCTGCAGCGTATCCTCCGGTCTCTGGTTCTGTGCTGCAGCCTTTTCCCACGATTTGGTTTCCCCTTCCTAGCTGAATTGTCTCAGTTTATCTCCAGGGTTGTAGCAGGGCTGGGACATACGGCTGCCGAGACTCTATGGAAATATTTATAATTACAATGATATTGATGATAATATTGATAATGATGATAATTTGGTTATTTTATACTTGGTTTTATTCCTGACAAAATAACATTATAGCTTAAGTCCTCAAAAACTTCTCTGAATTGTGCCATGGGATTTACTTATATGTAATACACACATAAAGACTGGAAAATGGTGAGAAGATACATTATTTAAGAATTACTTAACAAGTGGTGTTAATGACAATGACTGAATTAGAGTCACCACATAAGTAATGAAGAGTAAAGACTAGATAATAAATTTTAAGATGTAGAATTGCCAGATTATGCTATTTAATGGGTAATAGAGAGAATGGGATCAGTGACATAGTTAGGTATCAAACTTACAATCTAGTTAAAATTATTTGATTTGTTTTCTATAATTAAAGTAAAATTATAAAATATGACCAATTATAGATATTCAAAACCTTAATTTTATGATATGGATTGAATTTTTCAGTGCTTTGTAAAAGCAAAATTGTGAATGACCCAAAAGGAAAGGATATTTGCTTACCAGATGTTAGTAATCAATCGCGTCATACAGGTATGTATTCAAGATACAGTACACAGTTTTTGGAGTTATCTCATTCGGTCTCATTTCAAAATTTAATTTTAAAACTTCCCTTTGGGCTTTGATAAGAACTCCATTTTATTGATCTTTCTTACCACATCCATTTTCTTTTAGTTAGTCAAATGCTGGGCTTTCTGAAAGTAAGAAACCTTCTTATATTTTCATGTTAGTTTGACATGGTTTTTTGTTGTGACTGAGTATTCACAAGTATAGGTCTCTCAATGTTATACCATGTACATAGATTCACTTTGTTAGATTTTACCTTGTAGAAGAATTCTCCATATCAATGTGGTTTATCTGTACTTGAGAAATCAGCAGTCTTTTGGCACTGGCTTGGGGTCTGTCAGAGACAATCCCAGGCTCATAATACTCCTACACACTGAAATGGAGAAGAGCTATTCTTAACATGGATTTTTGGGATACAGGAAAATCAACAATGTCTGTTTTTAGTATGAAGGAATGAAATACTTGAAAAGCACAGCTCTCAAATGCTCTTGAGTTTGAGGGTCTCTTGGTGGCTTTTGTTTTCAAGTGAAAAACTGTGATATATATGATGGGAAATTGTCCTGCTGTGGAAAGAGCTGCTACTATTTTTCAAAAGAAGAGAAAACTTGGAATGAGAGTAAGAAGTCTTGCCAGCAACTTGGTTATACACTCATTAAGATTGATGATGAGCAGGAGCAGGTATGTTTGCTTTATTCAGTCTCAGTGAGTGCTCTATGGGAAGTGTGTCTTGAGTTAGGATAATGGTTTAACTTCCCTCCAATATTACTGGGTTGATGTGGATAAAACACCTGTCCTGGTGCAGACTTACCAGCAGGGGAGGAGGTACAGGTGTAACTGAGGACTAGAAGAGCCATTGTTTTAATCCAAGAAAAATAGCTTTATTGTAAGTGCCCTGAAGTTATTTTTTAGTACTATTACATGCTCCAAAACTTCATATTTCTTGTATACCAGATGATTCAGTCTTTAGTATCTCAGGGCTGATCCAAATGAAAGAAACACTGTCCTCAGTACTCTGGACATGAGAAGACTGACTTCTGTTCCTTCCCCGTCAGTGTTTGGGAGATGTCACAATTCCAAGTGAAATAAGCCTCTCACTTTCACAGACGTGGGGAAAAAAAATGGGTGAAAAATAAGGAAAGTGAATATAGCTGTAATGTTCTTTGAAAATTAATTTTGTTTCATTCATAATACATAATGACTGAGGAAACCTCAGAAAATATTTATCTTATTTGGCATTACTTTTTAAGTTTGCTTATACAAAATTAATCAACAGGGTCTGTAGTATTCATTCTATGTAATGATTCAGTATAGGCATCAAAATTCAGTTATACAATTTAATCTTATAAATGTAAGTTGTATTATTATAATGTGAAGTTTAAATTTAAAGCACTGATTTATTGTTTATAATATTATGACATTATTAAAATAATAATATAATGAATTGTTTTTTACTGTTAGAAATTAATGAGCAAATAGAATATGGAATCAAAAAATATGAAATAATCTAGATGCAGCTCACAAGTACTTGAATAATATAATTCTTAGTTGTTATCAATCAGTTTGTACATAAATAGAGCTTTATGTTACTTAGGAAACGAGCTTAATTTATAAGCCCTATACCTCCTTCTGATTTATGAATATGTTTTTTCAGTTTTATTTTTTGCTTTTGAAGTTTTTGAAATTCAGTTTCAAAAAAATTGCTTATAGCTTCCCTCTCTAAGTTTCATTCAGCTGTTGATGGTCCCTTGAAATTTCTTGACATACTTGCCCTTGATAGAGGTGGGAGTTAGACTGATGGTCCTCACTTTATCTGACTATTGTGGCGCTGTCAGTGTCTAAAGGCAGGAACACTGAAATGTTGTAAAAACCCTGAGACATAATTTCCTATGAAAGACTCTTCACTTGCATTAATGGTTTAGGATTGTTGGTCTTTTTTGTTTTACAACACTTAAGAGTGTAAAAGCAGTAACTTAAATCCAGTGATATTTTAAGCAGGTATTCTCCCATATAGTTTACACACCCCACCGTGGACAAATATTAAAGTGTAAGATTGTGTATACAAGAAAAAAAAAAACAGAGAAAGTAAGAGAGAGGGGGAGAGAAATACATTGCATTTAGGAAATAAATTTATTGGTTTATATGATTCTACATGAAAATATTTGAAATGAATAAAGTATGTCTAGTAGAATAATGATGACACGAATGTCAATATTTTAGTGCTGAAATTGTTTCATACTCTTTCTTCTATTATAATAATTGTACAAAATGTTCAAAACTGTAAGATGCCTATTTTATCCATATGGCAAATACTCAAGAGAAGTCATTTACTGAAGTTTATATTATAAGTAAATTATATAACTTGCTACAAATTTTGCAGCTATATTTTCTTAATTTTTCAGTGCTAAATGACACATCTTTATATATTTAAAGGTTTGTTTATTAATGCATACAGAACTGGGGCACAAACCAGAGGTTCAGGGGCGGCAAGAGGACTCACCTGAGACAAAGTGGGGAGCAGAACAGGCAGATCAATGAAATACACTGCTGAGGGGAGCAGTGGGCAGTCAGGAGAGGTCTGCTGTGCCATGTGGGTCATCTCCCCGCCCAGGGATCAAATTCTTGCTGAAGTGGCTGAAGTTAGCGTCATAGTGCTGTGTTTTAACCTGTTGCACCACTAGGGAGGGCCCAGGGTATGGATATATGTTATCCATTTTCTAGGTATACGTATTTGGATTGTTCCCAGTATATGATGTTATGAATTGTTAGTAGGATATATACAAGTTCAATTTTGTATAATTACAAATTCTATTAAATATGATTTTTGTGATAGTTTTCAAATCTTTGATCTCTTACACCCTACAACCTAGGTAGTATTCTAAATTTTTGCCAATTGTATATTTTCGTCTGTATTAAAGTTTGTGATATATATTATGATTAATACTATACCTCTAATTTTCCCACAGAGATTACTTCAATCAAAAATAAATGTTAGTTACTGGATTGGATTATATAAAATGGGAGCTAATCATTCCTGGTCATGGTTGGATGGCACAAGTCCTTCTCAGCAACTGTAAGTTTTCCTATTGCCATTTCCCCCACTACTGTCTCAGTTACTGATTGATACATTACAGTTTAAGAACAGATGGATTTTAGGGGACTTCAGGAACAGCTTTTGTTCTACCTGATTTCAATATAACAAGAGGCAGCCAAATGCTAATCTCAGAGTTTCAAATAATAAGGCCCAAAGAGTAATATTTCTTCCTCTGTTGTCTGATACATGGTCCTCCCAAACATTATAAATATTTTGTGCTGCATCTTTTTGCCTAGTATATACATTGGTACTCATTTTGACAGGAGCGTTTAGTGGAAAGGAGAAAAATATATCAAGGAAGAAAAGTTATTTCTAAACCTGGCTGTTTACTTGAAATTTACAGTTGATTACTTGATACATTTTAAGACTACAAAAAATTCAGTTCCAAGTAATATTTAGTATAATTTTGAATACCAGTGGGACAACTAATATCTGAAATGCCATTATTTTGCATAAGTCCACATAATTCCTGGTAGTCTTTTGTCATTAATAAGTCAGCATATGTTTGTTCCTTGATGTCCGGGGAACAGTTTAAAAAAATGAAGTAAAATTACCTGTATATTAAACCTAAGTAATGGGGGACAAGGTAAGAGCCATGGGCTATTAGAAAATACAATTATATTGAGTGCCCACATGTGCTGTTCACTATTCTAAGCACGGAACTCACAGATCTTTAAGTTTCCTTTTCTGTGGATCTTCAATCCCGATGCAGGGATGGGTGATGAGGAAAGCAAATGTTGACAAAGTAAATATTTCAAGTGAACCCATTGCGTGTTAGAAGGTGTGTGGAGTGATAATGATGTGCAGCTCCTACTTGCTATTTCCAGAACACCTTTGTGTGTAGAGATAAGAGGGAGCAATTTTACTGGTTTAGATGAGGTGTCTGAGGCAGCTCCTTGAGACAGTGATGTTTGTACAACACTTCGAATGAGCAAATCATGTAGCTGTAGATGGACAGAGCCCCAGCTGGAAAGTAGCCTGTGGCAGGAGCTGAGGGGGAGTGTGGAGCTGTTATAGGAAAGGGCAAGAACCTGTGGTGCCAGAGCAAAGTGAGACAAGTGGGAGAGGTAGGTCAGAGAGGTAACAGGGTGAGAGAAACTGGGACCTCAGAATTTATTATAACAGTGTTGATTTGGGAGTTTCAGCTGAGAATTGAGAAAAGCAGACTTCCTGTTTCATAGTGTTTTATCTCCTTTTGGCGTCTTATTACCAGTTAGGTTCATGTCATTGATGGGAATTAAAGTAACATTTTCTTCTGTTTATTGTAACACCTTAACCTTTCAAAATCATGTTCCCTGTACTCATTGCCAAATTTCATGAACTTTGACTGTTATGTTGGGTGTGGAAACTTTAGGCTCCATGGGAAACCTGTCTCCTCTTTAAACACAGACAAGCAGCTTTTAGGCCCAGAGTGAGCCAGGACTGCGGGGCACGTGTCATGTGCAGGGTTGTCAGAGTCACAGGAAATAGGAAATACTTTTGTCTCAGTTACCATGTGGCACATAATTAATTTATCACTTTCACCACCTCGCAGAGGTTTCAGAAGTCTCAGGGGAATTTTTTGAAGTTGCTTAATATACAAATGTATCTAATGCTACAGTAACTTTTCAACTTCTCCCTAATCTATTTGCTCATGGGCATTTTATATAATTTTTATATTATTACATCTTATAGTTTTACAGTTGCTTATTTATTGCAAGATTTTATGTCCAGTGAAATAATTCCACACATAAATTTTAAGTGTTAGACTGAAATATGTCTAAATTATGAAATTCTAAAGTATATCTATTCTCTGCTGCAGAGATTTTCAAGAGACATCTATTTCAGCTGCAACATGTGGATGTATCAAGAAAACAAATATTGTAAATGCTCCTTGTACAGACAAATTATATTATATTTGTGGAAAAAAGTTAGTTTGTGTTTATAAATAAGTGAAATTGCATAATCAAAGCCTTAATGTTTTTATTTTTTAGCAATATTAGCTGAAAACCAAAGTGTTTACTTACGTTTGTCACTGTTGTATGATTTATGAAGATTCTGACTCAGTCACCACTGAATATGATAAAGTAAGAAATTTTATGTATTATGAAATTATAAATTACAAACTTAATTTTAACTTTGAGAATTTCAAAAACCGGTTTCAAAACATCATAGCAATGTACTTTGAGGAAAGATAGTTATTAATTTTTTAAGTAATTTAATAAAATTGATGGCCAAGAAATGAACACATTCAATTGTTTAAAACATAAGTGGTGTCACAGAGAACAAGTTTTTACCCATTTTATTCCTTTTTTTGCGTGTCTGTTATTAGAATTAAATATCAGCTATTCCTAACTTATAGTCCACAGTTTTTCTAGGAAATTACATTACTGTTAAACCAAATGTTACTTAATCACTAGTCATTGTCTCACAGCATTTTTTTTAATTGAAAAATATATGTTGATATTTGTTCCCTATTAGCACCTGGGAAACTGCCTCACTTTTCCCTTAGAAACTACAAAGCTTGCTCTAAGTGGATGATCAAACTTATTTAGCAACTTTCATTTCAATTTTAGAAAGGGCAGAGAGAATAACATTTACTACTGTGCCATTTATTTTAGAGCACAACTCTACTAAATCTTTAACAATGTTATATCTGTGCCCATTGTTTCGAAATTTAAACTTCATACCTATTTAATAATTACCCCCCATGTGTCTGTACACTGTTCATCTCAGATTTGTTACCATGGAGTGTTACTTGATTTATTTTGGCAATAAAATATTTTTCAACTAAAAGGAATGTTTTCTGTTATTTCAGTTCTCTATTGTTTGTAAGATTGAATATGTCTTTTTGGTATTCCTTTTATTTCAAAGATCTGTTCTTGTCATTGTAGATTATTATCACAAATGTCATTATGAACAAAAGAAAACAGACATAAAATAGTTCATCCTATAAAAGTCCACTGATTTATAAGTTCAAAACCACATAGAAGTATACTAGTAATAGAGTAGCACAAAACTTACTGTAATTGGAATCCACTTCTGCATGGAATAATAATGGGAAATGAATAAGAGTTACCATGGTGATGATTTCTTCCTGGAGACAATGTTCAAAGATATTTATTTCTTCAGTTCTGGTATATATAGTGTGTGTAGTAATCAGGGTATTGGTATCTTGGTGTGATATTCATTTTCTGGGGCTCCCATAACAAAATGAAATTTGTGGAACAGTGGGGAGTAACCTCCAAGCCAGTGGATGGCCCCCAGAGTCAACTGGATGGTGAAAATAGAGCTTCTCAAGTCCACTCCCTGATTGGGGTTGCTGGGAGATGGTGTTATTTTTTTCAGTTAAATTGTTGAGATATTTGGTAGCTAATTTGCTGAGGCTTCTAGTATTTAGGGTAAAGGACTTTTGGCAGTTAAATTGTTAGGGGGAAGGATGTCCTAAAGAAACTCTGCAGTCTTATGGACTCCACCCCCTACTCCAGCTTTCTGGAACCTACCCCCTACTGCTGTGATTGGAAACTACAACTCCCAGCAGTACTAGGGAAAGAACAGTGAGGACCCAAGGGCGGAGCTAGCAGGAATTCTGGGACATTTGGGGGATAAACAGGGCACGATTGCCTCTCTCACTCTCTCGCTGGAGAAGCAGCTCTCCTGACCATGTGACTCTGTGTGTTCAGTTAGCCTAGCTGTAAGGTATTCCAGTTACTTTGTATCCCGCCCTCTTTCCCTGGGTTGTTTCCTATTACTTTCCCCTTCTGTAAATAAACCCGTTATTGACCCTTTTGTGTGTACCTGCAGTATAACAAAATTGTGAGCACGCAGGTGAGGCCCCACAGACAGGCGGTCCAGTCCACTCTGTAACAAAATAGCTGATGAAGAAGACTGATTTTGTAGAACACTTAGGCTTTCCACATGTGGCTATAGTTTAGAATTCAGTCTCTTCTCAGAAGATACTCTCTGGGGAGGGACAGAATGTGTCTGACCCTGAGCCACTCAGTAAAATGCTCACTCTATACCTCTTGATTACTTCTTCTTTATCTGACTCCCTGTGTTGTATATCTCTACATGTTTGCTTGGTTCATGTCTTGAATTCATAAGTGAAAGGTGAGGAACCACCATTTGGGTCCACCAGTTCTGCTGGGCTTGTTCTGTTTCAGTACTACCACCTGGTTGTTCTAAAATAGCAGACCTTAATTTTTCACAGTTTTGGAAGGCAGCAACAATGCACCTATGGTCCTCCGCCACCCATTGGGCCCTCTTACTGCCTGGAGAAAAAGTAGCAATGGGCAGTGCCACTAAGATGCCCAGCCCATGGTTAGATGGACAGCACTCAGAGCGAGGTGCTCAGTTCCCTTACAGTTCTGGAACCCACTCTAGTTAAGCCATGATTCAGCACCAAGCATCTAATCAGACCCTCAGCTGCATTTTCAAAACATTCTTTTTTCTTAACTTTATAAATACTCCCTCAAACCTCATCACTAGGGAGACACTGAGAATCTTTCTGCCCATCCTGCCAGGTGATTTGTAATAAACTCGTTTTTATTTATTTATTTATTTTTTCACAAATGCTGGTGGCAGAGACTTTTGCACCACTGGGTAGTGAGCCCATATTTGGCAACAGGAATACTAGAAATAGCGGTGGTATCAGAAATAGGATTCCTTTAATGCACCCATGGTAAATAACAAACTGAGAAAAACATAACCAGTAAACACGAGGCTCAGTGAAGCTACCTATCCAAATTAGCGGCTAAAGGAAGATAACAAGTCAAAGGGAACTGACCACTCAAAAGCTTTTCCACCACGCCAGAATGTCTCACGCAACTGGAATCATAGGAAGAAAGGAATGAAATAGAAGGTGACTCCAAAAGAAGTAACTGCTGAGTACATTCGAAAAGAGAGATCCAATCACAAGAGGAGATCACAGAGAACTGAATTCTTATATATTTTGGAAACATAAAAAAAAAATTATATCAACTTTCATGTTGCTAAGATGAAAGACAGAGGATATCTCGATGGCATCCAAAAAGGAACATATACTTCACTATCTATGGATGAAAAGAAGAATTGTAGTATATTTATATTAATGCATAAAACAACTGATATATTTAAGGTACTGAAGAAAAATAGCTACCATCCAAGGATGTTATTCAAAGAGAAAAATGAAGGGAAAAAATAAAGATTTTTCTAATGAGGAAAAACTGAATTTATTTTATACAGACTAAAATACAAGAAATATTGAGGAGAGTTGAATGAAGAAGAACTTCAAACTCACATAAGATACAACTTTTATCAGAGGTATTTAAATGGAATATTCACAAATGAAAGCTTCCTCTTGGTATCAGGAAGAAGGCGAAATGATGGCTTTACCCACCCCTCTTCAGAATACTGCTGAGAACCCGGCCAGAGTGACAAGATAGCCAAAGGATTCAAATGTACAGTTTGAAAATGAATATATTACAGTGTTTTGTTTGCAGGGAAATTAGCTAGAAAGAAAATGAGCAGTGACTAAAATAATGGACAGACATAAAACTCTATAAAGAAGATTATTCAACAAGGCGATAGGACACAATGATAATATTGAACATTATTTTATTTCTATATATACTGGCTCTAAGCACATTGAAAGAAATTAAAAATTAACCATTTAAGGTTTTGAAGACATAAAATGATAAAATGTAGCACAACATATACTTCACTTGCATACTAACACTTACAAGAGATGAGGAAAGAACCCACAGAAGAGTTAAGCAATGCAAATGTCACCAATTGGAAAATTCAACAAAGCATATAGGTCAATTCTCCCGACATTGATCTGTATGTTTCAAACAATTATTAACAAGATTCCTTCAATATTTTTGTAGAGGCACATAGCTTTTTATAAAACGGATACAGAAAGGCAAAGCAATTAAAATCACCAAAAATGGAAAAAGTACGAAGTGAAAGTGTATCCTCATTTAATATAAAACTTATGCTGGGCCTTTTGTAATCCAGACAGTGCAATGCTATTGGAGAGGTGGAAATGGTAGTAAGTGCAATAGAATTGAAGACCTCGATATAGCCCCGCACCAGAAAAATCAACTGATTTTTGAAAAGGGAGAAAAACAGTTCAATGGAAGAAGAAAAGCTTCTTCAACAAATGGTGCTAGACATTGTGGGCAAAAATGTGATCCTCAATCTAAGCATCCTACTATACACAAAAATCCACTCAAATGTAAACTTTACATTTTGACAATTTTAAATGTGAAACTAAACTACTCAGCATTTAGAAACAGAACCTTTACCCAATAGATTACTGGAATGAGGTCTTTGTTATGGACCTAAGAGAATTGTTATCCTAGAGCTCTTGAAGGAGCTCTGTGGTCTTCTTATCTCTCATTAGTCTTGTCAAGTTTTAACGAATTCAATAACTTTTACATTTTTTGGAAAGCTCAAAATTTAAGGATGTTATCTTTTGAAAGCAGCTGCCACTAAAATGGCTTTACTATGAAACATGTAGTGTTGAAACCAAAATTACCTCAGAAATATTTATGTCGAAGTTATCTATAAAGAGTCGTTTGTTACAAAGCTGGAGAGACTATTTTTTTTTTTTAAAGATTTATTTATTTGTGCATACAGAACTGGGGTACAGGCCAAAGGCTCGGGGCGGTGAGAGGCTTCACCAGAGACAGAGTGGGGAGCAGAACAGGCAGATAGACGAAGTACACTGCTGAGGGGAGCAGCGGGCGGGTCAGGAGAGGTCTGCCACGCCATGTGGTCACCTCCGGGGCAGGCGGGGATCGAACTCATGCGGAAGCGGCTTTAGCTTCTCAGTGCTGTGCTTTAACCCACTGCATCACCAGGGAGGGCCTGGAGAGACTATTTTTAAAGTGTCCTATATAGGACATGACAGTCAATTGAATATCACTTAAAAATTATCTATTGGACATACAATATATGGGGAAAATAGTAAAAATGGAAAGCAGGAGAAGCATTCCAAAATATTTTATTACAGGTTTGCTTCTGTATAGCTTTTCTGCACTAAAGATGATAAAAACAACAAACTTATATGATCAACTGATATAAGTGATATAAGTGATATAAAAGTATTGCTAGTGTCTGTGACTCAGATAGGTATGCACAGGGCATGCATCTTCACTATAGACTGAATTTGTACGTAGGAAGTGCTCATGTGTGTCTAACGTCTTATTTTAAGCTTTTCCACTGACCCGCATGTCTCCACACTAAGACAAGAAAAAAGTTTATAAAATGAGTATTGGAGTCATGGATTCAAGTTTAGTGCTAGATTACAGCTTACAGAACAGAATGGCAGGGACTGGAAGGCAAAACAAGACCTAAGTCTCACATTACTATAGGAAAAACTATAACAGATGCTCACAAGTAAGACTAAATAGTTGGGAATAAAAGAAAAATAAGTAATATTAAAGACAAAAATTAAAAACCTGTCTTCTCTTGGACCTTTCGGTTTGTAATGATTGTTTTAAGTGCTCTGCCTGCTTATTATGAAGCTCACAGAGTTATTCTTGCCGTGATTCTGCATTGTTCTGTTCACCTGTTATCCCCAAACTCTCTGTCTCCCCCACCTCCCTATTTCACATTTTATCTACTTACTCTTTAGAAGTATTTTGGGGAAATCTTGCTTTCTAAGACTTATCATTCTTTTAATCAGTACCACTTGAGTGTTTTTTGGATATAAAAGTCAACCACAAATGACATTTTAGTGGGAACTTAAAGTCCCACAAATAAATTGAAGTTAAAAAGAATGAAAGAAAACATATCGGAAGCCCTAAACATATATAGATAATTTTGGTCCAAAGGTGTGTGGGTGTCTTAAAAGGAAAAGTTTTTATAATGAGCTGGTTAATAATAGTCCCATTCATTCAAAATAGAAAATTAAAAGTAAATACTCAAAAGGAAAGGTGATATCCCAACACTCTGAAAATAATGCTTCCTATTTTTACTTGCTGTCTATATTGTTATGAATACATTGAAAGACACACAGTTTACTAGATTTTCTAGAACCTATTACATACTTTAATTATGATAAAGCTGGAAGTATTCTTTAAAATACTAAGAAGAACAATGTGTAATATTTTGGCTTTCAAATTTTATGTGTGTATATGCATATGTATGTATTTGTTGATCTATTAATATTAAACAATGATAGACGTAGTCAGTATATCTTATAAAAAGCAGGCTTGGGCCCTCCCTTGTGGCTAAGCGGGTTAAAGCACAGCACTAAGAAGCCAAAGCCACTTCACCATAAGTTCAATTCCTGCCTGCACCAGAGGTGATCCACATAGCGCCGGCAGACCTCTCCTGACCTGCCCGCTGCTCCCCTCAGCAATGTACTTCATCAGTTGGCCTATTCTGCTCCCTACTCTGTCTCTGGCGAATTCTCTCACCGCCCCTGTACCTCTGGTCTGTACCCCAGTTCTGTATGCAAAAATAAATAAATGTTTAAAAAAAAAAAAGCAGGCTCAACAAATTACTACAAATATATTCTAATTTTACAGTAAACAATCCATTTGTTTCCTAACATAAAAAATTCCTTTTCCTAACAGCTAATGGATTCTGATGCTAAAATCTGTTTCCTTATTGACTCCATTTGCCCTAAGTACACAAATAAGGTGCCTTCTAAAATCAGTGTCTTCACTCACAGCGTTTTCAGTTGAGAGGGGGAGGTGTCACTGCAGCCCGCCCCCCTCTCTCCACCACTGGGTGACACACTGCCCCGAGAACTCCCAGCTCACACCGGTCACCCCCCAGAGCACACGGTCAAGGTCAGCTTATTGTCTGAACTGTACATTACTGATAAAGTACACACTATTGTTATTGCCCCAAAATCACATATATATTTATGTTCATTGAAATATTTGGAATAGAAATAGTTGGAAGCTAACACAGAAGGCACACACAGATGGACACCACAGCCACCTTAAAATGTCTTCATGAGAAATCCTAGGTCCTCAAGATTTCTTTTTTGTTTTTTTTTTTTTTTGCATACAGAACTGGGGTACAGGGCCAGAGGTGCAGGGATGGTGAGAGGATTTACCAGAGATATAGTAGGGGCCAAAACAGGCAGGTGGATGAAGTACACTGCTGAGGGGAGAGACAGGCAAGACAGGAAGGGTCTGACAGGACATTTGGGTCAGCTCCCTGGTCGATTGGGGAGTGAACTGTCGCTGAAGTGGTTGAGTTTAGCTTGTAGTGCTGGGCATTAACCTGTTGGACCACCAGGGAGGGCGTATCCTCAAGAATTTCTAGAACACTTTCCTCAATATTTTCATTACTGTGAGAAACCTACTCCTGGAATCCAATCAAATCTTGAAAAGAAATTTAAAAAGCCAACACAAACCTCACAGAGAAAAGACAGACAACCTCAAATGCGCTCATGCTATTTAGAGGCAAGAAGATGCTTTTTTCTGTGCGTAGATGGGGAAGGATGTTTCTTAAATATATAGGCCAACGTTTATACACATTTGAAATTAGTATATTTTTGGCATGTATGTGATACTTTAACATGCATTTGTATGTAAAGCATTTGCGGATTTAACCTTCACTTTTATTAAAAGAGAAAACTATAAATTGTGCCAGGTAGGAAATGGTTTTTTCCCACTTACTTTTATAAGGTTAAAAATGTGTAAGCCATTTTCTTTTCTCATGAATTTCTGAGGCTTCAAGCTGTGTGGTAAATGGTAAAGTTCAGGTTTGGATTGACCTATTGTTCATAACATGTAGCATTCTAGTTCTCTGTTCTCTTACTGACACAGTGTGGAGTAAATGAGATATAGTCAGCAGTGAAAACTGTGAGGGAATGTTGAGTGTCATCTGCTCACTGGCTTACTTTTTCTGATGCAGTTTCTCTGAGGCCAGTCACACACCAGGGGCCTCCTCACCCCAGGGCAGACCAGCAAGGCCAGCAGAGCCAGCACCTGCTCTTCGTGTTCCTCCCAAGCTTGTCCTCTATCCGGTGAGACCCCGAAGCAGACACAGGTAGGACCAGCAGAGTGTGTGACCCCAGCCCCTGCTGTCAGGCTCTGGGCAGGGAGGGAGCAAGGGGAATGTGCTTCAGAGAAGCTGTGTGGAAACTTTGGGCATTTAGGTTGCTGCAGGATAGAATGGACCTTGGGATAGATGTTAATTTATATCAAAAGTTAACTTTACAGGTGAAGAGAGATAAAATATTGGAAAACAAATTCTAATGTGATTTTTGCCAGGGATCTTCAGAGTTTACTGAGCAGAAGGTGACATACGCAGAGCTGAAAATGTCCAAATCAAAGAATCACGTCAAAGGGAACCCATCTCGAAAAAGGAGAGGTAGTTTTGCTTTTTACTTTCCTGATTTCTGAAAACATGGTAATGTAAAGTTTAAAAATGATCATCATAATTGTATCACCCTGTATTTCACATTCTGTAGTAATTATATATTAAGTTATATTTAAGTGTAATATTGAGTAAGATAAATGATCACAGGATATAGCAATATTAGTTTTAGGTCCTAGGATAAATGTCTATGTTTCTATTAAATCGGAGATTTTTCCAATTCCCAGTGCTCACTATATATTTTGCATTTTGATTTTGTACAGAATTTCCATGGCATAACATTGCAGCCTGTCTTGGCATTTTGTGTTTTATTTTTCTACTTGCAGCTGCCTGCTTTGGATTTATGTGTGAGTATCAGGAATATACATTTCTTATGGGAAAGTGAACCAGGAGAAAAATACAAATTAGTCTATATAAAGCATATCTGCTTCAAAAAGTATATAGTTCTACAGAAATATTAGTAATCATGATGGTGTTGATGAATCCTGTAACAGCTCTAAAGTGTACACAAATGCACATGTATTCAGTAGTGCTTAATTAATGTTATATGTATATACAATACAACATGTTTGTGCATGTGGAAATACATCTATACACACACAAACACACATATACAGATTAGAAAATAGTGGGGTAATAGTATATTTGGGGAATTACTTAAAGAATTAGGTTTAGTGACAATGACTGAATTACCATCATCAAAGTAATGAAAGGAAGGGGACATATAGCATAAATATTGATTATTCAGAATTGCTGGAATATTGATTGAGGAAAGAGTGAAATCATAGGTGACATTTTAGTTATTTTAATCTCACATTTCGTGATTATTTTTACATTTAGTCAACATCATTTGCTTTGTTATTTGGAGTTAGAATAAATGCTCATAGTCTTATGATCTATAAAGGCTACTCACAATTTTAATTTTATAATATGGTTTGAAGATTTTCAGATTAAAAATGAGAATGCCCGAGGAAGAAATGATACTTGCTCAAAAGAAGATGGCACTCTTTCAAATTTGCCAACTTCTACTGGTATGTACTCAAAACATTAGCTCTCTGGTATGTACTGAAAACTTAAGTTCACAAGTCTGATTCATTAAGGGATTTGTTTTTCTTGACATTATCCCTTTCTATTCCATTTCAATATGTAATTTGAAATTTTGCTTTGGACTTTGCAGGACCTTTCATTCTGCCCATGTTTTTACATATAATCCCTTTTCTCTTTTGTAATCATTTGAATACGTGACTTTAGCAAAGGAAGAAACCTCTACTATATTGTCACATTGATTTGATACTTTGGTTTCTGTTTATGAATGGAGATTCCATGTGGAGATCCCTTGGAATTTTATCATTCCTATGTATTCACTTGTTAGGTTTTTCTCTTAAGGCAGAGCTGCTTTGTATTGCTGAAGACTATTGGTATTTGAGAAGACAGGATTTCTGTGTCTCTCAACAAGGATGTCTGTTGGAGATGGTCTCTGGCTCCAATATTCTTAGCTACATGATTGGGCATACAGCTTCTTCTAAGACAGATATTTGAACACAGGGATATCACTTCTTTTCTGATCTTCATTCTGAAGTAAGCCATGAAATACATGAAAGCACAAGTACTTTAATACTGGAATTGAGGATCATTATACTTTTATTTTCAAGGTACAATAAAAGTCTGTGACATACCTGAAGGCAAATGGTCATGCTGTGGAAAGAGCTATTACTATTTTTCAACTGAGGAGAAATCTTGGGATGAGAGTAAGAAGTCGTGCCAGCAACTTGGCTCTGATCTCATTAAGCTTGATGACTTAGAGGACCAGGTATGTTCACTTCATTAACCTGAGTAAGTGCTTTAGGAGGTTTGTGGTTCTTGAGTTAGAATAATCATTAAGCTTTCCTTGGTATTATTGGGTTGATGTGGATGAGGCAGCTGTACTGGCGCAGACTTACCTCAGAGGAGGGGACACAGGTGTAAGCTATCTGGGAAGCGCCATTTTTGGAATCCCAGACAAAACAGCTTGCCTGTGGGTGCCCTGCCAAGAGTTTTAGTTTTATTATATGCGTTAAATCTTCACTTCTTACTACACCAACCAGTCTGTATTTAGACCTCTCAGAACGAATAATGCAAGGCAAAAGAGACACTGCCCTCAATAAGATGAACCTTAAAAGTCAACTTCTACTATAATTACTTCCTTCTTCCACTATCAATATTGAAGAGATATTCCAAGTGAGATGAAAATGAAAAATATGGATGAAAATTGCATTAAGTGAATATAGCTGGAATGATTCTTTGCCAATGTGTTCTGTTTCACTCATCATCCAAATTGACAGGGGAAACTTGATATCTGGGGGTGAAAATCTAGGTCTCACTTGTTACCGCTTTCAAGTTTTGAGTATAAAGTCAAAGTTTTGAGTATAAAGTGGATTTTGTAGGTTTCTTTCTCTGTAGCAATTTAATTTAATTTAAATTTAGCGATTTAATTTCAGTTATGATATTTAGCCTTCACTAGCTATTTCTATTACTCTGTTATAAAGGATAATCTTAAAATATTTTGTTTTGTTATCTGTATAATTCTTATATTATTAAGTACCAATATAATGAATCACTCTAAGTGTCTATGTTGTCTTCTCTCAGCATCCTCTATGACATTTGTTTCCTGTCTTTATTTTTATTTTTTCATTTTTTTCCTATTGGATTATATTGTCAACGTCCTGACTCATAGGAGTATTTTATATGTTCTTAAACTGAAATACTCAATAACTCAGATATGAATACTGTCTTTTCATATCCTTCAAGCTTCATTCTGATGTAGTGTAGTTCTTGGGCAGTGTCATATTTATTAATGTTTTAAAAGAACTCTTTTTCTTTCTACTTATTTATCCATTTATTTTTTAATTGTTTTGTTTTGTTTTCATTAAGGTAACACTGACATAGAACAATGTATGTGATGCAGGATATAAGTTCATCATTCTTAAATACTTGTTAACCTACCACACACCCAAATCCACTGGGCCGCCTCGAAATTTTCTCTCAAAACCTACAATCTTCACTATCTCATTGTATATGAATATTTCGCATTAAGTTTGTGATACTCTTTTTATTCTCTCACATAAAAAAGGTTATTCATACATTCAATCATTCATGAATTTCCACTTCCATTTTTTTCTTAGCACACTGGAGAAATTAGTGCCTACTGCAGTAATTGTAGGAATGTTAGAATATAAGTATGCCCTGGATTTTATGAGTTTCCTCCACAGATGAAGTGTTATAGTTGATATTATGAGTGATACTAACAACTCTAATTTCCCTACAGAAATTCATTCAGTCAAAAATAAAAAACAGTTACTGGGTTGGATTACAGAGGAAAGGAGCTGATCAACCCTGGCAGTGGCAGGATTACTCAGTTTTTTCTTGGAGAGTGTAAGTTTTCATTTTAAAGTTTTCACCTCACTTTTGATGTCAACACTTGATCCATAGATTTCAGTTCAAGAACAGATTATAAGCGCATGCAAGAAGGTCTTTCATTATATTTGACATCAATATTATGAAAGGCAGCCAAATGCTTATCTCAGAGTTTCTAACAATCAGCACAATATTTCTTCCCATCTTCTTTACTGGAATGTCCTTTTATTGAAAATAAAGTATGCAAATATAACAAGTATGAAAATTTGCATTTAAGCCTAATTATCTTCAAATGAAATTTGTACTTGCTACTTAATTTCATTTATATCCTAAAAAATCCATTTTCAATAAATCTATAGACATATTGAAGGTACTAATATCATAATGTCATTAAAATCTTTGATGCCACTATTTTGACCATGTCTACTAAATTCCAAGCAGTCTTGTCACAATAGTGAATCCATATACAATTTTGGTTGGTGTGGAACCTCGTTTAGAAAATAAAGAACAAATTTATGTACATATTAAAACTAGTAAATGTTGGACAAAAAGAGTCATGGCAATTATAAATCATGTATTTTGGTGTCCACAATGTACTGTTCACTATTCTTGGGTGTTCATTATTCTGGGGTACAGCAGTGAAGACACATGTAAAGTGTCTGACTTGTGGCTCTTCCGTCCTGATGAGGGGTGGGGTGACAGTGGGGAGGTATGATAGAAACTAAGTGTCATATACTCCAGAGCCTACTAGGAGGTGGCAAATGCTGTGTAGCGATGTGCAGCCCTGCTTCATGATATTTGTGTGAGGAGGTCACACGGAGAGATTTCATTGTTTTAAAGAAAGTGGCTGAGGCAGTCTCCTAGAGACAGTGATACTTGTATAGTCATTCAGGTGCCAGGGCAGGTGGCTTGATGAGGCCTGGCAAGGTTGGTGCTGGGGAAATTGACCAGAATATACATGTAGTTCAATGGTATGTGTGAGAGAAATCAAAGTGGCTCCAGGTTTTTCATCTGTAAACTGGAAAATGGTGTTGCATTACTCTAATGGAAGAAAGCTTCAATTCAGTTTTAGGTATATGTATGCTAAATCTATTAAATGTCTTGTTTTATAAGGGGATGTTTCTTTGTAAGTTGGAACATGATTAAGATGTTCCAGTGAGAGGTCTGTGTGAGATCTAATTTGGCTCAGCTCAATGTAAAGACAGAGTTATCACCATGATGCTGGATGTGGGCATCAAGGACTCTCACCCCAAGCCCTGGGCAACTCAGATAAATAAGATAATATTAAGATAAGGGGACACAAGGATAATGAGGGAACAGTATTGAGAAGGATGCTTAAACATAGGAGAGAGTCATTAAAGTGCAAGAAGATAGTGGAAATTCAAAAAACAAAAGTGTTATTGAATCATAAACAGAATAAAGTCTTTGAAATGAGTGCTTACTATCAATTAGGTTCATGAATATTTGGTGACAGAAAATTCTACTATGACATAGAAACATTATGCAAAGAATTTAAGTATCATTTCCTTTCTATTGTAGCCTAATCCTAATCATTAAAGTCCACTCTCTTATTATACTCATTGCTCAATTTTTCAAAATTTTCATACTCTGCGTAGTGTGGAGACATTGAGCTGAACGCGCCCTCCTGTGTAAACAGAGCTTCTATGCCCAGGTCAGCCTTATGCTGACCTGGCAAGGTCATCTGTGTCACAGGACATGGGAAGTAGTTACCTTTGCTTACCTGAGTCACCTAATGGATTTATTATACTCCTGCTGCCCAGAGGTCCCGAGGGCTTTCTGAAGTTGCATGTGTCTTCCCTGGTGCCTCTCCCAGCAGCTTGTCAGCGTCTCCCTTTGCTCTCTCTGTGTGCTGCAACATTTCCATTAGTTTAATTGCTAGTACACTTATTAGTTTTAAGATTTACCTCAGATTTTTTCACTAGATTTTTTGTTCATGGAAATAATTTCACATATACACTTTAAATTTGTGGTGCTTAGATATCCTCAAGATATCTTGCTAAAGTAAGTATGTTCTCTGATGCAGAAAATTTGAACCGACCACAGCTACAGATGCACGGTGCGGACGCCTCAAGAAAACAAGTATGGTTAACACTGTTTGTACGAAATACTTTCAATACATTTGTGAAAAGAAGGCTCTTTGATTTTTTTTGTATATTTATATCTTTATTTCAAAAAAATAATTCATATTTAACTAAGATTATATTGTGAAACCAGGTCATATTTTACCACCAGTTTTTAGCCAACCAATCCACCCACCCGGAGACCTCAACTTACCTCTCCGTTCTTACAGCCCCTCACCTGCATCTCCCACCTTTGGAGATACTGATTTTTTGTTTAAATTAATAGCCATAATCAAAGTCTTTATATTTTTATTTTTTCAGTACTTATTTAGTGTAAAACAAATATTTGCTCACAGTATGTATGATTTATGAAGATCTGATCTTTCAAACATCCAGAAAAATGACAAAAAACAACTTTTTAAAGATTTATTTATTTATGCATATGTCAGAGGTGCAGGCATTTAACTGGAGCTGCAGTGCCTGCAGATAGTTTCATGGTGTTGAGTTAACCCCTTGTGCCACCAGGGAGGCCCAGATTCTTCATTTTCCTTAATCATTTAAATGATATGACCAAATCCTTAACATATTCACTAGTTCAATATAAGAGTAAGATGGGAAGAATAAATTCTCATAACCCTCCTATTCTTTCTTTGCTATTTCCTTTCTTAATAGTAAATATCAGGGCCCTCCCTCGTGGTACAATGCGCTAAAGCACAGCTCTGTGAGGCTAGCAGCAACCACTTCAGCTGGAGTTCCATCCCAGGCTGGCTGGGCAGTGAGTCACATGGCCCAGCAGACCTCTCCTGTCTCACCACTGCTCCCTTCACAATGTAATTTGTTGATGCCTGTTCTGCTCCCCACTCTGTCTCTGGTGAATCCTCTCTCCACCTCTGGCTTGTACCCTAGTTCTGGATGCATAAATAAATAAATCTTAAAAAAAAGAAGAAAACATCAACTACTTACCTTGATGTTATTCTAGAGTTTTTGTAGGAAAGTACTACTATATATACACTGTCTGCTAAGCCAAAATACTTTCAACTATACACCATATTCCTGTTTATTTATGTTTTCAATTGAAAGAATATATGTTGAATTTTGTTCCACATCCGTGCATCAGAATTTGCCTCATTTTTCATAATAAGCTGCACATATTGAAGCAAATGGAGTGCACCAACACTTATTCAACCAGTTTTATTTTGATGACTGATTAGGTTTGTACCCAAATTTTATAGTTGTAATAATATGCTGCAGTAAATAGTTTTTAACACTGTACCATTTGTTTTAGAGCATGCCCTTAGGTAAATCTGTATTAGTGTTCTATTTGTGTTAATTATATGCATATTCAATGCTGACACCTACTCCCATTGACTCTCCCTGAGGCTGCACACTACTATTCTCAGATGCGGCCTCAGGGTACCTGACTTCCCATCCATATACCACAGTGTGTTGTTGGACCTGCACAATAAAATCATCATTAATTAAAAGGGGTTGTTGTGTCATTTCATTGCACAGCTCTCTATAATTTGTGAGGGCTTTATGTCCGTGTCATGTAGATTACTATTACACATAATTTTGAAAAATCAAAATAGAGTCAAAATAATCCAACCTACAATATTCTGTTGATCTATTAAGGTTGAAACCAAGTAAATCAAGTCTATGGTGTTAAAATTAGGACAAACATACTACAATGAGAATCTATTCGCAAATAGGATCATAGCAGGTAATGAATGATAGTTACCATGGTGGTGAGTTCTGATATACATTAAATGGGCTCTCAGGTAAGCATTGGCAGATTTGTCTCCTTTGACAAATTTATGAAGCAATTGGTTTTCCCAGAGCTCGTAATTGATTGTGAGTTTGTTCTCCTTGCAGTTCCTCTTTCCTTGATAGTTTCCGGTTCAAGGAAAGGAATCCAAGCAAAAGCAAATGGTGAGCAGCTTGCTCTAAGGCCAGCTCCTCTTCCTCCCTGTGCTGCCCCCGCCCCCTCCCCATTCCTCTTGCTGATTCCCCATTTTTGTTTGTCTTTGTGTAAATAAAGGCAGGTGCCCACTGGTCTCATCCCAGCACTAACTTTTACTCCTTCCCCTTTGCAGACACTCTCCACCTCCCCTTTTCTTTGTTGGACACTGTATAAATAGCCCTGTAACTTGCCCAAGAGCAGGATGGTGGTCTTTCAGACAGGAGTCTGCTGCCCTCCTCATTTGTGGACAAATAAAACCACTTTCCTTTTCTCAAACTCTGTTTCCTTTTATTGGCTGAGGGAAACTGAGACCTGCGTTTATTGACAGTTCTTCCCAGAGACAATATCCAAGCAACATTTCCCAAGTGTTGGCATATTGTGTTTATTAATAGAGACACTGGATTTTTTGGGTGTTATCTATATTTCTTGAATACCTTTCCACAGCCAGGTTTTGTAAGAGGGACTGTGGGCAAACTGCAGCCAGTGGACGGCCCTCAGAATCAACTGGATGGCAAAAAATAGGGCTAAAGTCACCTCCCTAATTGGGGCTGATAAGGTTTGGTATTGGATCTTTTTTAGTTGAATTGTTGAGACATTTGGTAGTTAAAATGCTTAGGCTCCTGGCATTTAGGGTGCAAGCTTTTGGCAGATAATCTGCTGGTTATTTTGGCATTAAGTCCCTGTTGAGGAGGATTGACTTTGTAGAACTCTCTGCTTTCCACATGTGTCTGTAGTTTAGAACTCAGTCTCTGCTCAGCAGATGGTATTGGGGAGGGACAGAAGGTGTCTGGCCATGAGTCCTTCTGTAAAACTCACTCTACCTCTCTTAGTTCTTCTTCTATGTGACTCCTTGTGTACTGGATCATTTTGTTATTATCCAGAAAACTGGATTTTCTGCACCAGTTTGCTGGTTTCATTTCATGAATTCATAAGTGAAGGTGTGGAACCACCGGTTGGATCAGCCAGTTCTGCTGGGCTTTCTCTGCTTCAGTACCACAACCTGGTTGTTTTTAAACATTTTCACAGTTCTGGAAAGCAGCCACCCAAGCACACACAGTCCTCCCATACAGTTCACCGGCCACATCAACCCTTGACCTTTACTCCTGTTCTGTGGCCTCAGTTCTCTAGTCAGATGTGAAAGGTTAGTTTTGTTTTGTATTTGTTCCTTTGATTTGCTTTGTATTCACATAGGAATGAAATCATCTGGTGTTTGTCTTATTCTTTTGACTTCTTTTGCATATAACTCTAACTCCATCCATGTTGTCATATTGCATCTTTATTTTTGATAGCAGAGAAATAATATTGCTTATGTGTGTATATATCCACTTTTCTTTATCTACTCGTTGTTGGTCCCTTAGGTTGATTCCAAATGTGACTAACTCCCAGGATCTCCCTGAAACACAAAATAACAACATAAATAAATCCACCATTTAAAGGACTACATTGCATACTCTGCTAGGTTCCCTCTCGGAGCATATTAGAAATTCCCCTCCCCATTGACTGTGCCTTAAACAGTACATCTGCAAAGACCCTATTTTAAAATGAAGTCTTATTCTCAGAAACTGGGAGTTAGGACTTGAATAAATGTTTTGAAAAGACATAATTATGACCCATTTCAGGTATGTTTAATTTGGGAATTATACACATACTACATTAATAGTCTGGCAGGTTTCTATATGAGTTTAAGAAGTTTAGAAAAGATATCACTAATAATAGGAACAAAAAGGAAATATCTACTAGTAAGTATAATGAAAGTTGATAAATCACTATGAAAAAAAATTAAAAAAAATTGCTGAATTGCACTACAGATGACTTGATTTATTAAATGTAATCTTCTCAAGGAAGAACAAATTTTAACCATATTATAAATATGTTAACTTTTCCTATATACTAAAAATACTTCTTATGACTAAAGCAATAATCAAAGAATATTTTTTCTTGAATGGAATGAGTTGCAAAATTTTTATGATTGGGCAAATATCCTTGAACCACCCTGGTAGTTTTCAAGGAGAGTGAAGGCACAACAAAAGCACCTAGATATGACCTTTTTCATGTATTGTGACAATATATTCATAATGTAATAAGACATGAGAATATCATAAAAGATAAACATTGTCATAACATATTGTGAAGAAACAAAACTGTCCAGAAAACACTCCGGATGACTCAGCATTGGCAAGCGTGAGACTAGTTGAAATAACTACAACTATACTCTGTAGGAGCTCCTGGAAAAGGCATAAAGTGAGTGTGAGAAGTGGACAGTATAAGAAATAATTGAATGGGAATGAAGCCATGGTGCTGTGGTGGTCTTCTTTTGCTCAACATATCTTGCAAGAATAGTTACCTGACTTCTCAGAGAGAAACAATGAGAATACACCCCTACCTTTTCAAATGAGGAAAACAGGTTTATTTAAACTGGAGTGGTGTTTCAGCATACAGACTCAGAAGAGATTTGCTATTCCTCAAACTGACCTCTCAATGCAGACAGAAAATAGCCATGGACGATGGTACTAAGGTGCCCAGCTCAGCAGTACACGGGCAGCACCCAGACAGAGGGCTGCCCTCTCATTACAGTTCTGGATGCCAATTCCAGTTAGCCCAGGATTCAGCAGAATCATCTGATCAGGGGCCCTCCCTGGTGCTGCAGCAGTTGGAGCGCTGCATTGCAAAGCTAAGCCAAGCTGTGGCCTCTTTAGTGCGAGCTGGATCCCTGCCCAGGAGGAGATCCACATGGTGTGGTGCAGCAGGCCTTGCCTGCCTGTGTCACCAGCTGCTCCCCTTAGCAAGCAGTGTGCTGTGTTAATCTGCCTGATCTACTCCCCACTGTTTCTGGGAAATCCTCTCTCCCCCCTTGCATCTCTGGCTGTACCTCATTTCTGTATGCATACATAAATAAAATCTTTAAAAAGAAAATACATCTGATCAGACCCTAACAATTTGCATTTTACATGAAGTCTTTGTTCCTCAACCTCATAAATACTGCCCAAACCTCATAAACAGAGAGACCACTTGGGAATCTTGGCTCCAGTCTCCTGCCAGGTGATCTTATATACAACATTTTGTTTTGTTTTGTTTTGTTTTGTTTTCACAAATGCTGGTCTCACGAATTTTTGGACAACTGGGTAGTGATCCCACACATAGAAACTGAAATGATAGAAAATAGAGATCATAGTTGAGATGGGAATTCCTTCAATGAACTCATGAGAAAATAGCAAAAGTGTTATTTACAACATAACCAGTCAACGCGGGGCTTGGTCAATTTAGTTACTCAAATTAGATGCCAAAAGAGGATAATGAGTGAGAAAGGGAACTGGCCATTCAGATGCTTTCCCGCTACTCCAATATGTCTCATGTAATTGGAATCATAGGAAGAAAGGAATGAAAGAGAAGGTGTCGCCAAAAGAAGTAACTGCTGAGTACATTTGAAAAGAGAGATCAAATCACAAGAGGAAATCATAGAGAAATGAAAAGAAAAAAAACAAATTATATCAACATTTATGTTGCTAAGATGAAAAAAATAGAAAATTTAGATGTTCCAAAAAGGAACATATACTTTATTATATATGGATGAAAAGAAGAGTTGTAGTATATTTATATTAATGCATAAAATGACTGATATATTTAAGGTACTACAGAAAAATAGTTACAAACCAAGAATGTTATTCAAAGATAAAAATGAAGGAAAAAATAAAGATTTTTCTAAAGAAGAAAACTGAACTCATTTTATACAGATTAAAATACAAGAAATACTGAGGAGAGTTGAATGCAAAAGAACTTCAAACTCACATAAGATACAACTTTTATCAGAGGTCTTTAAATGGAATATTCACAAATGAAAACTTCCTCCTGGTATCAGGAAGGAGGCGAAATGAAGGCTTTACCCACCCCTCTTCAGTATACTGTGAGAACCCGGCCAGAGTGACAAGATAGCCAAAGGATTCAAATGTACAGTTTGAAAATAAATATATTATAGTGTTTTGTTTGCAGAGAAATTAGCTAGAAAGAAAATGACCGAGCACTAAAATAACGGACAGACATAAAAATCTATAAAGAAGATTATTCAACCAGGAGATAGGACACAATGATAATATTGACATTATTTTATTTCTATATATTCTAGCTATAAGCACATTGAAAGAAATTAAAGATTAACTATTTAAGGTTTTGAAGACATAGAATATTAAAATGTCGCACAACATATACTTCACTTGCATACTAACACTTGAGGAAAGAACCCCCAGAAGTATTAAGTAATGCAAATGTCACAAATTGGAAAATTCAACAAATCATATAGGTCAATTCTCCCAACATTGATCTGTATGTTTCAAACAATTACTAACAAAATTCCTCCAATATAGAGACACATAACTTTTTATACAGAAAGGAAAAGCAATTAAAATCACCAAAAATGGAAAAAGTGTAAAGTGAAAGTGTATCCTCATTTAATAAAAAAACTTATGCCGGGGCTTTTGTAATCCAGACAGTGCAATGCTATTGGAGAGGTGGACGTGGTAGTAATTGCAATAGAATTGAAGACCTCAAAATAGTCCCAGAAAAATCAACTGATTTTTGAGAAAGGGAGAAAAGCAATTCAATGGAAGAAGGAAAGATTTTTTTAACAAATGGTGCTAGACTTCGTGGGCAAAAATGTGATCCTTAATCTAAGCCTCCTACTGTACACAAAAATCAACTCAAATGTAAACTTTACATTTTGACCATTTTAAATGTAAAACTAAACTACTTAGCATTTAGAAACAGAGAATCTTTACCCACTAGATTACTGGAATGAGGTCTCTGTTACGGACCTAAGAGAATTGTTATCCTAGAGCTCTTGAAGGAACTCTATGGTCTTCTTACCTCTCATTAGTCTTGTCAAGTTTTAATGAATTCAATAACATTTGCATTTTTTGGAAAACTCAAAATTTATGGATGTTATCTTTTGTAAGCTGCTGCCACTAGAATGGCTTTAGTATGAAACATGTAATGTTGAAACCAAAACTACCTCAGAAATATATCTGTTGAAGTTATCTAGAAAGAGTGGTTTACTACAAAGCTGGAGAGACTATTTTAAAGTGTCCTGTGTAGAACATGACAGTCAATTGAATATCACTTGAAAATTATTTATTGGACATACAATATGTGGGGGAAATAGTAAAAATGGAAAGCATGAGAAGCATTCCAAAATGTTTTATTACAGGTTTGCTTCTGTATATCTTTTCTGCACTAAAGATGGTAAAATCAATAAACTCTTTATATGAGTCATAAGTGATATAAAAGTATTTCTAGTGTCTGTGACTCAGATAGGTATGCACAGGGCATGCATCTTCACTATAGACTGAATTTGTACGTAGGAAGTGCTCATGTGTGTCTAACGTCTTATTTTAAGCTTTTCCACTGACCCGCATGTCTCCACACTAAGACAAGAAAAAAGTTTATACATGAATAAAATGAGTATTGGAATCATGGATTCAAGTTTAGTGCTAGATTACAGCTTACAGAACAGAATGGCAGGGACTGGAAGGCAAAACAAGACCTAAGTCTCACATTACTATAGGAAAAACTATAACAGATGCTCACCAGTAAGACTAAATAGTTGGGAATAAAAGAAAAATAAGTAATATTAAAGACAAAAATTAAAAACCTGTCTTCTCTTGGACCTTTGGTTTGTAATGACTGTTTTAAGTGCTCTGCCTGCTTATTATGAAGCTCACAGAGTTGTTCTTGCCGTGGCTCTGCATTCTGTTCACTTGTTATCCCCAAACTATCTCCCCCAACTCCCTATTTCACATTTTATCTACTTACTCTTTTGAAGTATTTTGGGGAAATCTTGCTTTCTAAGACTTATCATCCTTTTAATTGAGTGTTTTTTTGGATAAAAAGTCAACCACAAATGACATTTTAGTGGGAACTTAAAGTCCCACAAATAAATTGAAGTTAAAAAGAATGAAAGAAAACATATCAGAAGCACTAAACATATATAGATAATTTAGGTTTAAAGGTGTGTGGGTGTCTTAAGGACAGGAAAAGTTTTTATAATGAACTGGTTAATAATAGTCCCATTTACTCAAAATAGAAAATTAAAAATAAATACTCAAAAGGAGAGGTGATATACCCACACTCTGAAAGTAATGCTTCCTATTTTTACTTGCTGTATATATTGTTATTAAAAGAGGGCCCTCCCTCTTTTACTCCACTGGTGCAGTGGGTTAAATCACAACACTAAGAAGCTAAAGCCACTTCAGCATGATTTCGTTTCCCATCTGCTCCGGAGCTGACCCACATGGCACTGTAGACCTCTCCTAACCCGCCCGCTGCTCCCCTCAGTGTGTACTTCCTCAGTCGGTCTGTTCTGCTCCCCACTCTCTCTATGATGAATCCTCTCACTGCCCCTGTACCTCTGTCCTGTATGCTAGTTCTGTATGCATAAATAAATAAATTTTTAAAAAATTAAAAAAAAAACATCGAAAGACACTGTTTGCTAAATTTTTTAGAACCTATTATGTACTTAAATTATGATAAAGCTGTAAGTATTCTTTAAAATACTAGGAACTAAAATTTCTAACATTTTTGGCTTTCAAATTTTATGTGTGGATATATATATATACATATATGTATATACACATATATATATGCATATATTATGCATTTGTTGGTCTATTAATATTAAACAATGATAGACAGTCAGTATATCTTTTAAAAAGCAGGCTCAAGAAATTACTACAAATATATTCTAATTTTATAGTAAACAATCCATTTTTCCTAACAAAAAACTTCTTTTCCTAACAGCTAATGGATTCTGATGCTAAAATCTAGCTCCTTATTGACTCCATTTGCTCAGAGTACACAAATAAGGGGCTTTCAAATATCAGTGTCTTCCCTCTCGGGGTCTTCAGAGGAGGGGGATGAATCGCTGCAGCCCACCCCCCTCTCTCCACCCCTGGGGGAAACACTGCCCCAAGAACTCCCAGCTCACACCGGTCACCCTCCAGAGCACACGGTCAAGATCAGCTTACTGTCTGAACTGTACATTACTGATAAAGTACACACTATTGTTGTTGCCCCAAAACCACATATATCAGGTATATTTATGTACATTGAAATATTTGGAACAGAAATAGTTGGAAGCTAACACAGAAGGCACACGCAGATGGACACCTCAAAATGTCTTCATGAGAAAGCCTATGTCCTCATGAATTTTTTTCTTTAAGATTTCTTTCTTTTTGCATACAGAACTGGGGTACAGGTCAGAAGGGCGCTGGTGGTGAGAGGATTCACCAGAGATAGAGTAGGGAGCAGAACAAGCAGATTGATGAAGTACACTGTTGAGGGGAGCAGTGGGCGGGTCAGGAGAGGTCTGCGGCCATATGGGTCAGCTCCCTGGTCGGGTGGGGATTGAACCATTGCTGAAGCGGCTGCCTTTAGCTTGGTAGTGCTGAGCTTTAACCGATTGCACTACCAGAGAGGGCCCATCCTCAAGGATTTCTAGAACACTTTCCTCAATATCTTCATTTCTGTCAGAAACCTACTCCCAGAATCCAATAGATATTGAAAAGAAATTAAAACAAGCCAACACAAACCTCCCAGCAAAAAGACAGACAACCTCAAATATGCTAATGCTATTTAGAGGTGAGCAGAAACTTTTGCTGTGCATAGATGGGGAAGGAATCAGGATTTTTAAAGAAATATAGCCCAACGTTTATACATTTTGACATTTATATATTTTTGCCATGATGCAATATTTTAATATGCAATTGTATATAATGCAACTGGGGATTTAACCTTCATTTTTATTAAAAGAGAAAAGTATAAGTCATGCAAAGTAGGAAATGGTTGTTTCCCACTTACTTTTGTAACTTAAAAATATGCCAATCATTTCCTATTTTTATGAATTTCTGAGGTGGCCAATTATATTTTAAGCTGAATGGTAAATGTTAAAGCTCAGGTTTGGATTGATCTACTGTCCATAACATGTAGCATTCTAGTTCTGTGTACTCTTACTGACACAGTGTGGGGTAAATGAGATACATACAGTCAGCAGCAGAAACTCTGTGTAGGAATATTGGGTGTTTTCTGGTCACTGGTTCTCTTTCTCTGACACAGTCTCTGAGGCCAGTCACACACCAGGGGCCTCCTCACCTCAGAGCAGAGCAGCAAGGCCAGCAGAGCCAGCACCTCCTCCCCGTGCTCCTGCCCAAGCTCGTCCTCCAGCTGGTGAGACCCTGAGACAGACATAGGTATGAGCAGCCAGTGTGTGTATGACCGCAGCCCCTGCTGTCAGGCTCTGGGCAGGGAGGGATAAGGAGAATGTGCTCCAGGGAAGCTGTGCGGAAAGTTGGGAGAGTTTTGGATTGAAGTTGGGATAAATAATATCTAACAATATCAAATTGTCTAATGTGATCTTAATAAGTGAAAAGTGGAATAGATCAGAATGATGCAAATATTCACTATTCCCAAAATGATTTTTGAATCCTTAGATGTCTGGGGAAATTTTTTTTAAATCGGTATTTAATTTTGCTAATCTCTGTGGTTGCCAACTAACTAGTTAGCAATGAATGATAAAGCTATATGGAATCATCTTACTATTTAAGTAGAGGTTATTTTTCTATCAAAATAAATCTAGTTTTGTAGTCACATATTTCTTTGCTTGTTATGCAGATATTCAATTACAAATATGCAAAAGCAATTAATTAGGAAAATGCAATGCTTTATAGCAAAAATTCCCTATAATGTGTCATTGTGGTAGAGAGAATATTTAGAGAAAAACAAATGGTAATATATTTATGCAATTTATTCTTATTTTATGATTATTAAATCAACTTTCCTTTGACTAAAAGTAATGGTGAAATATTAAGATATTTTTAAAAAACCAAGATTCAGAGCTTTTTTGGGAAGAACAGTTAATTTGTTCTTTCAATAGTTACCAAAAACATTATTTTGGAAAAAAGGAATTATTCTCTTTAGTTACTATACATTGATTTTATTTTTAGAGGAGAGTTATAATGATACACTTTTATGGTGATGTTATTTGAGTAAGCCCAAGCAGGCAATGTATCGTAGGATACATATATGTAAATATACTTCATATATGTCATCTATTGAACTGGATATCTATTTATACATAAGGTACAAATATATATTATCATTTTTGCAAATACTGCAGTAGAGACCTTTTTCTATGAGCTATTGGAGCTTGGGAGTATTAATTATTTTCTTGAGGCCCTGTTAGCTCATCTGTAAGTTGAAAAAACAACCTTCACTACACAGCAGTACTGTGAGATCTGTAAGTTAAGCCTTACTTTTGAGTTTCTTGTATCGACTCGAGTGATTTTTATTTCATGAAAAAGGCTCCCATTTTTCAACAATATTAGTTATGCCTCTGAAACAGCAAATGTTACTGCATTATTTTTGCTCACAGCCCAAAAATGAGTGAGGACAGGATGGTACACAGGATGCTGAACACAAAGAAACACAAGGAAGTAAGAGATCCAACTCATAAACATAGAGGTAAAGTTTGCTTATTCCTGATTTCTGAAAATTTAGTAATGTTAAGTAAGCAAGAAAAAAAAAACCCTGATAAGTGTGTCTATCAGTATTTTATATTATGTACCTCTTTCTTTATAAATTGAAGGGGTCTATCTAAATGTAATATTTGCTGAGATTATTGATCACAGGAAATAGTGTTATTAATTTTAGATTCTGGAATAAATTTTAATTTTGTTTAAAAATGAGTGCTTTGATCTCCTCAGTGCCTATTATAAATTTTGCTTTTGACTTTATACAGATTTTCCAAGGCATGCCATTGCCGTAAATTTGGGGATTATATGTCTTCTACTCCTGCTGAGAAGCATGGCCTTAGGATATTTGTGTGAGTATCAGGTATACATTTCTTGGAAGAAAAAAAGAGCCAGGATGAAAAATACAATAGTAGAATTAGTGGCCCTCTGCTGAATCTTTAGATGTGATCTATAAAGTTCTCTATAAATGTTACCTGTCATGATTGTGCTTATGGTAATATTGACAATAAGATAACTCTATTATTTTGTCAATTTTTATTCTTCAGACAATGTCATAACAACTGTAGTAGCACAAAAATTTTACTAATATGTATATTGTGGTGTGCATATGTGTTCAAACTCATTTTTATATGGGATAAGTTTTTTCATATGCCCAGAATGGGAGAATATTACATATCATACATATGGCAGTCATCTGTTAAAACATTAAATTGACCTATTTTATGTAAGATAAAATGTTATACATCAGTTTTGATGTATTTTCTGTGATTTAAAGAATATTAGTACATACCAGTTGCTTTTAATACATTTTTTTTGATTATAGGGCCACTTTATGAACAATTTTGAGTATGGGCCAGAAACCATGTATTGTTCCAAAGATAAAGATTAGTGTTATAAAAGAAGTAATGAATGGCAGGGAACATAAGTGATATAGTTTTGGTTAGGCAATTAGGAAAGAATCCAAAACAATATGTCATTAGTGAAATTAAGTCAAAAGTAGGTCATTAAAATCATTTTATATTCTGACAATTGGAAATATTTTCACCTATACTTCACACTATGTAATAATTAGATATTAGGGTATATTTAAATATAATATTGAATAAGATTAATGATCACAGGAACTAGTGATACTAGTTTTAGGTCATAGGATAAATGTCTATTTTCTATTAAATCTGAGGGTTTTACAATTCGCAGTGCTTACTATATATTTTGTATTTTAAGTTTGTACAGAATTTCCATGGAATATCATTGCAGCATCTCTAGGAATTTTGTATTTTATTTTCCTGCTTGCAGCTAGATATTTTGTGAGTTTCAGGAACTTATGGGAAAATGAACCAGGAGAAAAATAAGAATTAATATATATAAAGCACCTTCAAAAAGTATATAGTTCTATAAAAATATTAGTAATCATGATGGTGTTGATGAATCATGTAACAGATCTAAAGTGTACACAAATACAGATATATTCAGTGATGCTTAATATTGTATGTATATAAAATACTACATATGTATGTTTGTACATGTGGACATACATCTATACACACACAAACACACATATACAGATTGTAAAACAGTGGGATAATAGTATATTTGGGGAGTTACTTAAAGAATCAGGTTTAGTGACAATGACAAAATTACCATCATCAAAGTAATGAAAGGAAGGGGACATATAGCATAAATATTGAAGATTCAGAGTTGCTAGAATATTGATTGAGGAAAGAGTGGAATGATAGGCGATATTTAAATTATTTTAATCTCACATTTCCTGATTATTTTTGTATTTAGTCAACATCATTTACTTTGTCATTTGGAATTAGAATGAATGCTCATAATCTTATGGTCTATAAAGTTTACTCACAATTTTAATTTTATAATATGGATTGAAGATTTTCAGATATATGCTAAGATTAAAAATGAGTATGGCCCAGGTGGAAATGATATTTCCTCAACAGAAGATCACACTCCTTCAAATTTGCCAACTTCTACTGGTATGTACTGAAAACATTAGCTCTCTGGTATGTACTGAAAACTTAAGTTCACAAGTCTTCATTAATTAAGGGATTTGTTTTTCTTGAAATTATCCCTTTCTATTCCATTTCAATATGTAATTTGAAATTTTGCTTTGGACTTTGACAGGACCTTTCATTCTGCCCATGTTTTTACATATAATCCCTTTTCTCATTTGTAGTCAGTTGAATACTTGATGTTAACAAAAGAAGAAACCTCTTCTGTATTGTCACATTGATCGGATACTTTGGTTTCTGTTTATGAATGGAGATTCCATGTAGAGATCCCTTGGAATTTTATCATTCCTATGTATTCACTTGTTAGGTTTTTCTCTTAAGGCAGAGCTGCTCTGTATTACGGAAGACTATTGGTATTTGAGAAGGCAGGATTTCTGTGTCTCTGAACAAGGGCCGTGGGTCTGTTGGAGATGGTCTCTGGCTCAAGTCTTCTTAGCTACAGCTAAGGGCATACAGCTTCTTCTAAGACAGATATTTGAACACAGGGATATCACTTCTTTTCTGATCTTCATTCTGAAGTAAGTCATGAAATACATGAAAGCGCAAGTACTTTAATCCTGGCTTTGAGGATCATTTTATCTTTTATTTTCAAGGGACAATAAAAGTCTGTGACATACCTGAAGGAAACTGGTCATGCTGTGGAAAGAGCTGCTACTATTTTTCAACTGAGGAGAAATCTTGGGATGAGAGTAAGAAGTCGTGCCAGCAACTTGGCTCTGATCTCATTAAGCTTGATGACTTAGAGGAGCAGGTATGTTCGCTTTACAAACCTGAGTAAGTGCTTTAGAGAGGTTTGTGGTTCTTGAGTTAGAATAATCATTAAGCTTCCCTTGGTATTATTGGGTTGATGCGGATGATGCGGCTGTACTGGCGCAGACTTACCTCAGAGGAGGGGACACAGTTGTAAGCTATCTGGGAAGAGCCATTGTTGTAATCCCAGAGAAAACAGCTTACCTGTCGGTGCCCTGCCAGGAGTTTCAGTTTTATTATATGCGTTAAATCTTCACTTCTTACTACACCAACAAGTCTGTATTTAGACCTCTCAGAACGAATAATGCAAGGCAAAAGAGACACTGCCCTCAATAAGATGGGCCTTAAAAGTCAACTTCTACTGTAATTACTTCCTTCTTCCACCATCAATATCGAAGAGATGTTCCAAGTGAGATGAAAATGAAAAATGTGGATGAAAATTGTATTAAGTGGATATAGCTGGAATGATTCTTTGCCAATGTGTTCTGTTTCACTCATCATCCAAATTGACAGGGGAAACTTGATGTCTGGGGGTGAAAATCTAGGTCTCACTTGGTACCGCTTTCAAGTTTTGAGTATAAAGTCAAAGTTTGGAGAATAAAGTGGATTTTATAGGTTTCTTTCTCTGTAGCAATTTAATTTAATTTAAATTCAGCGATTTAATTTCAGTTATGATATTTAGCCTTCACTAGCTATTACTGTTACTCTGCTATAAAGGATAGGTTTAAAGTTTTTTTTTGTTATCTGTATAATTCTTATTAAGTAACAGTATATTGAATCACTCTAAGTGTCTAAGGTTGTCTTCTCTCAGCATCCTCTATGACATTTGTTTCCTGTCTTTATTTTTATTTTTTCATTTTTTTCCTATTGGAATATATTGTTAACTTCCTGACTCATAGGAGCATTTTATATGTTCTCAAACTGAAATACTCAGTAACTCAGATATGAAGACTGTCTTTTCATATCCTTCAAGCTGCATTCTTATATTGTGTAGTTCTTGAGCAGTGTCATATTTATTAATGTTTTAAAAGAACTCTTTTTCTTTCTACTTATTTATCCATTTATTTTTTAATTGTTTTGTTTTGTTTTCATTAAGGTAACACATAGAACAATATGTGTGATGCAGGGATATAAGCTCATCACTCTTCAGATACTTGTTAACCCACCACATATCCAAAAAGGCACCCAAATCCACTGGGCCTCCTCAAAATTTTCTCTCAAAACCCACTATCTTCGCTATCTCATTGTATATGAAGATTTTGCATTAAGTTTATCATACTCCTTTTGTTCTCTCACAAAAAAAGGTGATTCTTTCATTCATTCAGGATTTTCCACTGCCATTTTTATCTTAGCACGTTGGAGAAATTAGTGCCTACCACAGGAATTGTAGGAATGTTAAAATATAAGTATGCCCTGGATTTTATGAGTTTCCTTCACAGTGAAGTGTTATAGCTGATATTATGAGTGATACTAATAACTCTAATTTCTCTACAGGAATTCATTCAGTCAAAAATAAGAAACAGTTACTGGGTTGGATTACAAAAGAAAGGAGCTGATCAACCCTGGCAGTGGCAGGATGACTCAGTTTTTTCTTGGATACTGTAAGTTTTCATTTTAAAGTTGTCACCTCACTTTCGCTGTCAGCACTTGTCAGCACATGTACATATTAAAACTAGTAAATGTTGGACAAAAGCATCATGGTAATTATAAATCATGTATTTTGGTGTCCACAATGTGCTGTTCACTATTCTAGGCACAGAATTCAGGGGTGCAGCAGTGAAGACACATGTAAAGTGTCTGACTTGTGGCTTTTCCGTCCTGATGGGGAATGGGATGACAGTGGGGAGGTATGCTAAACTAAGTGTCATAAACTCCAGGGCCTGCTAGGAGGTGGCAAATGCTGTGTAGCGATGTGCAGCCCTGCTTCTTGATATTTGTGTGAGGAGGTCACACGGAGAGATTTCACTGTTTTAAAGGAGGTTGCTCAGGTGGTCTCCTAGAGACAGTGATGCTTGTATAGTAACTAGAAGAGCAAGTCATGTAGCTGTTGGATGGGCAGAGTCCCTGAAGGACAAACTGCCATGGATGGGAGTTAGGGAGGACTGTGTGTGGCTGTTACAGGAGCCAGCAAAAGGGCCTATGGTACAGGAACAAAGTGAGTTGGGGGGTAGTGATGAGCTCAGAGAGGTAACACAGACAAGATCATGTAGGACAGCAGAGGTTATTATGAAAACTTTGCTTTTTACAATGGAGGTTTGGAGTTGAGTGAGAAACGCAGACTTCCTCTTTTAAGACTCTGGACACTATTAAGTTGAACTTTGTGGGTGTACGTGGTGGGGGATAGATACTGGATTGTAGGGAGATTACTTGGACTCATACAGGTAGCAGGACAGGTGGCTTAATGTGGCCTGGCAGGATTGGTGCTGGGGAAAATGACCAGAATCTACATGCATTTCAATGATATGTGTGAGAGAAATCAAAGTGGCTCCAGGTTTTTCATCCATAAACTAGAAAATGGTGTTGCATTACTCTAATGGAAGAAAGCTTCAGTTCAGTTTTAGGTATGTGTATGCTAAATCTATTAAATGTCTTTTTTTTTTTATGGGGATGTCTCTGGCAGGTTGGAACATGATTAAGATGTTCCAGTGAGAGGTCTGTGTGAGATCAAATTTGGCTCAGCTCAGTGTAAAGACAGAGCTACCACCATGACTCTGCATGTGGGCATTAAGGACTCTAACCCCAAGCCCTGGGCAACTCAGATGAATAAGATAATATTCAGATACGGGGACACAAGGATAATCAGGGAACAGTGTTGAGAAGGATGCTTAAACATAGGAGAGAGTCATTACAACACAAGGAGATAGTGGAAATTTAAAAAACAAAAGTGCTATTGAATCATAGACAGAATAAAGTCTTTGAATTAAGTGCTTACTATCAATTAGATTCATGAATATTTGGTAACAGAAAATTCTACCATCACATAGTAACATTATGCAAAGAAATTAAGTATCATTCCTTCTTTATTATAGCCTAGTTCTAATCATTAAAACCACGCTCTTATACTCATTGCTCACTTTTCAAAATTTTCATACTCTGTGTAGTGTGGAGACATTGAGCTGAACGCGCCCTCCTGTGTATACACAGCTTCTATGCCCAGGTCAGCCTTATGCTGACCTGGCAAGGGCATCTGTGTCACAGGACATGGGAAGTAGTTACCTTTGCTTACCTTAGTCACCTAATGGATTTATTACGCTCACAGCTGCCCAGAGGTCCCAAGGACTTTCTGAAGTTGCATGTCTCTTCCTGGTGCCTCTCCCAGCAGCTTGTCAGCATCTCCCTTTGCTCTCTCTGTGGGCTGCAACATTTCCATTAATTTAAATGCTAGAACATTTATTAGTTTTAAGATTTACCTTAGATTTTTTCACCGGATTTTTTGTTCATGGAAATAATTCCACATACACACTGAAATTTAGGATGCTTAGATATCCTCACGATATCTTGATAAAGTAAGTATGTTCTCTGATGCAGAAAATTTGAACCGACCACAGCTACAGACGCAAGGTGCGGACGCCTCAAGAAAACAAGTATGGTTAACACTTTTTGTATGAAATACTTTCAATACATTTGTGAAAAGAAGGCTATCTGATTTTTTTTTGTATATATATATCTTATTTTGAAAATAATAATTTCTATTTAACTGAGATTATATTGTGAAACAGCATCATATTTTACCACCAGTTTGCACCCAGAGCCAAGCCACACACCCGGAGTCCCCCAACTTACCTCTTTCTTCTTACCCCCTCACCTGCATCTCCCACCTTTGGAGATACTGATTTTATATTTAAATTAATTGCTATCATCAAAGTCTTTATATTTTTATTTTTTTAGTAATTATTTGGTGTAAAACAAGTATTTGCTCACATTAGTCATCTATGTATGATTTACGAAGATCTGATCTTTCAAACATCCAGAAAAATGACAAAAAACAACTTTTTAAAGATTTATTTATTTATGTATATGTCAGAGGTACAGGCATTTAACTGGCTATGCAGATAGTTTCATGGTGTTGAGTTAACCCCTTGTGCCACCAGGGAGGCCCAGATTCTTCATTTTCCTTAATCATTTAAATTGTATGACCAAATCCTTAACACATTCATTAGTTCAATATAAGAGTAAGATGGGAAGAATAAATTCTTTTAACCCTCCCATTAATTCTTTATTATTTCCTTTCTTAAAAGTAAACATCAGGGCCCTCCCTGGTGGTCCAATGGGCTAAAGCACAGCTCTGTGAGGCTAGCAGCAACCACTTCAACTGGAGTTCCATCTCAGGCTGGCTGGGCGGTGAGTCACATGGTCCAGCAGACCTCTCCTGTCTCACCGCTGCTCCCTTTAGAACGTAGTTTATTGATCTGCCTGTTCTGCTCCCCACTCTGTCTCTGGTGAATCTTCTCACCACCTCTGGCTTGTACCCTAGTTCTGGATGCATAAATAAATAAGTCTTTTAAAAAAAGAAGAAAACTTCCACTACTTACCTTGATGTTACTCCAGAGTTTTTGTATGAAAGTACTATATATACACTATCTGTTAATCCCAAATGCTTTCAACTATACACTGTATTCCTGTTTCTTTATGTTTTTAATTGAAAGAATATATGTTGAATTTTGTTCCACATCCGTGCATCAGAATTTGCCTCACTTTTCATAATAAGCTGCTCATATTGAAGCAAATGGAGTGCACCAACACTTACTAAACCAGTTTTATTTTGATGGCTGTTTAGGTTTGTACCCAAATTTTATAATTGTAAAAATATGCTGCAGTAAATAGTTTTTAATACTGTACCATTTGTTTTAGAGCATGCCCTTAGGTAAATCTGTATCAGTGTTCTATTTGTGTTAATTGTGTGCATATTCAATGCTGACACCTACTCCCATTGACCCTCCCTGAGGCTGCACAATACTCTTCTCAGATGCGGCCTCAGGGTACCTGTACTTCCCCTGCATATACCACAGTGTGTTGTTGGACCTGCACAATAAAATCATCATCAATTAAATGGGGTTGTTGTGTCATTTCATTGGGCAGCTTTCTATTATTTGTGAGGGTCATCAGGTCTTTATGTCATTTCTTTAAGTTGTCCATGTTTATGTAGATTACTATTACACACATCATTCTGAAAAACCAAAACAGACACAAAATAATCCAGCCTACAAAAATTCGTTTATCTATAGTTTTAAACCAAGTAAATCAAGTCCCTGATGTTAAAATTAGGACAAACCCACTGCAGTGAGAATCTATTCCCAAATAGGATAATAGCAGATAATGAATGATAGTTACCATGGTGGTGAGTTCTGGTACAGTAAATGGGCTCTCAGGTAAGCATTGGCAGATTTGCCTCCTTTCACAAATTTATGATGGAATTGGTTTTCCCAGAGCTCTTAATTGATTGTGAGTTTGTTTTTCTTGCAGTTCTTCTTCCCTTGACAGGTTCAGGTTCAAGGAAAGAAATCACAAACAAAAGCAAATGGTGAGAAAGCTGGCTCTAAGGCCAGCTCCTCTTCCTCCCTCCCTGCCCCTCCCCATTCCTCTTGCTGGTTCCCCATTTTTGTTTGTCTTTGTGTAAATAAAGGCAGGTGCCCACTGGTCTCCATCCCAGCACTAACTTTTATTCCCTCCCCTTTGCAGACACTCGCCCACCTTCCCTTTAATTTGTTGAACATTGTATAAATAGCCCTGTAACTTGCCCAAGCGCAGGATGTGGTCTTTCGGACAGGTGTCTGCTGCCCTCCTCATTTGTGGACAAATAAAACCACTTTCCTTTTCTCAAACTCTGTTTCCTTTTATTGGCTGAGGGAAACTGAGAGCTGCGTTCAGTAATAGTTCTTCCCAGAGACAATATCCAAGTGACATTTCCCAAGTGTTGACATATTGTGTTTATTAATAAAGGTACTGGTTTTCGTGGGTGTTATCTGTATTTCTTTAATACCTTTCATAGCCAGGTATTATAAGAGGGACCATGGGCAAATTTCAAGCCAGTGGACGGCCCTCAGAATCAACTGGAAGGCCGAAAAATAGGGCTAAATTCACCTCCCTAATTGGGGTGCATAAGGTTTGGTATTGGATCTTTTTCAGTTGAATTGTTGAGACATTTAATAGTTAAAATGCTTAGGCTTCTGGCATTTAGGGTGCAAGCTTTTGGCAGATAATCTGCTGGTTATTTTGGCATTAAGTCCCTGGTGAGGAGGGATGGCTTTGTAGAACTCTCTGCTTTCCACATGTGTCTGTAGTTTAGAATTCAGTCTCTGCTCAGCAGATGGTATTGGGGAGGGACAGAAGGTATCTGGCCATGAGTCCTTCTGTAAAACTCACTCTACCTTTCTTTTACATTATCTTTTATCTGACTCCTTGTATACTGACTGGATCATTTTGTTGTTGATTTTGTGCACCTGTTTGCTGTCTTCATGTCTTGAATTCATAAGTGAAGGTGAGGAACCACCAGTTTGATCCAGCCAATTCTTCTGGGCTTTCTCTGCTTCAGTACCACAACCTGGTTTTCTTTATACATTTTCACAGTCTGGAAAGCAGCCACCCAAGCAGGCACAGTCTTCCCATACAGTTCACTGGCCACATTAACCCTTGACCTTTACTCCTGTTCTGTGGCCTCAGTTCTCTAGTCAGATTGAAAGGTTAGTTTTGTTTTGTCTTTGTTCCTTTGATTTGCTTTGTATTCACATAGGAATGCACTCATCTGGTGTTTGTCTCTTTCTTTTGATTTCTTTTGCATATCAGAGCTCCCTCTAACTCCATCGTGTTGTCATATTGCATCTTTATTTCTGATACCTGAGAAATAATATTGCTTATGTGTGTATATACCCACTTTTCTTTATCTACACGTTGTTGGTCCCTTAGGTTGATTCCAAATGTGACTAACCCCCAGGATCTCCCTGAAACACAAAAATACAACAAAAATAAATCCAACATTTAAAGGGCTATATTAGATACTCTGCTATGGGCCCTCTCGGAGTATATTTGAAAGTCCCCTCCACATTAACTGTGCCTTAAACAGTACATCTGCAAATACTCTATTTTAAAATGATGTCTTATTCTCAGAAACCGGGAGTTAAGACTTGAATAAATGTTTTGAAAAGACATAATTATAACCCATATCAGGTATGTTTATTTTGGGAAGTATATACACACTACATTAATGGTCTGGCAGGTTTCCATATGAGTTCTATACTTCATGAAAGTTTATGAAAGGATATCACTTACATTAGGAAAAATAAAGGAAATATCGAGTAGTAAGTATAATGAAAGATGATATATCACTATGAAAAAAATATAAAAAATTTGCTGAAGAGTACTACAGATGACCTGATTTATGAAATGTTATCTTCTCAAGGAAGAACAAATTTTAACCATATTATAAATATGTTAAATTTTCCTACATATTAAAAATGCTTCTTATGACTAAAAATATTCAAAAATATTTTTTTCTTGAATGTAAAGAGTTGCAAAATTTTTATGATTGGGCAAAGATCGTAGAACTGCCCTGGTAGTTCTCAAGAAGAGAGAGTGAAGGCACCCCAAAAGCGCATAGATATGACCTTTTTCTATGTATTGTGACATTATATTCATTATGTAATAAGACATGAGAAGATCATAAAAGATAAACAATGTCATAATGTATTGTAAAGAAACAAAACTGTCCATAAAACACTCCGGATGACTCAGCAGTGGCAAGCGTATGACTAGTTGAAATAACTACAACTATACTCTGTAGGAGCTCCTGGAAAAGGCATATAGTGAGTATGAGAAGTGGACACTATAAGAAATATGAATGGGAATGAAGCCATGGTGCTGTGGTGGTCTTCTTTTGTTCAACATATCTTGCAGGAACAGTTGCCTGACTTCTAGGAGAGAAACAATGAGAAAACACCCCCTATCTTTTCAAATGAGGAAAACAGGTTTATTTTAAACTGGGGTGGTGTTTCAGCATTCAGACTCAGAAGAGATTTGCTGTTCCTCAGGCTGACCTCTCAATGCAGACAGAAAATAGCCATGGACGATGGTGTTAATTTGCATTTTCTATTCCCCACTTTTTCTGGTAAATCCTCTCTCCACCCTTGCATCTCTGGCTGTACCCATTTCTGTATGCATACATAACTAAAATCTTTAAAAAGAAAAAACATCTGATCAGACCCTAACAATTTGTATTTTACCTGAAGTCTTTGTTCCTCAACCTCATAAATATTGACGAAACCTCATAACCAGAGAGACCACTTGGGAATCTTGGCTCCAGTCACCTGCCAGGTGATCCTATACACAACTTTTTTTTTTTTTTTTCACAAATGCTGGACTTATGAATTTGTCAGCCCACACTTAGAAATGCTAGAAAATAAAGATCATATTTGAGATGGAAATTCCTTCAATGAACTCATTAGTAAATAACAAAACTGTTACTTACAACATAACCAGTCAACCCGGGGCTTGGTCAACGCGGGGAGAAAAACAGTTCAATGGAAGAAGAAAAGCTTCTTCAACAAATGGTGCTAGACATTATGGGCAAAAATGTGATCCTCAATCTAAGCCTCCTACTGTACACAAAAATCCACTCAAATGTAAACTTTGCATTTTGACCATTTTAAATGTAAAACTAAACTACTCAGCATTTAGAAACAGAGAATCTTTACCAACTAGATTACTGGAATGAGGTCTTTGTTTTGGACCTAAGAGAATTGTTATCCTAGAGCTCTTGAAGGAGCTCTGTGGTCTTCTTACCTCTCATTAATCTTGTCAAGTTTTAATGAATTCAATAACTTTTACATTTTTTGGAAATCTCAAAATTTAAGGATGTTATCTTTTGTAAGCTGCTGCCACTAAAATGGCTTCAGTATGAAACATGTAGTGTTGAAACCAAAACTACCTCAGAAATATATGTCGATGTTATCTATAAAGAGTTGTTTACTCCAAAGGTGGAGAGACTATTTTAAAGTGTCCTGTGTAGAACATGACAGTCAACTGAATATCACTTGAAAATTATCTACTGGACATACAATATGTGGGGAAAATAGTAAAAATGGAAAGCAGGAGAAGCATTCCAAAATATTTTATTACAGGTTTGCTTCAAAATATTTTATACAGGTTTGTATAGCTTTTCTGCACTGAAGATGGTAAAAACAATAAACTCCTTATATGATTCATATATGATATATAAAAGTATTTCTAGTGTCTGTGACTCAGATAGGTATGCACAGGGCATGCATCTTCAGTCTAGACTGGATTAGTACATAGGAAGTACTCAAGTGTGTTTAAAGTCTAATTGCAAGTTTTTCCACTGACCCTCATGTCTCCACACTAAAACAAGGAAAAGTTCATAAAATGAATAAAATGAGAATTGGAGTCATGGGTTTAAGTTTCGTGCTAGATTACATCTGACAGAACAGAATGTCAGGGACTGGAAGGCAAAACAAGACCTAAGTCTCACATTACTACAGGAAAAACCATAACAGATGCTGACAAGTAAGACCAAATATTTGGGAAAAAAAGAAAAATAAGTAATAGTAAAGACAAAAATTAAAAACCTGTCTTCTTTTGGATCTTTGGTTTATAATGATTTTTTTTAAAGGTTTATTTATTTATCCACACAGAACTGGTGTACAGGCCAGAGATGCGGAGGGTGATAGGATTCACCAGAGACAGAGTGGGGAGCAGAACAGGCAGATCGATGAAGTACACTGCTGAGAGGAGCAGCGGGCGGGTCAGGAGAGGTCTGCCACGCCATGTGGTCACCTCCAGGGCAGGCGGGGATCGAACTCATGCGGAAGTGGCTTTAGCTTCTTAGTGCTGTGCTTTAACCCACTGCGCCACCAGGGAGGGCCTATAATGATTGTTTTAAGTGCTCTGCCTGCTTATTATGAAGCTCACAGAGTTGTTCTTGCCATGGTTCTGCGTTGTTCTGTTCACCTGTTATCCCCAAACTCTCTGTCTCCCCCACCTCCCTATTTCACATTTTATCTACTTACTCTTTAGAAGTATTTTGGGGAAATCTTGCTTTCTAAGACTTATCGTCCTTTTAATCAGTGCCACTTGAGTGTTTTTTGGATATAAAAGTCAACCACAATGACATTTTAGTGGGAACTTAAAGTCCCACAAATAAATTGAAGTTAAAAAGAATGAAAGAAAACATATCAGAAGCACTAAAAATATATAGATAATTTTGGTACAAACATATGTGGGTGCCTTAAGGACAGGAAAAGTTTTTATAATGAACTGATTAGTAATAGTCCCATTTACTCAAAATAGAAAATTAAAAGTAAATACTCAAAAGGAGAGGTGATATCCTCACACTCTGAAAATAATGCTTCCTATTTTTACTTGCTATCTATATTGTTATTAATACATTGAAAGTCACACAGTTTGCTAGATTTTCTAGAACCTATTACATACTGTAATTATGATAAAGCTGGAAGTATTTTTTAAAATACTAGGACTATAAAGTCTAATATTTTGGCTTCCAAATTTTATGTGTGTAAATATATATACATATATATACATATATACATGCATATATATGTATTTGTTGATATATTAATATTAAACAATGATAGACATAGTATACTTTTTTTTAAGATATATTTATTTATGCATTACAAAACTGGGGTACAAGCCAGAGGTGTAGGGGTGGCGAGAGGATTCACCTGAGACATAGTGGGGAGAAGAACAGGCAGATCAAAAAAGCACACTGCTGTGGAGAGCACCGGGCAGGTCAGGAGAGGTCTGCCTCGGTATGTGGTCACCTCCGGGACAGGCAGGGATCAAACTCATGCAGAATTGGCTTTAGCTTCTCAGTGCTGTGCTTTAACCCGCTGTGCCACCATGGAGGGCCAGAGCCTGTGTTTTTTTTTTTTTTTTAATTTTTTTTTTTTTAGATTTATTTATTTGTGCATACAGAACTGGGGTACAGACCAGAGGCTCAGGGGCGGTGAGAGGCTTCACCAGAGACAGAGTGGGGAGCAGAACAGGCAGATCGATGAAGTACACTGCTGAGAGGAGCAGCGGGCGGGTCAGGAGAGGTCTGCCACGCCATGTGGTCACCTCCGGGGAAGGTGGGAATTGAACTCATGCGGAAGTGGCTCCAGATTCTCAGTGCTGTGCTTTAACCCGCTGCGCCACCAGGGAGGGCCAGAGCCTGCTTTTTAAAAGGTATACTGACTATGGGCTCTCGAGGTGGTGCAGCAGGTTAAAGCACAGCACTAAGAAGCCAAAGCCATTTCAGCATAAATTCAATCGCCGCCTGCCCCAGAGGTGATCCACATAGTGGGACAGACCTCTCCTAACCCGCCCGCTGCTCCCCTCAGCAGTGTACTTCATCAGTTGGCCTGTTCTGCTTCCCACTCTGTCTCTGGTGAATCCTCTCACTGCCCCTGTACCTCTGGTCTGTACCCCAGTTTGTATGCAAAAATAAATAAATCTTTTTTTTTTTTTAAAAAAGCAGGCTGAACAAATTACTACAAATATATTCTAATTTTACAGTAAACAATCCATTTGTTTCCTAACATAAAAAATTCCTTTTCCTAACAGCTAATGGATTCTGATGCTAAAATCCAGTTCCTTATTGACTCCATTTGCCCAGAGTATACAAATCAGTTATCTTCTAAAATCAGTGTCTTCACTCACAGTGTCTTCAAATGGAAGGAGGAATCGCTGCAGCCTGCCCCCCTCTCTCCACCCCATACCTCCTCTACACCCCTGGGGGACCTACTGCGCTGAGAACTCCCAGCTCATACGGGTCTTCCTCCAGAACACACAGTCAAGGTCAGCTTACTGTCTGAACTGTACTTTACTGATAAAGTACACACTATTCTTGTTGCCCCCAAACCACATTTATCAGGTATATTATGTTTACTGAAATATTTGGAACAGAAATAGTTGGAAGGTAACAACAGAAGGCACACGCAGATGGAAACCACAGCCAGCCACGTGCCTAAAAAGGTCTTGATGAAAAAGCCTATGTCCTCAACAATTTTTTTTTTTAAGATTTCTTTCTTTTTGCATACAGAACTGGGGTACAGGCCAGCAGTGCAGAATGGTGAGAGGATTCACCAGAGATAGAGTGGGAACAAAACATGCAGATGGATGAAATACACTGTTGAGGGGAGAGACAGGCGAGACAGGAAGGGTCTGACAGGACATTTGGGTCAGCTCCCTGGTCGGTTGGGGATTGAACTGTCGCTGAAGTGGTTGAGTTTAGCTTGTAGTGCTGGGCATTCACCTGTTGCACCACCAGGGAGGGCATATCCGCAAGTATTGCTAGAGCACTAACCTCAATATCTTCATTTCTGTCAGAAACCTACTTCTGGAATCCAATCAAATCTTGAAAAGAAATTTGAAAAAGCCAACACAAACCTCGCAGAGAAAAGACAGACAACCTCAAATGTACTCATGCTATTTAGAGGCAAGAAGACGCTTTTTCTGTGCGTAGATGGGGAAGGATGTTTTTTAAATATATAGGCCAACGTTTATACACATGATGACATTTATATACTTATGCCATGTATGTGATATTTTAACATGCATTTGTATATAAAGCAATTGGGGATTTAACCTTCACTTCTATTAAAAGAGAAAAGTATAAATTGTGCCAGGTAGGAAATGGTTGTTTTCCACTTAATTTTATAAGTTTAACCATTTTCTTTTCTCATGAATTTATGAGGCTTCAAGCTGTGTGGTAAATGGTAATGCTCAGGTTTGGATTGACCTATTGTTCATAACATGTAGCATTCTAGTTCTCTGTTCTCTTACTGACACAGTGTGGAGTAAATGAGATATAGTCAGCAGCGAAAACTCTGTGAGGGAATGTTGAGTGTCATCTGCTCACTGGCTTACTTTTTCTGATGCAGTTTCTCTGAGGCCAGTCACACACCAGGGGCCTCCTCACCCCAGGGCAGAGCAGCGAGGCCAGCAGAGCCAGCACCTGCTCTTCGTGTTCCTCCGAAGCTCATCCTCCATCGGGTGAGACCCCGAGGCAGACACAGGTAGGACCAGCAGTGTGTGTGACCCCAGCCCCTGCTGTCAGGCTCTGGGCAGGGAGGAGCAAGGGGAATGTGCTTCAGGGAAGCTGTGTGGAAATTTTGTGCATTTAGGTTGCTGCTGGATAGAATGGACCTTGGGATAGATGTTAATTTATATCAAAAGTTAACTTTACAGTGGAAGAGAGATGAAATATTGGAAAACAAATTCTAATGTGATTTTTGCCAGGGATCTTCAGAGATGACTGAGCAGAATGTGACATACGCAGAGCTGAAAATGTCCAAATCAAAGAATCAGGACAAAGGGAACCCATCTCAAAAAAGGAGAGGTAGTTTTGCTTTTTACTTTCCTGATTTCTGAAAACATGGTTATGTAAAGTTTAAAAATGATCATCATAATTGTAGCACTCTATATTTCACATTCTATAGTAATTATACACTAGGGTATATTTAAGTGATCACAGGAAATAGTAATATTAGTTTTAGGTCCTAGGATAAATATATCTATTTTCTATTAAATCAGGGGGTTTTGCAATTCCCAGTGCTCACTATATGCTTTGCATTTTGATTTTGTACAGAATTTCCATGGCATAACATTGCAGCATGTCTTGGCATTTTGTGTTTTATTTTTCTGCTTGCAGCTGCCTGCTTTGGATTTATGTGTGAGTATCAGGAACATACCTTTCTTATGGGAAAATGAACCAGGAGAAAAATAAGAATTAGTCTATAAAAAGCATATCTTATTCAAAAAGCATATAGTTCTATAGAAATATTAGTAATCATGATGGTGTTGATGAATCCTATAATAGCTCTAAAGTGTACACAAATACAGATGTATTCAGTGGTGCTTAATTAATATTGTATGTATGTACAATACAACATATGTATGTTTGTGCATGTGGACATAGATCTATAACACACAAATACACATATACAGATTAGAAAACAGTGAGGTAATACTATATTCGGGGAATTACTTAAAGAATTAGGTTAGGTGACCATGACTGAATTACCATCATCAAAGTAATGAAAGGAAGGGGACATATAGCATAAATATTGAAGATACAGAGTTGCTAGAATATTGATCGAGGAAAGAGCGGAATGATAGGTAATATTTAAATTATTTTAATCTCACATTTCCTGATTTTTTTTGTATTTAGTCAACATCATTTACTTTGTCATTTGGAATTAGAATGAATGCTCATAATCTTATGGTCTATAAAGGCTACTCACAATTTTAATTTTATAATATGGGTTGAAGATTTTCAGTTGAAAAATGAGAATACCCGAGAAAGAAATGATACTTGCTCAAAGGAAGATGACACTCCTTCAAATTTGCCAACTTCTACTGGTATGTACTCAAAACATTAGCTCTCTGGCATGTACTGAAAACTTAAGTTCACAAGTCTGATTCATTAAGGGCTTTGTTTTTCTTGACATTATCACTTTCTATTCCATTTCAATATGTAATTTGAAATTTTGCTTTGGACTTTGAAGGACCTTTCATTCTGCTCATCTTTTTACACATAATCCCTTTTCTCTTTTGTAGTCAGTTCAGTAGTTAACTTTAGCAAAGGAAGAAACCTCTACTGTATTGTCACATTGATTGGATACTTTGGTTTCTGTTTATGAATGGAGATTCCATGTAGAGATCCCTGGAATTTTATCATTCCCATGTGTTCACTTGTTAGGTTTTTCTCTTAAGCGAGAGCTGCTCTGTATTGCTGAAGACTGTATTTGTATTTGAGAAGGCAGGATTTCTGTGTCTCTCAACAAGGGCCGTACGTCTGTTGGAGATGGTCTCTGGCTCCAGTATTCTTAGCTACATGATTGGGCATACAGCTTCTTCTAAGACAGATATTTGAACATAGGGATATCACTTCTTTTCTGATCTTCATTCTGAAGTAAACCATGAAATACATGAAAGCACAGGTACTTTAATACTGGAATTGAGGATCATTCTATCTTTTATTTTCAAGGGACAATAAAAGTTTGTGACATACCTGAAGGAAACTGGTCATGCTGTGAAAAGAGCTGCTACTATTTTTCAACTGAGGAGAAATCTTGGGATGAGAGTAAGAAGTCGTGCCAGGAAATTGACTCTCATCTCATTAAGCTTGATGACTTCGAGGAGCAGGTATGTTCACTTTACAAACCTGAGTAAGTGCTTTAGAGAGGTTTGTGGTTCTTGAGTTAGGATAATCATTAAACTACCCTTAGTATTGGGTTGTTGTGGATGAGGCAGCTGTACTGGCACAGACTTACCTACAGAGGAGGGGACACAGTTGTAAGCTATCTGGGAAGCGCCATTGTTGTAATCCCAGAGAAAACAGCTTACCTGTGGGTGCCCTGCCAAGAGTTTCAGTTTTATTATATGCGTTAAATCTTCACTTCTTACTACACCAACAAGTCTGTATTTAGACCTCTCAGAACGAATAATACAAGGCAAAAGAGACACTGCCCTCAATAAGATGAACCTTAAAAGTCAACTTCTACTGTAATTTCTTCCTTCTTCCACCATCAGTACTGAAGAGATATTCAATAACTCCAAGTGAGATAAAAATGGAAAATATGGATGAAAACTGCATTAAGTGAATATAGCTGGAATGATTCTTTGCCAATGTGTTCTGTTTCACTCATCGTTCAAATTGACAGGGGAAACTTGTTTTCTGGGAGTGAAAATCTAGGTTTCACTTGTTACCGCTTTCAAGTTTTTAGTATAAAGTCAAAGTTTTGAGTATAAAGTGGATTTTGTAGATTTCTTTCTATGTCACGATTTAATTTAATTTAAATTTAGCGATTTAATTTCAGTGATGATATGTAGCCTTAGCTATTTCTATTACTCTATTATAAAGGGTAAGTTTAAATTTTTTTTTTGTTTTCAGTATAATTCTTATATTATTAAGTACCAGTATAATGAATCACTCTAAGTGTCTAAGGTTGTCTTCTCTCAGCATCCTCTATGACATTTATTTCCTGTCTTTATTTTTATTTTTTCATTTTTTTCCTATTGGATTATATTGTTAACTTCCTGACTCATAGGAGCATTTTATATGTTCTCAAACTGAAATACTCAGTAACTCAGATATGAAGACTGTCTTTTCATATCCTTCAAGCTGCATTCTGATATTGTGTAGTTCTTGGGCAGTGTCATATTTATTAATGCTTTAAAAGATACTCTTTTTCTTTCTACTTATTTATTCATTTATTTTTTAATTATTTTGTTTTGTTTACATCAAGGTAACACTGACATAAAACAATGTATGTGATGCAGATATACAAGTTCATCACTCGTCAGATACTTGTTAACCCACCACACACCCAAAAGGCACTCAAATCCACTGGGTCTCCTCAAAATTTTCTCTCAAAGCCCACAATCTTCGCTATCTCATTGTATATGAAGATTTTGCATTAATTTATCATACTCTTTTTATTCTCTCACAAAAGAAAGGTTATTCATTAATTCATTCAGGATTTTCCACTTCCATTTTTTTCTCAGCAAATTGGAGAAATTGGTGCCTGCGCAGTAATTGTAGGAATGTTAGAATATAAGTATGTCCTGGATTTTATGAGTTTCCTCCACAGGTGAAGTATTATATTTGAACGTATGAGTGATACCAATAACTCTAACTTCCCTACAGAAATTCATTCAGTCAAAAATAAAAAACAGTTATTGGGTTGGATTACAGAGGAAAGGAGCTGATCAACCCTGGCAGTGGCAGGATGACTCAGTATTTTCTTGGATAATGTAAGTTTTCATTTGAAAGTTTTCACCTCACTTTCGATGTCAGCACTTGATTCATAGATTTCAGTTCAAGAACAGATTATAAGAGAATGCAAGAACATCTTTCATTATATTTGACATCAATATTATGAAAGGCAACCAAATGCTTATCTCAGAGTTCCTAATAATCAGCGCAATATTTCTTTCCATTTTCCTTACTGGAGGGTCCCTTTATTGAAAATAAAGTATGCAAATATAACAGGTATGAAAATTTGCATTTAAGCCTAATTATTTCTATAAATGAAATTTGTACTTGCTACTTAATTTCAATTATTTTCTAAAAAATCCATTTTCAATAAATCTATAGACATATTGAAGATACTAATATCATAATTAATGTCATTAATATCGTTGATGCCACTGTTTTGACCATGTCTACTAAATTTCAGGCAGCCTTTTCATATTAGTGAATCAGCATACAATTTTGGTTGGTGTGGAACCTCGTTTAGAAAATAAAGAACAAATTTATGTACATATTAAAACTAGTAAATGTTGGACAAAATCATCATGGTAATTATAAATCATGTATTTTGGTGTCCACGATGTGCTGTTCACTATTCTAGGCACAGAATTCAGGAATGCAGCAGTGAAGACACATGTAAAGTGTCTGACTTGTGGCTCTTCCGTCCTGATGGGGGATGGGGTGACAGTGGGGAGGTATGATAAATTAAATGTCATAAACTCCAGGGCCTGCTAGGAGGTGCAGCAATGTTCAGCCCTGCTTCTTGATATTTGTGTGAGGAGGTTACACGGAGAGATTTCACTGTTTTAAAGGAGGTTGCTCAGGTGGTCTCCTAGAAACAGTGATGCTTGTATAGTAACTAGAAGAGCAAATCATGTAGCTGTTGGATGGGCAGAGTCCTAGAAGGACAAATTTCCAGGGTTGAGAGCCTGGGAGGGAGTGTGTTTAGCTGTTACAGGAGCAGAAGGGCCTATGGTCCAGGAGCAAAGTGAGTTGGGGGGCAGGGATGAGCTCAGAGAGGTAACACAGACAAGATCATGTAGGACAGCAGAGGTTATTATGAAAACTTTGCTTTCTTACAATGGAGGTTTGGAGTTGAATGAGAAACACAGACTTCCTCTTTTAGAGACTCTGGACACTGTTAAGTTGAACTTTGTGGGTGTATCTGGTGGGGGATAGATACTGGGTTACAGGGAGATTACTTGGAGTCATTCCGGATATCTATGTATTTCAATGGTATGTGAGAGAGAATTCAATATGGCTCCAGGTTTTTCATCCATAAACTGGAAAATGGTGTTGCATTATTCTAATGGAAGAAAGCTTCAGTTCAGTTTTAGGTATGGGTATGTTAAATCTATTAAATGTCTTGATTTGTATGGAGATGTCTCTTTGGCAGTTTGGAACATGATTAAGATGTTCCAGTGAGAGGTCTGTGTGAGATCAAATTTGGCTCAGCTCAGTGTAAACATAGAGCTACCACCATGACGCAGGATGTGGGCATTAAGGACTCTAACCCCAAGCCCTGGATAACTCAGATGAATAAGATAATATTAAGATAAGGGGACACAAGGATAATCAGGGAACATTGTTGAGAAGGGTGCTTATAACATAGGAGAGAATCATTAAAGTGCAAGAAGATAGTGGAAATTCAAAAAACAAAAGTGGTATCGAATCATAAACAGAATAGTCTTTGAAATGAGTGCTTACTATCAGTTAGATTCATGAATATTTGTTGAAGAAAATTCTACCATCACATAGTAACATTATGCAAAGAATTTAAATATAATTTCCTTTTCTACTGTAGCCTAGTCCTAATCATTAAAATCCACTCTCTTATTATACTCATTGCTCAATTTTTCAAAATTTTCATACTCTGTGTAGTGTGGAGACATTGAGCTGAACGCGCCCTCCTGTGTAAACAGAGCTTCTATGCCCAGGTCAGCCTTATGCTGACCGGGCAAGGGCATCTGTGTCACAGGACATGGGAAGTAGTTACCTTTGCTTATCTGAGTTACCTAATGGATTTATTATGCTCACTGCTGCCCAGAGGTCCTGAGGATTTTCTGAAGTTGCATGTGTCTTCCCTGGTGCCTCTGCCAGCAGCTTGTCAGCGTCTCCCTTTGCTCTCTCTGTGCCCTACAACATTTCCATTAGTTTAAATGCTAGTACACTTATTAGTTTTCAGATTTACCTCAGATTTTTTCACTGGATTTTTTGTTCATGGAAATAATTTCATATATACACTTGAAGTTTAGGGTGCTCACATATCCTCAAGATATCTTGCTAAAGTAAGTATGTTCTCTGATGCAGAAAATTTGAAATGACCACAGCTACAGATGCACGGTGTGGACGCCTCAAGAAGACAAGTATGGTTAACACTGTTTGTACGAAATACTTTCAATACATTTGTGAAAAGAAGGCTCTTTGATTTTTTTTTGTATATTTATATCTTTATTTCAAAAAAATAATTCATATTTAACTGAGATTATATTGTGAAACCAGGTCATATTTTACCACCAGTTTTTAGCCAACCAATCCACCCACCCGGAGACCTCAACTTACCTCTCCGTTCTTACAGCCCCTCACCTGCATCTCCCACCTTTGGAGATACTGATTTTTTGTTTAAATTAATAGCCATAATCAAAGTCTTTATATTTTTATTTTTTCAGTACTTATTCAGTGTAAAACAAATATTTGCTCACAGTATGTATGATTTATGAAGATCTGATCTTTCAAACATACAGAAAAATGACAAAAAGCAATTTTTTAAAGATTTATTTATTTATGCATATGTCAGAGGTGCAGGCATTTAACTGGAGCTGCAGTGCCTGCAGATAGTTTCCTGGTGTTGAGTTAACCCCTGTGCCACCAGGGAGGCCCAGATTCTTCATTTTCCTTAATCATTTAAATTGTATGATCAAATCCCTAACACATTCATTAGTTCAATATAAGAGTAAGATGGGAAGAATATATTCTCTTAATCCTCCTATTCTTTCTTTGCTATTTCCTTTCTTAAAAGTGAACATCAGGGCCCTACCTGGTTGTACAATGGGCTAAAGCACAGCTCTATGAGGCTAGCAGCAGCCACTTCAGCTGGAGTTCCATCTCAGGCTGGCTGGAGGGTCAATCACATGGCCCAGCAGACCTCTCCTGTCTCACCATTGCTCCCTTCACTATGTAATTTGTTGATCTGCTTGTTCTGCTCCCCACTCTGTCTCTGGTGAATGCTCTCACCACCTCTGGCTTGTACCCTAGTTCTGGATGCATAAATAAATAAATCTTAAATAAAAGAAGAAAAATTCAACTACTTACGTTGATGTTGTTCCAGTTTTTGTCGAAAGTACTACTATATATACACTATCTGCTAAGCCAAAATACTTTCAACTATACACCATATTCCTGTTTCTTTATGTTTGTAATTGAAAGAATATATCTTGAATGTTGTTCCACAGCCATGCATAAGAATTTGCCTCACTTTTCATAATAAGCTACACATATTGAAGCAAATGGAGTGCACCAACACTTACTAAACCAGTTTTATTTTGATGGCTGTTTAGGTTTGTACCCAAATTTTATAGTTGTAAAAATATGCTTCAGTGAATAGTTATGTTTTAGAGCATGCCCTTAGGTAAATCTGTATCAGTGTTCTATTTGTGTTAATTGTATGCTTATTCATTACTTACCCCTCCTCACATTGACCCTCCCTGAGGTTGCACACTGGTCTTCTCAGATGCGGCCTCAGGGTACCTGCACTTACTATCCATATACCACAGTGTGTTGTTGGACCTGCACAATAAAATCGTCATCATTAAAAGGGGTCATTGGGTTCTTTCATTGCGCAGCTTTCTATTATTTGTGAGGGTCATCAGGTCTTTATGTTATTTCTTTAAGTTGTCCATGTCTATGTAGATTACTATTACACACATCATTTTGAAAAATCAAAACAGACATAAAATAATCCAGCCTACCAAATTCCGTTGCTCTATAAAGTTTGAAACCAAGTAAATCAAGTCTCTGGTGTTAAAATTAGGACAAACCTACTGCAGTGAGAATCTATTCGCAAATAGGATAATAGCAGGTAATGAATGATAGTTACCATGGTGGTGAGTTCTGGTACAGTAAATGGGCTCTCAGATCAGCCAGCATTGGCAGATTTGCCTCCTTTGACAAATTTATGAAGAAATTGGTTTTCCCAGAGCTCGTAGTTGATTGTGTGTTTGTTTTCCTTGCAGTTCCTCTTCCCTTTGACAGATTCAGGTTCAAGGAAAGGAATCCCAAACAAAAGCAAATGGTGAGAAGATTGCTCTAAGGCCAGCTCCTCTTCCTCCCTGTGCTGCCCCCCTGCCCCCTCCCCATTCCTTTTCTGATTCCCCATTTTTGTTTGTCTTTGTGTAAATAAAGGCAGGTGCCCACTGGTCTCCATCCCAGCACCAACTTTTACTCCTTCCCTTTTGCAGACACTCTCCACCTCCCCTTTTCTTTGTTGAACATTGTATAAATAGCCCTGTAACTTGCCCAAGAGCAGGACGGTGGTCTTTCGGACAGGTGTCTGCTGCCCTCCTCATTTGTGGACAAATAAAACCACTTTCCTTTTCCTCAAACTTTGTTTCCTTTTACTGGCTGAAGGAAACTGAGACCTGCGTTCAGTAACAGTTCTTCCCAGAGAATATCCAAGCGATAATATCCAAGCGATAATTCACAAGTGTTGGCATATTGTGTTTATTAATAAAGGTACTGGATTTCTTGGGTGTTATCTATATTTCTTTAATACCTTTCCACAGCCAAGTATTATAAGAGGGATCGTGGGCAAACTGCAAGCCAATGGACGGGCTTCAGAATCAACTGGATGGTGAAAAATAGGGCTAAAATCACCTCCCTAATTGGGGCTGATAAGGTTTGGTATTGGATCTTTTTCTGTTGAATTGTTGAGACATTTGATAGTTAAAATGCTTAGGCTTCTGGCATTTAGGGTGCAAGCTTTTGGCAGAAAATCTGCTGGTTATTTTGGCATTAAGTCCCTGGTGAGGAGGGATGACTTTGTAGAACTCTCTGCTTTCCACATGTGTCTGTAGTTTAGAACTCAGTCTCTGCTCAGCAGATGGTATTGGGGAGGGACAGAAGGTGTCTGGCCATGAGTCCTTTTGTAAAACTCACTCTACCTCTCTCTTACTTCTTCTTTTAGCTTGTGTACTGGATTATTTTGTTGTGGATTTTCTGCACCTGTTTGCTGGTTTAATGTCTTGAATTAATAAGTGAAGGTGAAGAACCACCAGTTGGATCCAGCCAGTTCTGCTGGGCTTTCTCTGCTTCAGTACCACAACCTGGTTGTTTTTAAACATATTCACAGTTCTGGAAAGCAGCCACCCAAGCACACACAGTCCTCCCACACAGTTCACTGGCCACATCAACCCTTGACCTTTACTCCTGTTCTGTGGCCTCAGTTCTCTAGTCAGCTGTGAAAGGTCAGTTTTGTTTTGTATTTGTTCCTTTGATTTGCTTTGTATTCACATAGGAATGAAATCATCTGTGTTTCTTTTTCTTTTGATTTCTTTTGCATATCGTAGCTTCCTCTAACTCCATCGTGTTGTCATATTGCATCTTTATTTTTGATAGCTGAGAAATAATATTGCTTATGTGTGTATATACCCACTTTTCTTTATCTACTCGTTGTTGGTCCCTTAGGTTGATTCCAAATGTGACTAACCCCCAGGATCTCCCTGAAACACAAAAATAACAACAAAAATAAATCCAACATTTAAAGGGCTATGTTAGATACTCTGCTACGGGCCCTCTCAGAGCTTTTTGAAAGTCTCCTCCCCATTGACTGTGCCTTAAACAGTACATCTGCAAAGACCCTATTTAAAATGCAGTCTTATTCTCAGAAACTGGGAGTTAAGACTTGAATAAATGTTTTAAAAAGACATAATTATAACCCATTTCAGGTATGTTTATTTTGGGAATTATACACATACTACATTAATGGTCTGCAGGTTTCTATATAAGTTCTATACCTTCATGAAATTTTATGACAGGATAACACTAACATTAGGGAAAAAAAGAAAATATGTAGTAGTAAGTATAATGAAAAATGATATATCACTATGAAAAAAATTTAAAAAATAATTACTGAATACTACTACAGATGAGTTGATTTATGAAATGTTATCTTCTCAAGGAAGAACAAATTTTAACCATATTATAAATCTGTTAACTTTTCCTATGTACTAAAAATCCTTCTTATGACTAAAGCAATATTCAAAAAATATTTTTTTTTCTTGAATGTAATGAATTGCAAAATTTTTATGACTGGGCAAAGATCCTAGAACCACCCTGGTATTTCTCAAGAACAGAGAGTGAAGGCACCCCAAAAGGACATAGATATGACCTTTTTCTATGTGTTGTGACAATATACTCATAATGTAATAAGACATGAGAAGATCATAAAAGATAAACAATGTCATAACGTATTGTGAAGAAACAAAACTGTCCACAAAGCACTGCGGATGTCTCAGCAGCGGCAAGCGTGAGACTAGTTGAAATAATTACAACTATACTCTGTAGGAGCTGGTGGAAAAGGCTTATAGTGAGTATGAGAAGTGGACACTATAAGAAATAATTGAATGGGAATGAAGCCGTGGTACTGTGGTGGTCTTCTTTTGTTCAACATATCTTGCAGGAACAGTCGCCTGATTTCTAGGAGAGAAACAATGAGAAAACACCCCTCCCTTTTCAAATGAGGAAAACAGGTATATTTTAAACTGGGGTGGTGTTTCAGCATTCAGACTCAGAAGAGATTTGCTGTTCCTGAAGGTGACCTCTCAATGCCTGACTGAAATCACCATGGACGACGGTACTAAGGTGCCCAGCTCAGCAGAACACGGGCAGCACCCAGACAGAAGGCTGCCCTCTCATTACAGTTCTGGGTCCCAATTCCAGTTAGCCCAGGATTCAGCAGAATCGTTTGATCAGGGGCCCTCCCTGGTGCTGCAGCAGTTGGAGCGCTGCATTGCAAAGCTAAGCCAAGCTGTGGCCTCTTTAGTGCGAGCTGGATCCCTGCCCAGGAGGAGATCCACATGGTGTGGTGCAGCAGGCCTTGCCTGCCTGTGTCACCAGCTGCTCCCCTTAGCAAGCAGTGTGCTGTGTTAATCTGCCTGATCTACTCCCCACTGTTTCTGGGAAATCCTCTCTCCCCCCTTGCATCTCTGGCTGTACCTCATTTCTGTATGCATACATAAAAAAAATCTTTAAAATGAAAAAAACATCTGATCAGACTCTAACAATTTGCTTTTTACATGAAGTCTTTGTTCCTCAACCCCATAAATACTGCCCAAACCTCATAACCAGAGAGTCCACTTGGGAATCTTGGCTCCAGTCTCCTGCCAGGTGATCTAATACACAACTTTTTTTTGTTTGTTTCTTTCACAAATGCTGGATTCATGAATTTTTGGACCACTGGTTAGTGACCCACACTTAGAAACAGAAATGGTAGAAAATAGAGATCATATTTGAGACGGGAATTCCGTCAATGAACTCATGAGTAAATAACAAAACTTTATTTATAACATAACCAGTTAATGCGGGGCTTGGTCAGTTTAGTTACTCAAATTCGATGCCAAAAAAGGATAATGAGTCAGAAAGGGAACTGACCATTTAGAAGCTTTCCCACTACTCCAACATGTCTCATGTAATTGGAATCACAGGAAGAAAGGAATGAAAGAGAAGGTGTCTCTAAAAGAAGTAACTGCTGAGTACATTCGAAAAGAGAGATCCAATCACAAGAGGAGTTCACAGAGAACTGAATTCTTATATATTATTAAAACATAAAAAATAAAGCAACCAAATTATAGCAACTTTCATGTTGCTAAGATGAAAGACAGAGAATATCTCAATGGCATCCCAAAAGGAACATATACTTCATTATATATGGATGAGAAGAAGAGTTGTAGTACATTTATACTAATGCATAAAATGACTGATATATTTAAGGTACTAAAGAATAATAGCTACAAACCAAGAATGTTATTCAAAGAGAAAAATGAAGGAAAAAATAAAGATTTTTCTAACGAAGAAAAACTGAATTTATTTTATACAGCCTAAAATACAAGAAATACTGAGGAGAGTTGGATGCAAAAGAACTTCAAACTCACATAAGATACAACTTTTATCAGAGGTCTTTAAATGGAATATTCACAAATGAAAACTTCCTCCTGGTATCAGGAAGAAGGCGAAATGATGGTTTTACCCACCCCTCTTCAGAATACTGCTGAGAACCTGGCCAGAGTGACAAGATAGCGAAAGATTTCAAAGGTACAGTTTGAAAATAAATATATTATAGTGTTTTGTTTTAGAAATTAGCTAGAAAGAAAATGCCCAGTGACTAATAAAGGACATACATAAATCTCTATAAAGAAGTGACACAAGCTATGCGACGTCTATTGTCTGACAGATTCCGGGTAGCTATGGAAAAGCTCTGCAAAATCAGACTTTCCACGCTAACTTATGTTATGACCTCCCTTTTTTATATAATCATAATGTCAAAATATTCTGAGCAACTTTCAGCTTGCAATTGGACTGCCTCAGCCACATAAAGCCTGCCTGCCCTGAAGTACTGCACCAGGGTGAGAAATTCCTCTGATGTCAAAAGTGACTTAACAACTGGCTGATAAATAAAAAAGCAAAAAGGCTGTTTCTGCAAAGTCTCTCACTGCTGGATGGAGGAAAACCCAAATCTTATCATTCTACTATCTCACCTAGCCTTCTATTCAGCTTCTACAGAATTACTCAAACTTCCTACTGTCTGGCTTTAGATATGGAAATTCATCCAGGTTGCCTGTTTTAGAGCTAGTCAAGTTTTTTACCTGCTACACTTTAAAGCAATCCACAAAAGTCTTTCTGGCTAGTATTTCAGGATTCTACTATCTGGTCTTTATATAAAGAAATTCACCTATGTCTCCTATTCAGAGCAAATTATGCTTTCTACTGTCTAGACCTCAAGGAAACTTATTTAAAGCCTTTTAGCAAGTTTCTTCAAAGAACTTTTCCAAAACTTGATTAGCAAGAAATTTCCTCTTCCTGCCTCCCAAGATGTCTCAGGTAGAAAAAAACCATCAAATAATAGATAAGGTTTAAAGGACTTTATTTTTTAAACAATCTCCACTATAGTAATATTAGTCTTAAATTTTGTGCACCTATATACCTGTCTTCTAACCTTGATTGGTTTTACAATGTTATAATGTCAAGGAAAGGTCAAAACAACCCGACTATTTTTAGAAAAAAGTGATTATAATCTCAACCCCATTCATATGCTAATGTCACCCCCCTGATTGCTTGAAATGTATAAAATAAATCTCTGCTGAAGGCAGAACAGGAAGATTTGCACCCAACTACAACTCCTGTGTCTTCCTCACACCTGCTCCTCTCCCCCTCATGGAATCTCCTCACGCCTAAGCCTTCCCATCTTAGGGTCCTGCCTGTGTTGCCTCCAGACACCTCAAAAGTTGGAGCTGGTCTCCGACAAAGAAGATTATTCAACAAGGCGATAGGACACAATGATAATATTGAACATTATTTTATATCTATATATACTGGCTATAAGCACATTGAAAGAAATTAAAAATTAACCATTTAAGGTTTTGAAGACATAGAATGTTAAAATGTCGCACCACATATGCTTGACTTGCATACTAACACTTGAGGAAAGAACCCACAGAAGAGTTAAGTAATGCAAATGTTACAAATTGGAAAATTCAACAAAGCATATAGGTCAATTCTCCCGACATTGATTTGTATGTTTCAAACAATTACTAACAAAATTCCTCCAATATTTTTATAGAGACACATAGCTTTTTATAAAGTGGATACAGAAAGGCAAAGCAATTAAAATCACCAAAAATGGAAAAAAGTATAAAGTGAAAGTGTATCCTCATTTAATATAAAACTTATGCTGAGCCTTTTCTAATCCAGACAGTGCAATGCTATTGGAGAGGTGGAAGTGGCAGTGTTTGCACTAGAATTGAAGACCTTGAAATAGCCCCAGAAAAATCAACTGATTTTTGAGACAGGAAGAAAAACAATTCAATGGAAGAAGGAAAGATTTTTTTTAACAAATGGTGCTAGACTTCCTGGGCAAAAATGTGATCCTGAATCTAAGCCTCCTACTGTAACAAAAATCCACTCAAATGTAAACTTTACATTTTGACCATTTTAAATGTAAAACTAAACTACTCAGCATTTAGAAACAGAGAATCTTTACCCACTAGATTACTGGAATGAGGTCTTTGTTACGGACCTAAGAGAATTGTTATCCTAGAGCTCTTGAAGGAGCTCTATGGTCTTCTTACCTCTCATTAGTCTTGTCAAGTTTTAATGAATTCAATAACTTTTACATTTTTTGGAAAACTCAAAATTTAAGGATATTATCTTATGTAAGCTGCTGCCACTAAAATGGCTTCAGTATGAAACATGTAGTGTTGAAACCAAAACTACCTCAGAAATATATGTCGATGTTATCTCTAAAGAGTCGTTTACTCCAAAGTTGGAGAGACTATTTTAAAGTGTCCTGTGTAGAACATGACAGTCAATTGAATATTACTTAAAAATTATCTATTGGACATACAATATGTGGGGAAAATAGTAAAAATGGAAAGCAGGAGAAGCATTCCAAAATATTTTATTACAGGTTTGCTTCTGTATAGCTTTTCAGCACTAAATATGGTAAAAACAATAAACTCCTTATATGATTCATAAGTGATATAAAAGTATTTCTAGTTTCTGTGACTCCGATAGGTATGCACAGGGCATGCATCTTCACTATAGACTGAATTTGTATTAGGAAGTGCTCATGTGTGTCTAAAGTCTTATTGCAAGCTTTTCCACTGACCCGCATGTCTCCACACTAAGACAAGAAAAAAGTTTATAAAATAAATAAAATGAGAATTGGAGTCATGGATATAAGTTTAGTGCTAGATTACAGCTTACAGAACAGAATGGCAGGGACTGGAAGGCAAAACAAGACCTAAGTCTCACATTATTACAAGAAAAATTGTAACAGATGCTCACAAGAAAGACCAAATAGTTGGGAAAAAAAGAAAAATAAGTAATAGTAAAGACTAAAATTAAAAACCTGTCTTCTTTTGGACCTTTGGTTTATAATGATTTTTTTAAAGGTTTATTTATTTATCCACACAGAACTGGGGTATAGGCCAGAGATGCGGAGGGTGATAGGATTCACCAGAGACAGAGTGGGTAGCAGAACAGGCAGATCGATGAAGTACACTGCTGAGGGGAGCAGGTCGGTTAGGAGAGGTCTGCCATGACATGTGGTCGACTCTGGGGCAGGTGGGGCTTGAACTCATGCAGAAGTGGCTTTAGCTTCTTAGTGCTGTGCTTTAACCCGCTGTGCCACCAGGGAGGGCCCCAGCCTGCTTTTTAAAAGGTATACTGACTATGGGCCCTCTCTGGTGGCAAAGAGGGTTAAAGCACAGCACTAAGAAGCCAAAGCCACTTCAGCATAACTTCAATTCCCATTTGCCCCAGAGGTGATCCACGTGGCGTGGCAGACCTCTCCTGACCTGCCCGCTGCTCCCCTCAGCAGTGTACTTCATCAGTTGGCCTGTTCTGCTTCCCACTCTGTCTTAGGTGAATCCTCTCACCGCCCCTATACCTCTAGTCTGTACCCCAGTTCTGTATGCAAAAATAAATAATTTTTTTTAAAAAAAAGCAGGCTCAACAAATTACTACAAATATATTCTAATTTTACAGTAAACAATCCATTTGGTTCCTAACATAACAAATTCCTTTTCCTAACAGCTAATGGATTCTAATACTAAAATCTGGCTCCTTATTGACTCCATTTGCCCAGAGTATACAAATAAGGTGCCTTCTAAAATCATGTCTTCACTCACAGTGTCTTCAACCGAGGGGGAGGAGTCACTGCAGCCCACCCCCCTCTCTCCACCTCTGGGGGACACAGTGCCCAGAGAACTACCAGGTCATACAAGTCACCCTCCAGAACACACGGTCAAGGTCAGCTTACTGTCTGAACTGTACATGACTGACAAAGTACACACTATTCTTTTGCCCCAAAACCACATATATCAGGTATATTATGTTCACTGAAATATTTGGAACAGAAATAGTTGGAAGCTAACACAGAAGGCACAGGCAGGTGGGCACCACAGCCACCCGCATACCCAAAGATGTCTTCATGAGAAAGCCTATGTCCCCAAGAATATTTTTCTTTAAGATTTCTTTCTTTTTGCATACAGAACTGGGAAACAGGCCAGAGGTGTAGGGATGGTGAGAGGATTCACCAGAGATAGAGTGGGGACCAAAACAGGCAGATGGATGAAGTACACTGCTGAGGGGAGAGACAGGCAAGACAGGAAGAGTCTGACAGGATGTGGGTCAGCTTCCTGGTGGGGTGGGGATCGAACTGTCGCTGAAGTGGCTGCGTTTAGCTTGTAGTGCTGGGCATTCACCTGTTGCACCACCAGGGAGGGCATATC
>NW_004567137.1:14850640-14886205 GCF_000260355.1 Condylura cristata
CTGTGTGGTAAATGGTAAAGATCAGGTTTTTGGTTCATAACATGTAGCATGCTAGTTCTCTGTTCACTTACTGACACAGTGTGGAGTAAATGAGATATAGTCAGCAGCGAAAACTCTGTGAGGGAATGTTGAGTGTCATCTGCTCACTGGTTCACTTTTTCTGATGCTGTTTCTCTGAGGCCAGTCACACACCAGGGGCCTCCTCACCCCAGGGCAGAGCAGCGAGGCCAGCAGAGTCAGCACCTCCTCTTCGTGTTCCTCCCAAGCTCGTCCTCCATCGGGTGAGACCCCGAGGCAGACACAGGTAGGACCAGCAGTGTGTGTGACCCCAGCCCCTGCTGTCAGGCTCTGGGCAGGGAGGAGCAAGGGGAATGTGCTTCAGGGAAGCTGTGTGGAAACTTTGGGCATTTAGGTTGCTGCAGGATAGAATGGACCTTGGGATAGATGTTAATTTATATCAAAAGTTAACTTTACAGGGGAAGAGAGATGAAATATTGAAAAACAAATTCTAATGTGATTTTTGCAAGGAATCTTCAGAGATGACTGAGCAGAAGGTGACATATGCAGAACTGAAATTGTCCAAATCAAAGAATCAGGTCAAAGGGAACCCATCTCGAAAAAGGAGAGGTAGTTTTGCTTTTTACTTTTCTGATTTCTGAAAACATGGTAAAGTTTACAAATGTTTAAAAATGATCATCATAATTGTATCACCCTATATTTCACATTTTGTCGTAATTATATATTAAGTTATATTTAAGTGTAATATTGAGTAAGATAGATGATTACAGGAAATAGTAATATTAGTTTTAGGTCCTAGGATAAATGTTTATTTTCTATTAAATCGGAGGGTTTTGCAATTCCCAGTGCTCACTATATATTTTGCATTTTGATTTTGTACAGAATTTCCATGGCATAACATTGCAGCCTGTCTTGGCATTTTGTGTTTTATTTTTCTGCTTGCATCTTCCTACTTTGGATTTAAGTGTAAGTATCAGGAACATACCTTTCTTATGGGAAAATGAACCAGGAGAAAAATAAGAATTAGTCTATAAAAAGCATATCTGCTTCAAAAAGTATATAGTTCTATAGAAATATTAGTAATCATGATGGTGTTAATGAATCCTGTCACAGCTCTAAAGTGTACACAAATACAGATATATTCAGTGGTGCTTAATTAATATTGTATGTATATACGATACAACATATGTATGTTTGTGCATGTGGACATACATCTATACACAAGCAAACAACATATACAGATTAGAAAATAGTGGGGTAATAGTACATTTGGGGAATTACTTAAGGGATTAGGTTTAGTGACAATGACTGAATTACCATCATCAGAGTAATGGGAGGAAGGGGACATACAGCATAAATATTGATTATTCAGAATTGCTAGAATATTAATTAAGAGTGAAATCATAGGTGACATTTAAATTATTTTAATCTCACATTTCCTGATTATTTTTATATTTAGTCAACATCATTTACTTTGTTATTTGGGATTAGAATAAATGCTCATAGTCTTATGGTCTATAAAGGCTACTCACAATTTTAATTTTATAATATGGGTTGAAGATTTTCAGATGAAAAATGAGAATACCCAAAGAAAACATGATACTTGCTCAAAGGAAGATGACACTCCTTCAAATTTGCCAACTTCTACTGGTATGTACTCAAAACATTAGCTCTCTGATATGTACTGAAAACTTAAGTTCCCAAGACTGATTCATTAAGGGATTTGTTTTTCTTGACATTATCCTTTCTATTCCATTTCAATATGTAATTTGAAATTTTGCTTTGGACTTTGACAGGACCTTTCATTCTGCTCCTCTTTTACATATAATCCCTTTACTCTTTTGTAGTCAGTTGAATATGTGACTTTAACAAAGGAAGAAACCTCTACTGTATTGTCACATTGATTTGATACTTTGGTTTCTGTTTATGAATAGAGCTTCCATGTAGAGATCCCTTGGAATTTTATCATTAAGGGAGAGCTGCTCTGTATTGCTGAAGACTGTTGGTATTTGAGAAGGCAGGATTTCTGTGTCTCTCAACAAGGGCCAGACCTCTGTTGGAGATGGTCTCTGGCTCCAGTCTTCTTAGGTACATGATTGTGCATACAGCTTCTCCTAAGACAGATATTTGAACACGGGGATATCACTTCTTTTCTGATCTTCATTCTGAAGTAAGCCATGAAATACATGAAAGCACAGGTACTTTAATCCTGGAATTGAGGGTCATTATATCTTTTATTTTCAAGGGACAATAAAAGACTGTGACATACCTGAAGGCAAATGGTCGTGCTGTGGAAAGAGCTGCTACTATTTTTCAACTGAAGAGAAATCTTGGGATGAGAGTAACAAGTGGTGCCAGCAACTTGGCTCTGATCTCATTAAGCTTGATGACTCAGAGGACCAGGTATGTTCACTTTACTAACCTGAGTAAATGCTTTAGAGAGATTTGTGGTTCTTGAGTTAGGGATAATCATTAAACTTCCCTTGGTATTGGGTTGACGTGGATGAGGCAGCTGTACTGGGCAGACTTACCACAGAGGAGGGGACACAGTTGTAAGCTATCTGGGAAGAGCCATTGTTGTAATCCTAGAGAAACAGCTACCTGTGGGTGCCCTGCCAAGAGTTTCAGTTTTATTATATGCATTAAATCTTCACTTCTTACAACACCAAGTCTGTATTTAGACCTCTCAGAACGAATAATGCAAGGCAAAAGAGACACTGCCCGCAATAAGATGAACCTTAAGCATCAACTTCCAACTGTAATTACTTCCTTCTTCCACCATCGATATTGAAGAGATATTCCAAGTGAGATGAAAATGAAAAATGTGGATGAAAACTGCATTAAGTGAATATAGCTGAAATGATTCTTTGCAAATGTGTTCTGTTTCACTCATCATCCAAATTGATAGGGGAAACTTGTTTTCTGGGGGTGAAAATCTAGGTCTCACTTGGAACCACTTTCAATTTTGAGTATAAAGTGAAAGTTTTGAGTATAAAGTGAATTTTGTAGGTTTCTTTCCTTGTAGCAATTTAATGTAATTTAAATTTAGCGATTTATTTCAGTTATGATATTTAGCCTTAACTAGCTATTTCTATTAGTGTCTTATAAAAGGTAAGTTTAAAATGTTTTGTTTTGTTATCTGTATAGTTCTTATATTATTAAGTACCAATATAATGAATCACTCTAGGGTCTAAGCTTGTCTTCTCTCAGCGTCCTCTATGACATTTGTTTCCTGTCTTTTTATTTTTTCAATTTTTTCCTATTGGATTATATTGTTAACTTCGTGACTCATAGGAGTATTTTGTATGTTCTTAAACTGAAATACTCAGTGACTCAGATATGAAGACTGTCTTTTCATATCCTTCAAGCTGCATTCTGATGTAGTGTAGTTCTTGGGCAGTGTCATATTTATTAATGTTTATTAAAAGAACTCTATCTTTCTACTTATTTATCCATTTATTCATTTATTTATTTATTTATTTATTTTTTAAAGATTTATTTATTTATTCATACAGAACTGGGGCACAGGCCAGAGGCTCAGGGGCGGTGAGAGGCTTCACCAGAGACATAGTGGGAAACAGAACAGGCAGATCGACGAAGTACACTGCTGAGGGGAGCAGCGGGCATGTCAGGAGAGGTCTGCCACACCATGTGGTCACCTCCGGGGCAGGCGGGAATCGAACTCATGCTGAAGTGGCTTTAGCTTCTCAGTGCAGTGCTTTAACCCGCTGCACCACCAGGGAGGGCCTATCCATTTATTTTTTAATTGTTTTGTTTTGTTTTCATTAAGGTAATACTTACATAGAACAATATATGTGATGCAGGGATATAATTTCATCACTCTTCAGATACTTGTTAGCCCACCACACATCCAAAAAGGCACCCAAATCCACTGGGCCTCCTCGAAATTTTTCTCAAAATCCACAATCTTTGCTATCTCATTGTATATGAAGATTTTGCATTAAGTTTATCATACTCTTTTTATTCTCTGACACAGAAAAGGTTATTTATTCATTCATTCATTCAGGATTTTGCACTTCCATTATTTTCTTAGCACATTTGAGAAAATAGTGCCTACCACTGTAATTGTAGGAATGTTAGAATATAAGTATGCCCTGGATTTTATGAGTTTCCTCCACAGGTGAAGTGTTACAGTTGATATTATGAGTGATACTATTAACTCTAATTTGCCTACAGGAATTCATTCAGTCAAAAATAAAAAACAGCTACTGGGTTGGATTACAGAGGAAATCAGCTGATCAACCCTGGCAGTGGCAGGATGGCTCAGTTATTTCTTGGAGAGTGTAAGTTTTCATTTTAAAGTTTTCACCTCACTTTCGCTGTCAGCACTTGATCCATAGATTTCAGTTCAAGAACAGATTATAAGGGAATGCAAGAACATCTTTCATTATATTTGATATCAGTTTTATGAAAGGCAACCAAATGCTTATCTCAGAGTTCCTAATAATCAGCGCAATATTTCTTCCCATTTTCTTTACTGGAAGGTCCCTTTATTGAAAATAAAGTATGCAAATATAACAAGTTTGAAAATTTGCATGTAAACCTAATTATGTCTTCAAATGAAATTGTACTTGCTACTTAATTTCATTTATATTCTAAAAAATCTATTTTCGATAAATCTATAGACATATTGAAGGTACTAATATCATAATTAATGTCTTTAATATCTTTGATGCCACTTTTTTGACCTTTCTACTGAATTCTAGGCTGTCTTTTCACATTAATGAATCCATATACAATTTTATTTGATGTGGAACCTCGTTTAGAAAATAAGAACAAATTTATGTGCATATTAAAACTAGTAAATGTTGGACAGGAAGATGTGCTGTTCACTATTCTAGGCACAGAATTCAGGGGTGCAGCAGTGAAGACACATGTAAAGTGTTGTGACTTGTGGCTCTTCCATCCTGAAGAGGGATGGGGTGACGGTGGGGAGGTATGATAAACTAAGTGTCATAAACTCCAGAGCCTGCTAGGAGGTGGCAAATGCTGTGTAGTGATGTGCCGCCCTGCTTCTTGATATTTGTGTGAGGAGGTTACATGGACAGATTTCACTATTTTAAAGGAGGTGGCTGATGCAGTCTCCTAGAGACAGTGATGCTTGTATAATTATTCAGGTGACAGGGCAGGTGGCTTGATGAAGCCTGGCAGGGTTGGTGCTGGGGAAAATGACCAGAATCTATATGTAGTTCAATGGTATGTGAGAGAGAAATCAAAGTGGCTCCAGGTTTTTATCCGTAAACTAAAATGGTGTTGCATTACTTTAATGGAAGAAGGCTTCAATTCAGTTTTAGGTATGTGTATGTTAAATTAACTGAATGTCTTGTTTTGTATGGGGATGTCTCTTTGGCAGTTTGGAATCTGATTAAGATGTTCCATTGAGAGGTCTGTGTGAGATCAAATTTGGCTCAGCGCAGTGTAAAGACAGAGCTACCACCATGACGCTGGATGTGGGCATTAAAGACTCTCACCCCAAGCCCTGGGCAACTTAGATAAATAAGATAATATTAAGATAAGGGGACACAAGGATAATCAGGGAACATTGTTGAGAAGGGTGCTTATAACATAAGAATCATTGAAGTGCAAGGAGATAGTGAAAATTCAAACAACAAAAGTGCTATTGAATCATAAACAGAATAAAGTCTTTGAAATGAGTGCTTACTATCAATTAATTCATAAATATTTGGTGACAGAAAATTCTACCATCACATAGTAACATTATGCAAAGAATTTAAATATCATTTCCTTTTCTACTGTAGCCTAGTCCTAATCATTAAAATCCACTCTTATTATACTCATTGCTCAATTTTTCAAAATTTTCATACTCTGCGTAGTGTGGAGACATTGAGCTGAACGCGCCCTCCTGTTTACACAGGTCAGCCTTATGCTGACCGGGCAAGGGCATCTGTGTCACAGGACATGGGAAGTAGTTACCTTTGCTTATCTGAGTTACCTAATGGATTTATTATGCTCACTGCTGCCCAGAGGTCCTGAGGACTTTCTGAAGTGCATGGGTCTTCCCTGGTGTCTCTCCCAGCAGCTTGTCAGCGTCTCCCTTTGCTCTCTCTGTGCGCTACAACATTTCCATTAGTTTAAGTGCTAGTACACTTATTAGTTTTAAGATTTACCTCGGATTTTTTCACCGGAATTTTTGTTCATGGAAATAATTCCACATATACACTTTAAATTTAGGGTGCTTAGATATCATCAATATATCTTGCTAAAGTAAGTATGTTCTCTGATGCAGAAAATTTGAACCGACCAGAGATACAGATGCACTGTGCGGACGCCTCAAGAAGACAAGTATGGTTAACACTGTTTGTACAAAATACTTTCAATACATTTGTGAGAAGAAGGCTATCTGAATTTTTTTGTATATTCATATCTTTATTTTGAAAATAATAATTTATATTTAACTGAGATTATATTGTGACACACGTCATATTTTACCACCAGTTTGTACCCACAACCAAACCAGAGTACCCAACTTACCTCTTTGTTCTCACACCCCATCACCTGCATCTCCCATCTTCGGAGATACTGATTTTATATTTAAATTAATTGCTATCATCAAAGTCTTTATATTTTTGTTTTTTAGTAATTATTCAGTGGAAAACAAATATTGGTTGACAGTAGTCATCTATGTATTTTTTACGAAGATCTGATCTTTCAAACATCCAGAAAAATGACAAAAAGCAATTTTTTAAAGATTTATTTATTTATGCATATGTCAGAGGTGCAGGCATTTAACTGGAGCTGCAGTGCCTGCAGATAGTTTCATGGTGTTGAGTTAACCTCTTGTGCCACCAGGGAGGCCAGATTCTTCATTTTCCTTAATCATTTAAATTGTATGATCAAATCCCTAATACATTCATTAGTTCAATATAAGAGTAAGATGGGAAGAATAAATTCTCTTAACCCTCCTATTCTTTCTTTGCTATTTCTTTTCTTAAAAGTGAACATCAGGGCCCTACCTGGTGGTACAATGGGCTAAGGGCCCTCCCTGGAGGTCCTTTGGGCTAAAGCACAGCTCTGTGAGGCTAGCAGCAACCACTTCAGCTGGAGTTCCATCCCAGGCTGGCTGGGCAGTGAGTCACATGGCCCAGCAGACCTCTCCTGTTTCACCACTGCTTCCTTCACAATGTAATTTGTTGATGCCTGTTCTGCTCCCCACTCTGTCTCTGGTGAATCCTCTCACCACCTCTGGCTTGTACCCTAGTTCTGGATGCATAAATAAATAAATCTTAAAAAAAGAAGAAAACATGAACTACTTACCTTGATGTTATTCCAGATAATTTTGTAGGGAAGTACTACTATATATACACTATCTGCTAAGCCAAAATACTTTTAACTATACACCATATTCCTGTTTCTTTATGTTTTTAATTGAAAGAATATATGTTGAATTTTGTTCCACATCCGTGCATCAGAATTTGCCTCACGTTTCATAATAAGCTGCACATATTGAAGCAAATGGAGTGCACCAACACTCACTAAACCAGTTTTATTTTGATGGCTGTTTAGGTTTGTACCCAAATTTTATAGTTGTAATAATATGCTGCAGTGAGCAGTTTTTCATACTGTACCATTTGTTTTAGAGCATGCCCTTAGGTAAATCTGTATCAGTGTTCTATTTGTGTTAATTGTGTGCATATTCAATGCTGACACCTACTCCCACTGACCCTTCCTGAGGCTGCACACTGGTCTTCTCAGATGCAGCTTCAGGGTACCTGCACTTCCCAGGTTGTTGTTGGACCTGCACAATAAAATCATCATTTCCTTGAGCAGCTTTCTCTTATTTGTGAGGGTCATTAGGTCTTTATGTCATTTCTTTAAGTTGTCCATGTCTATGTAGATTACTATTACACATATCATTTTGAAAAATGAAAACAGACACAAAATAATCCAGCCTACAAAATTCCGTTGATCTAGAAAGTTTGAAACCAAGTAAATCAAGACTCTGATGTTCAAATTAGGACAAACCTACTGCCGTGAGAATCTATTCCCAAATAGGATACTAGCAGGTAATGAATGATAGTTACCATGGTGGTGAGTTCTGGTACATTAAATGGGCTCTCAGATCTGCATTGGCAGATTTGCCTCCTTTGACAAATTTATCACGGAATTGATTTCCTAGAGCTCTTAATTGATTGTGAGCTTGTTTTCCTTGCAGTTCCTCTTCCCTTGACAGATTCAGGTTCTAGGAAAGGAATCCCAAACAAAAGCAAATGGTGAGAAAGCTTGCTCTAAGGCCAGCTCCTCTTCCTCCCTGTGCTGCCCCCTGCCCCCCCCCCCATTCCTCTTGCTGATTCTCCATTTTTGTTTGTCCTTGTAAATAAAGTCAGGTGCCCACTGGTTTCCATCCGAGCACTAACTTTTACTCCTTCCCCTTTGCAGACACTCGCCCACCTCCCCTTTTCTTTGTTGAACATTGTATAAATAGCCCTGTCTTGCCCAAGAGCAGGTCGGTGGTCTTTCGGACAGGTGTCTGCTGCCCTCCTCATTTGTGGACAAAGAAAGCCACTTTCCTTTTCCTCAAACTCTGTTTCCTTTTATTGGCTGAGGGAAACTGAGACCGGTGTTCAGTAACAGTTCTTCCCAGAGACAATATCCAAGTGCCATTTCCCAAGTGTTGGCATATTTTGGTTATTAATAAAGGTACTGGTTTTCTTGAGTGTTATCTGTATTTCTTTAATACCTTTCCACAGCCAGGTATTGTAAGAGGAACCGTGTCAAACTGCAAGCCAATGGACAGACCTGAGAATCAACTGGATGGCGAAAAATAGGGCTAAAGTCACCTCCCTAATTGGGGCGTGTAAGGTTTGGTATTGGAACTTTTTCAGTTGAATTGTTGAGACATTTGGTAGTTAAAATGCTTAGGCTCCTGGCATTTAGGGTGCAAGCTTTTGGCATTTAATCTGATGGTTATTTTGGCAGTAATTCCCTGATGAGGAGGGATGGCTTTGTAGAACTCTCAGCTTTCCACATGTGTCTGTAGTTTAGAACTCAGTCTCTGCTCAGCAGATGGTATTGGGGAGGGACAGAAGGTGTCTGGCCATGAGTCCTTCTGTAAAACTCACTCTACTTCTGTCTTATATATTCTTTTATCTGACTCCTTGTATACTGGAAATTTTGTTGTGGATTTCTGCACCTGTTTGCTGGCTTCATATCTTGAATCGACCAGTTGGATCCAGCCAGTTCTTCTGGGCTTTCTCTGCTTCTGTACCACAACCTGGTTGTTTTTAAACATTTTCACAGTTCTGGAAAGCAGCCACCCAAGCACGCAGAGTACTCCCATACAGTTCACCGACCACATCAACCCTTGACCTTTACTCCTGTTCTGTGGCCTCAGTTCTCTAGTCAGCTGTGAAAGGTTATTTTGTTTTGTATTTGTTTCTTTGATTTGCTTTGTATTCACATAGGAATGAAATCATCTGTGTTTGTCTTTTTATTTTGATTTCTTTTGCATATCTGAGCTCCCTCTAACTTCATCTGTGTTGTCATAGTGCATCTTTATTTCTGATACCTGAGAAATAATATTGCTTATGTGTGTATGTACCCACTTTTCTTTATCTACTCATTGTTGGTCACTTAGGTTGATTCCAAATGTGACTAACTCCCAGGATCTCCCTGAAACACAAAAAATAAGAACAAGAACAAAAAAAAATCCACCATTTAAAGGGCTACATTACATACTCTGCTATGGGCCCTCACGGAGCATATTTGAAAGTCCCCTCCTCATTGACTGCACCTTAAACAGTACATCTGCAAAGACCCTATTTTAAAATGATGTCTTATTCTCAGAAACTGGGAGTTAAGACTTGAGTAAGTGTTTTGAAAGACATAATTATAACTCTTTTCATGTATGTTTATTTTGGGAATTATACATATACTATATTAATGGTCTGGCAGGTTTCTATATGAGTTCTATACTTTAATGAAAGTTCATGAAAGGATATCACTAACATTAGGGAAAAAAAGGGAATATCTGGTAGTAAGTATAATGAAAGATGATATATCACTGTGGTAAAAATAAAAAAAAATACTGAATTGCACTACAGATGACCTGATTTATGAAATGTTATCTTCTCAAGGAAGAACAAATTTTAACCATATTATAAAAATGTTAACCTTTCCTATATACTATAAATCCTTCTTATGACTAAATCCTTCTTATGACAAAAAATATTTTTTTCTTGAATGTAATGAGTTGCACAATTTTTATGATTGGGCAAAGATCCTAGAACAGCCCTGGTAGTTCTCAAGAACAGAGAGTGAAGGCACCCCAAAAGGACATAGGTATGGCCTTTTTCTATGTATTGTGACAATATGTTCATAATGTAATAAGACATGAGAAGATCATAAAAGTTAAACAATATCGTAACATATTGTGAAGAAACAAAACTGTCATCAAAATACTCTGGATGACTCTTCAGTGGCAAGCGTGAGACTAGTTGAAATAATTACAACTATACTCTGTAGGAGATGGTGGAAAAGGCTTATAGTGAGCATGAGAAGTGGGACACTATAAGAAATAATTGAATGGGAATGAAATCATGGTGCTGTGGTGGTCTTCTTTCGTTCAACATATATTGCAAGTACAGTTGCCTGACTTCACGGAGAGAAACAATGAGAAAACACCCCTACCTTTTCAAATGAGGAAAACAGGTATATTTTAAACTGGGGTGGTGTTTCAGCATTCAGACTCAGAAGAGATTTGCTGTTCCTGAAGGTGACCTCTCAATGCCTGACCGAAATCACCATGGACGACGGTACTAAGGTGCCCAGCTCAGCAGTACAGGGGCAGCACCCAGACAGAGGGCTGCCCTCTCATTACAGTTCTGGGTCCCAATTTCAGTTAGCCCAGGATTCAGCAGAATCATCTGATCAGGGGCCCTCCCTGGTGCTGCAGCAGTTGGAGTGCTGCATTGCAAAGCTAAGCCAAGCTGTGGCCTCTTTAGTGCGAGCTGGATCCCTGCCCAGGAGGTGCAGCAGGCCTTGCCTGCCTGTGTCACCAGCTGCTCCCCTTAGCAAGCAGTGTGCTGTGTTAATCTGCCTGATCTACTCCCCACTGTTTCTGGGAAATCCTCTCTCCCCCCTTGCATCTCTGGCTGTACCTCATTTCTGTATGCATACATAAATAAAATCTTCAAAAAGAAAAAAACATCTGATCAGACCTTAAGAATTTGCTATTTACATGAAGTCTTTATTACTCAACCCCATAACTACTGCCCAAACCTCATAACCAGAGAGTCTACTTGGGAATCTTGGCTCCAGTCTCCTCCTGCCAGGTGATCTTATACACAACCTTTTTTTTTTTAAAAATGCTGGTCTCATGAATTTTTGGACAAACCGCTAGTGAGCCCACACTTAGAAACAGAAATGCTAGAAAATAGAGATCATATTTGAGATGGGAATTCCTTCAATGAACTCATGAGTAAATAACAAAACTTTTATTTACAACATAAACAGTTAACAGGGTCAATTTAGTTACTCAAATTAGATGCCAAAAGAGGATAATGAGTGAGAAAGGGAACTGGCCATTCAGAAGCTTTCCCACTACTCCAACATGTCTCATGTAGTTGGAATCACAGGAAGAAATGAATGACAGAAAAGGTGTCTCCAAAGAAGTAACTTTTGAATACATTCGAAAAGAGAGATCATGTCCATGAAGAAGATCACAGAGAACTGCATTTTTACATATATTGAAAAGATAATAAAGCACTTCATAGTAACATTCATGCTGTTAAGGTGAAAGACAAAGGGAATATCTTGATGGCATCCAAAAGGAGTCATATGCTTCATTATGTATGAGGAAAAGAAGAACTATAGTATATTTATATTAATGCATAAAGCAACTGATTGACATATTTAGGACACTGAAGAATAATAGCTATAAACCAAGAGTGTTAATCAAAGAGATAAATGAAGGAAAAAGTATTTTTCTAAGAAAGGGAAACTAAATTTATTCTATATAGACTAAAATACAAGAAATATTGAAGAAAGTTTAATGCAAAAGAAAATACTAGGGAAGAGAATTTTAAACTGACATAAGATACAACTTCTTTTCAGTGGTATTTAAATGGAATATTCACAAATGAAAACTTCCTCCTGGATCAGGTGAGATGACACTTTACCTACCCTTCAAAAAAAAATAAGTAAATCAATTATAGTGTTTTTATTTACAGAGAATTTATCTGAAAGAAAATGTCTAGTTACTAAAATAAAAGAGAAACACAAAACACTACAAATAAAATAATTCAAGACCATAGGATACAATGTTAGCACAGGAACATTATATTATTTCTATATACTTCTATAATTTATTTCTCTATTTCTTACCATGTGTTTAGGAACATGTTAAAAAATTGAAAATACACCATTTACATTTTTTGAAAACATAGAATGTTAATTTGTAATACAACATATACTTCACTTGTATGCTAAAAATTACAAGATCTGAGGAAAGAAACAAAGCTAAATAAATATAAATATACTTTTCCTAAATTGGAAGATTCAACAAAGCATAAAGTCAGTTCTCCTGAAATTGATTAGTATGGTTAAGACAATCCCTAGAAAAATTTCACCAATATTTTTGCAGATACAGAGCTTGTTATAAAATTAATATGGGAAGACAAAGTTATAAAAATCACTGAAAAGTAGTTGAAAAAGTGGGTAAAGTGAGAGTGTTAGTATAAAGCAAACTGGGGCTTCTGTAATCCAGACAGTGCAGTTTCAGTGAAGGGACAGAAGTGGTAGTAATTGCAATAGAACTGATAACCTAGAAATAGTCCCACACCAGAAGAATCAACTGATTTTTGAGAAAGAGAGAAGAACATATCAATAGAAGAAAAATGCTTTTACAATCAATGGTACTAAAAATTACACATCTATGGGCAAAATGTGATCCTCAATCTAAGCCTCATACTGTACACAAAAATCAACTCAAATGTAAAGTTTACATATTGTATCACTTTTTAATGTAAAAGTAAACTATTAAGCATATAGAAATAAAGAATTTTCAGCAAATAGGATCATTGAATGAAGTCTTTGATATGGACCCATAGAAAATTGTTATCTCATAGCTCTTGAAGAGCATGACTTCTTTTCATTAGTCTTGTCAAGTTATACTACACCAGAATCTTTTACATTCTTGGATAGTTCAAAATTTTAAGAAGTTATCTTTTGCACTGATGCTGTCACCAAAATAGAATAAAATATGGAATATATACTGTTGTAAATCAAGGTTGCCTCGGAAATAGGTATGTCCTTATATATAATACATATAAACCTGTATTATATATATACATACAGATATATATATGTATTTACTACAAAGCAGTAGTCTATATTAAAGTTATTAACACATAGTACTCAATTGAGTATTATCTATTAGTCATAGGATACATATGGGGGAAAATAATAAAAGTGGAAATTATGAGAAGCATTTTCTAGTATTTTATTAAAGCTTTACATCTGTACAGCTTTTCTGCATTAAAGACTGTAAAAATAATAAAGTCATTATGTGACTCATGCTAAGTGATATAAAAATATTTCCAGTTACCTGTGACACAGATTAATATGCACAGAGCATGGGTTAACTCCTGCTAGATTGGCTTTCGATGTAGAGGTGCTCCTATGTGCTTAAAATCTTACTGCAGGTTTCCCCACTGCATCTAATGACTCCACACTGAAAAGTAAAAGTGTGTAACTGAAGGAATGAGAGTAGGGTCGTGGATTTTAAGTTCAAAACTAAATTACTGCATACAGAACAAAATAACAGTGACTGTTACTAGAGGCAAAACTGGAACAAATGTTAACAAGTAATACCAAATATTTGAAAAAGTAACCAATAAGTAATATTAAATGTAACCATTAAAAACCTTTCTTCCCTTGGACTTCGGATTAAATCATTGTGTGACAGCTTTATGTACTCTCTGCTTATTATGAAGTTCTGACCTAGTTGTCCTAAAAAAGTAGACAGAATGTTTTGGCAACTACTAGTACAACGGATGATTTTGATTTTGATGCTCTGCAAGAGCTCCATTTCAATGCATTCCACATTTTAGATCTACCTTTTTGTCTTAATTTTTATTATTTAGCAAGAAAGTCTCTATCTTTTAGACAATAGACAATCTTTCAGACAAAAAAGTCTGTGTCCTTAGGACCGCTTGGAAAAAGTAGAAACAGTAAGTCAACCTAAATTAGGTCAATATTTATGCACTTTAACATTTATGGAATTTTACTATGCACATGATGTTTTACATACATTTGTGTATAAAAAATTGGGAATTTACCTTTATTTTTATTAAAGCAAAAGTATAAATCATGCCAAAATTACATTTATATATTCTAAAATGTCTCAACCATTTGCTAATCTCATGAATTTCTGAGATAGCCAATTATTTTTCAAGCTTTATGGTCAATGTGAAAGCTCAGGTCTGGATTGATCTACTGTCCATAGCTTGCAGCATTTCAGTTCTCTATTCTCTTACTGACACTGTGTGGGGTAAATGAGATACAGTCAGCAGTGGAAACTCTATGAGGGAATGTTGAGTGTCATCTGGCTTTTTCTTGTGACACAATCTCTCTGAGGCCAGTCACACACCAGGGGCCTCCTCACCTCAGAGCAGAGCTGCGAGGCCAGCAGAACCAGCATCTCCTCCCCGTGCTCCTGCCCAAGCTCATCCTCCAGTTGGTGAGACCCCGAGGCAGACACACAGGTATGAGCAGCCAGTGTGTGTGTGACCCCAGCCCCTGCTGTCAGGCTCTGGGCAGGGAGGGAGCAAGGACAATGTGCTGGAGGGAAGCTGTGCAGAAACTTTGGGCATTTAGTTTTGCTGCAAGATAGAACTGACCTTCGGATCCATGTTAATTTATATTGAAAGTTTACATATGAAGAGAAGAATGTAGCATAATGAAAGTGGGTCAAATTCTTGCTCTGCTGAATATGATATTTTTAACCCTTAGTTTTTTGTGGAAATAATCTTTTTCTTACTTTTCTGGGTGCTCCATTTTGATTAGCAGTGAGTTATTGAAAGTTTCAACTCTCTCACTCTAAAGATAAGTGCAGTAGACAAGTTGAATGTTGATATTTATACAAATTTGTTTTTTTTAGGCTTATGGATATCTATTCAAAATCAAAAAAGGAATTGCATTTATACATTTTGTTTGATACATTTTTAGATTGATTTTCCTTAAGTTTAAAAGTAATGAAATGGTGAAATGCCAAGATATTTTACAAGAACTTATATCTGTCTCTTTCGAACAAAGATATCAAAAGCAGTATTTTAGAAAAAAAAATCTAATTTTTATTCACTTTTGCACAATATATTTCTAGTAATAGATGTTATTATATATTTTTGTGGATAATTGTTTATATAAAACCAGAATAGGTGAAGAATTATACATTTGGAGAGGTTTAAATCAATGAAAAATGTCTTCTATCTATCTATTTATATATATATATGTTATGTTCCAGTATATAATACTGGCCAGTCTATAATATGGGCCTTTTTAATAGTTCCATATATATATATGTATATATATATACACAGACACACACACACAATATAATGCAAGTCCTTTTTAATAGTCTCAGTCAGTGTCTGTTGTACTAATTTTATTTCAGGTGATCATACACTCATACACATTATTTATTTCACTATTTGTGATGAGTGCATCCATTTTTAATAACAATGATAATATCTTAAACATATGGCAAAACAAATTCTTATGTGATTTTTGTTGCAAATTTCAGTTATGACTGAGAAGAATGTGACATATGCGGAGCTCACATTGACCAAGTCAAAGATTCAGAAGGATAAAAGAAACCCAGCTCAAAAAAGGATAGGTAGTTTTGCTTCTCTACGATTTCTGATTTCTAAAAAGGTGATAATGTCAAGTTTAAAAAATTATCATGGTAATTGTTTCTCTGTATATTTAACACTATAATCTTTATCATTAAGAATAATTATAAAGTATTTAATTATAGTTTTTATTAAAATATAATATTGGATAGATTAGTGATAAGAGGAATAGTGATATTAATTTTAGTTCCTAGAAAAAGTTTCTATTTTGTATTAAATCTGAGGGCTTTGCATTTTTCAGTGTTTACTATATTTTGCATTTTGATTTTGCACAGAATTTCCATGGCATATAATTGCAGCAAGTCTGGGAATGTTATGTATTATCCTGTTGGTAATCCTGAGCTTAGTAATGCGTAAGTATCACATAAACACTTCTTATGGGACATTATACCGAGGCCTACACCTGACAGGAGAAAGAAAACATTGTACAAAAAGGAAGAATGATATAAATTTAAATATATATATATATATATATGTATATGTAATTTATTATATATAATTTTTAAAAAAGAATAATAAGATTCTTTATGTTTATATATACATACATATGTGCATCACAGCTGTTGAACCCTCATAATGTATAAAGTTCTGTATGAAATGTTCAGAATCATATGTTGTTGATGAAATGAGGAAATGATTTAAACTTTGCATTTAGCTTTATTGTCACAAAAATCATGTAACAGCTCCAAAACAAACACAAATACAGATATGTCCAGTGAAGTTTATATATACATGTGTATATATATTTGTATATCATATACATAGGTATATACATATATATACATATATATATATAAACACAGACTATAGAATAAAGGGGGATAAAATATTCATGGAATTATTTAAAGAATCAGGTTTGTTTAGTGACAATGATTGAGTTAGTGTCGTCAAAAAAGTAACAAAGCGTAGGAAACATATAGGATAAATATTGAAGATACAAAATTGCTAGGATCATTTTCTTTGAAGGAAAGGAATCACGTGTGACATTCAAATTATTTTAATCTCATGTTTTCTCTGATTATTTTTTATTTAGTTAAGATCATTTACTTTGTTATATAGAATTATAATGATGATTATAATTATAATATTGTGATCTGTTCATTTTATTCATAACTTTAATTTTATAATATGATTTGAAGATTTTCAGTTACAATGTAAGGATAAAACTCAGAACAGCCAAGGAAGAAATGAAACGTACCCAACAGAAACTTACTCAAATTTGCCAACTCCTACTGGTATGTACTGAAAGCATAAGTTCACAAATAAAAACATTATCCCTCAATTCCATTTCAATATGTAATTTTAAATTTTGCTGGATTTTGACAAGAATTTTAGATTTTGCTCACATTTTGTCATCAAACCCCTTTTCTTTATAGTTGTTAACCAAGTACTTGATTTCACAAAGGAAGAAATCGCTACTGCATTGTTAGATTGATTTAATACTTCAGGTGCTTTATACTTATGAATGAATATTCCGTGTAGCGATCCCTTCAAATATTATCATTCCCATGTATTCTTTGTTAGATTTTTCACTTGAGGGAGAGCTGCTCTGTGTTGCTGAAGACTATTTGTACTTGAGAAGGCAGGATTTCTGTGTGTCCTCAACGAGGACCTTGGGTCTGTCAGAGACAGACTCTGGCTCCACAGTCTTCTTACCTACACAATTTGGAGGAGAGCTACCCCAGCCACAGAGGGGTTTGGGTCACAGGGTTGCACTGCTTCTCTGATATTCACTCTGACAGTAAGCAACGGGATACATGCAAGCACAGGTGTTAAATGGCCTTGGACTTGAAGGTTATTTTCCAGGGAAAGCCTGTGACATACATGCTGGCAACTGGTCCTGCTGTGAAAAAAGCTGCTATTATTTTTCAACTGAAGAGAAAACTTGGGATGAGAGTAAGAAGTCTTGCCAGCATCTTGGGTATAACCTCATCAAGATTGATGACGAGGAGGAGCAGGTACGTTTGCTCTGTCAGTCTGAGTGAGCGCGTTATGAGAAATGTGCGAGTCAGGCCCATTGTTAAGCTTCCCTCTGATATTTTGGGTTGACTTGGATGAAGCATCTGTACTAGTTGTGATCTACTTGCAGAGGAGGGGACCCAGGTGACACTGAGACCTGGAAGAACCACTGCGTAAGTCTTGAGAAACAGTTTTATTGTGAATGTCCTTGAGGTTTTAGATTTTTTTTAAATTATATGAGTTAAGCATTTACAAGTTTTAGTTGATCAGAATACTCAGTATTTAGCCTGTCAGAGATAAAACAATAAAAGAAACACTGTCCTCAATGATCTGAGCAGTAAAAGTCAACTTCTTGTTGTGCTGACTTTTCTTCCACCGTCAAAATCAGCTGATATCACACTTCCAAGTAAGATGAATCTATCTCTTTCATAAACATGGAAAGAGTGGATGCACTTTGGATACCTGATGTGAATATAACTGGAGTGATCCTTTGAAAATGCATTTTGTTTTACTCATCATCCATATCGACAGAGGAAACTTGTATTTTCAAGTAGTGAAAATCTACATTTCATTTGGTGTCACTTAAGTTTTAAAAGTACAAAGTCAAATTATCAGATTTTGTAGACTTCCTTCTATGTAATGAATTAATTTTGGCAGCTACTTTCAGTTACAATTTTTAATTTAACAAGGTTATGCCATTAGTACCCATGAAGGGTAAGTTTAAAACATTTTGTTTCCTTGCTTATGTAATTCTCATATTAAATTACTGATGCGATGTATTCCACTGTCTTAAGTTCCTCTTACCACATCCTCCGCAACAATATTGTTTCTTATCTTTATTATTTTCACCTTTTTCTGTTCTAATTATTGTTGCCTTACTGCCTTTTAGGAATATTTTATTTGCTGTCATCTGCAATACTGCAATAGCTCCCCTTCTCTAGCATGCATTTCTCATTCTTCAGGTATCGCCAATGAAGTGAAGTTTTAGGTTAACTGCAGCCATGGTTGCCTATTTTTAAGTAGTTGCCTTTGTAAGAATGTATTAGCTAATATATTCCTTATTTTTATTCATTTATTTTTAAATTGTTTCATTTATCATTATAGTCGCAATGACACAGAATGATGTGTATGATGCAGAGAAATTAGTTCATCCCCCTTCAGGTGTTTGTTGACCCAGCACAGCACCAACAAGGCACCAATTCCCCTGGGCCCCTCACAGTTCTCTCTTCACACTCACAGTCCTCTTGTTGTCTATGGGGATTTTGATCTAAGCTCATCATCTCCCTTTTCTTTGAGTTTTTAGTTTTTTTTTTTAATTATATGAATTAAGTTTTAGTTGATCAGAATACTCAGTATTTAGCCTGTCAGAGATAAAACAATAAAAGAAACACTGTCCTCAATGATCTGAGCAGTAAAAGTCAACTTCTCACGGAAGTTGGTCATTCATTCATTCACTTACGGGTTTCTATATTTTTTCCCCCTCAGCACCTTAGAGAAATTAGTGCCGACCTCAACTACTGTGGACTGTTTGAAGATATGTGTGCCTAAGATTTTGTGAGTGTTATGACTGTTACTGTGAATGACACTTGCATTCTAATTTCCCACAGAAACTCATTCAATCAAATATAAAAGTCAGTCACTGGACTGGATTACATAAACAAGGAGCTGGTCAACCCTGGCTGTGGCAGGATGGCTCAATTTTTTCTTGGAGATTGTAAGTTTTCATTTTATATTTTTCCCTCACTTTATACCTCAGTATCTGATCCATAGATTTTCATACAAAACAGAAAGAATCTTGAGGCATTCAAGGGCATCTTTAATAATATTTGATATCAATTTTATGATGGGCAACTGTATACTTATCTCAGAGCTCCAAATAATCAGCTCCGAGAGCACTATTTTCTTTCATTTCCTTTAATATACAGCCTTTCCATGCTAATATTACACTTCTATGGCTTTCTAAATACTATTAATGATATTAGTTATTTTGACAAATGTGGTGAAGGAAGTGTAAAAACAGAACCAGTAGGAAAAGTTGCATCTCAATGAAACCTGCCTTTACATGTTTGTCATTGTTCACTTGACTGGAATGAAAATAAAGAAGCCATTTCCAGCAAATCTTTAATAATTTTTAGAGTCTAGTGTCATAACTAATATCATGATCACCATGATTTGCACAATTTTAGAATTCCAGGTAGTTGTCTCATTAGTGATTCAGCATAGATTTCTTGCTTGATAGGAAGCTAGTTTAGAAAATAAAGGACATTTTTACATGTGTATGAAGCCTAGAACCTTGTAGGACAAGTGATTGCTGCTCACTGTTCCAAGCACAGCTCTCACAGCTGTGGCAGCAAAGACGTGCCAGTGTCCTTCTCTGTGGCTCTTCCATCCTGATGCAGGGAAGGGTGCTGGTGGGGGAGGTGTGAGAAACTCAATGCCAGTAAACGCCATGGCAGTTAAGAAGGTGATGTGTGCCGTGATGGGCAGCCTCTCCTTCTCTCTAGTTCCAAAGTTACCTCTAAAGTGCAGAGGTGAGGAGAGAGACTTCACTGTTCTAAGGAGGAGCTGAGGCGGCCTCCTGGCATAGGGACGCTTGTCCAGTCACTTGGAGAGCAACTCATGCAGCTGTTGTGGACAGAGTCCTCGCTGGGCAACCCGCTGCTGTGGGAGCCTGGGTGGGAATGTTGTGGAGGTTTATACCTGTCACGGGGTTTTATGTGCATTGAAGTAATTCCATACAAATGTTTTTATACTTATGCCTCAACAATGATTTTCTAATGTAAAAATATTTTTTTATTCAGAAATTTTCTACCTATTACATCTACTTCTGAGACATGTGGACGCATCGTGAAAACAACAATGGTGAACAGTGTTTGTATGACCAGGTTTCGCTATATTTGTGAAAGGAAGTCTATTTGATTTTCCTTTTTTTGAATTTTTATTCTTAATTTATTTTTAATTGAAGAACTATTGGGACACCCCCCCTCAGGTGTCACCACCCTGGAGCAGCCATGGCCCATTCACTAGAGTCACCAATGTGTCCCTGTGCTTCCTACCCTCCTGGTTCGTCCCCTCCAACTCAGGCCCCCCTTGGAGTTTGTCTGATTTTTTATTAAATGAATTGCTGTAATCAATGTCTTCATAATTTCACTTTTTGGTAGCTATTTAGTGTAAACCAAAAATTTGCTCACATTACTCACCTTATAAATGCATGATTATGAAAATTCTGATCTCTCAAACATCCAGAATAATGAGAAAATGAGAAATTTTGCTCATTGTCATAAATGATTAATTTAATTTTTCATTTTAAAGCTTTCATAAACAGATTGAGAACATTGTTACTCCACAGAGTGTATCCAACTTGCTTGACCTGGGCAATAAAGCCTCCATCAACTGAAAGGGGTGTCTTGTGTCATTTCAGTGTACAGCTTTCTATACTTTGATGGAGGATGTCTTTATATCATTTCTTTCATTTAAGTTGCCAATTCATGTCTTTGTAGATTATTATCTTTTACATCATTTTGAGCAAGTGAAAGTAGATAAAAAATAATTTACCCTATAACATATTTGTGTTCAGAGCTCAAAACCAGGTGAATCTAATCTCTGATCTTAAAAATTAGGTTCAATCTTACTGTAGTGGAGATTGAATCCCAAGTAGAGAGTTATAGACAGTGAATAATAATTTTCATGGTGATGAGTTCTTCCTGGAGACAGTGTCCAAGGGGCATTTTTCAGGTGCAGGCACTTTGTGTTTTGTAACCCAGAGATTGGCTTTCCTGGGTGTCAGCTTCATTTCCTGGGGCTGCACAAGGAATCACAAGAAGAAGCAGAGGCAGTATCCAAGACCTTGTAGGAGAAGGTGGAGCTTTCTAGGCTCCACCCCTGCGTGGGAGCTGTCAAAAAATAGTGGTAGAGCTGAGAATTCTGGAAGTGAAGTGCTGGCGCTTTTGGCAATTAAATGACTGGTGAAGGTGAGCAAGCGTGCTTATGACATACATGTGTTTTTAAAGGACAGTTTTAACCTGTGTCAGGTATGTTCATGTTGTGACTCAAACAGGCACTTTGTGAATGTCTGTGAAGGTTTCATGCATTACCCCTCCTTAAAGGTTGAATATGAAAAGATGACACTTCAGTTGTGAATTTAACTTGCATTATTCCAAATGAAGTAACATGTTTTTTGACCTAATTTGGCATGTACACATAATTTTTGGTAAAATATCCATCTAAATGGTTGAAAATTGATTTTAGTGAACATTTATTTTTGTTTATTAAATTTGGAAGGATTTTTTTCTTGATGATGACTTTTTTGCAGACATGTACTTTGCGAAGTTTTTCTCACTTTGAGTTGTAATTTTGTAGTTTATAACAGTATTTTGAAGAGTTGATTTTAATGGTAAATCACAAAGGTATATGTTTCTTACTGTAGAAGTTTTGTAATGTTATAGTTTACATTTAGGTGAGTGTTCTTTTTTTTTTTTTTTTTTAAAGATTTATTTATTTGTGCATACAGAACTGGGGTACATGCCAGAGGCTCAGGGGTGGTGAGAGGCTTCACCAGAGACAGAGTGGGGAACAGAACAGGCAGATCGACGAAGTACACTGCTGAGGGGAGCAGCGGGCGGGTCAGGAGAGGTCTGCCACACCATGTGGTCACCTCCGGGGCAGGCGGGAATCGAACTCATGCAGAAGCGGCTTTGGATTCTCAGTGCTGTGCTTTAACCCGCTGCGCCACCAGGGAGGGCTGAATGTTCATTTTTAAAATACTTTTGTATTGTTTGCAATGCATGGATCAAGTTCTTTTCAGTTTTTTTTTTTTTTCATGAGGCTACTGAGATGTTCTACCAGCATTTCTCAGAGTCTCTTCTGTCCTGCACAGTGCTCCAATCAACATTTTTACATAAATTAAATCAATATCATAGGGTTTGTTGTTAAGTGTGATCCTGACACTTTCTATAGTCATTCCCCATGTATTCATGAAACTTTAAAATCAGAAAAATGAAACAAAGTTGCCAGAAGTGTCAATAAACAGAGGTTTGCAAATGTTCTTCTAAAAAGGAAATATTTCATTTTTTTATGGCAATTAACCTAGTAAAGGAAACCTTCCCAATTATGGAGAAGCAAAATATGCACAGAACCCACTGAAAGTTGACCTCACTACTGAACTGTTAGAAAATGTCTAAATACTATAGCCTTCATGTTCACGAAAATAGTGGAAAAGGCAGTGAATGTGAGAACTGGAAAATATGAATATACTCAAATGCCAATAAAACCAAGGTGGTTGTGCAATGAGGTATCCACAGCTTAGACTGCGGGGCAAGACTGGTGTTTTTCCACCTGACCCCTAAGCAGCTGGAACCATTAGAATGATGTGGCTGTTTTACTGCCCAAGCCTCATAACCAGAGAGACCTCTTGGGAATCTTGGCTCCAGTCTCCTGCCAGGTGATCCAATACAAACTTTTTTTTTGTTTGTTTTTTTTCACAAATGCTGATCTCATGAGTTTTTGGACCACTGGGTAGTGAGCTAGTGAGCCCACACTTAGAAACAGAAATGCTAGAAAGTAGAGATCATATTTGAGACGGAATTCCTTCAATGATCTCATGAGTAAATAACAAAACTGTTATTTACAACATAACCATTCAAAGTGGGGCTTGATCAGTTTCGTTACTCAAATTCGATACCAAAAGATGATAATGAGTCAGAAAGGGAACTGACCATTCAGAAGCTTTCTCACTACTCCAAGATGTCTTATGTAATTGGAATCACAGGAAGAAAGGAATGAAGAGACTCCAAAAGAAGTAACTGCTGAGTACATTCGAAAAGAGAGATCCAATCACAAGAGGAGATCACAGAGAACTGAATTCTTATATATTTTGAAAACATAAAAACAAACCAAATTATAGCAACATTCATGTTGCTAAGATGTGAAAAAGAGAATATCTAGATGGCATCCAAAAAGGAACATATACTTTATTATATATGGGTGAAAAGAAGATTTGTAGTATATTTATATTAATGCATAAAACGACTGATATATTTAAGGTACAAAAGAATAATAGCTACAAACCTACAATGTTATTCAAACAGAAAAATGAAGGAAAAAGTAAAGATTTTTCTAACTAAGAAAAACTGAATTTATTTTACACAGACTAAAATACAAGAAATACTGAGGAGAGTTGGATGCAAAAGAACTTCAAGCTCACATAAGATACAACTTTTATCAGAGGTCTTTAAATGGAATATTCACAAATGAAAACTTCCTCCTGGTATCAGGAAGAAGGTGAAATGATGGCTTTACCTACCCCTCTTCAGAATACTGCTGAGAACCCGGCCAGAGTGACAAGATAGTGAAAGTATTCAAATGTACAATTTGAAAAAATATATAATATAGTGTTTTGTTTGCAGAGAAATTAGCTAGAAAGAAAATGCCCAGTGACTAAAATAATGGACAGATATAAAACTCTATAAAGAATATTATTCAATAAGGCGATAGGACACAATGATAATATTGATCATTATTTTATGTCTATATATACTGGCTCTAAGCACATTGAAAGAAATTAAAAATTAACCATTTAAGGGCCCTCCCTGGTGGCACAGCGGGTTAAAGCACAGCACTAGGAAACTGGGGCCACTTCCAAATGAGTTCGATTCCCGCCTGCCCCGGAGGTGACCACATGGCGCGGCAGACCTCTCCTGACTGCCCGCTGCTCCCTTCAGCAGTGTACCTCATGGATCTGCCTGCTCTGCTCCCCACTCTGTCTCTGGTGAAGCCTCTCGCCACCTCTGATTCTCTGGCCTGTACCCCAGTTCTGTATGGACAAATAAATTAATCTTTAAAAAAAAAAAAATTAACCATTTAAGTTTTTGAAGACATAGAATGTTAAAATGTAGCACAACATATACTTCACTTGCATACTAACACTTACAGGAGTTGAGGAAAGAACCCACAAAAGAGTTAAACAATGCAAATGTCACAAATTGGAAAGTTCAACAAAGCATATAGGTCAATTCTCCCGACATTGATCTGTATGTTTCAAACAATTACTAACAAAATTCCTCCAATATTTTCATAGCAACAAATAGCTTTTTATAAAGTAGATACAGAAAGGCAAAGCAATTAAAATCACTAAAAATGGAAAAAAGTATAAAGTGAAAGTGTATCCTCATTTAATATAAAACTTATGCTGGGCCTTTTCTAATCCAGACAGTGCAATGCTATTGGAGAGGTGGAAGTGGCAGTAACTGCAATAGAATTGAAAACCTAGAAATGGCCCTGCACCAGAAAAATCAACTGATTTTTGAGAAAGGGAGAAAAACAGTTCAATGGAAGAAGGAAAGTTCTTCAACAAATGGTGCTAGACTTCCTGGGCAAAAATGTGATCCTCAATCTAAGCCTCCTACTGCACACAAAAATCAACTCAAATGTAAATTTTACATTTTGACCCATATTAAATGTAAAACTAAAATACTCAGCATTTAGAAACAAAGAATCTTTACCAACTAGATTACTCGAATGAGGTCTTTGTTATGGACCTAAGAGAATTCTTATCCTACAGCTCTTGAAGTGCTCTATGGTCTTCTTATCTCTCACTAGTCTTGTCAAGTTTTAATGAAATTCAATAACATTTTTTGAAAGGTCAAATTTTAAGGATGTTATCTTTTGTAAGCCACTAAAATGGCTTTAGTATGAAACATGTAGTGTTGAAACCAAAACTACCTCAGAAATATGCATGTCGATATTATCTAGAAAGAGTGGTTTACTACAAAGCTGAAGAGACTACCTTAAAGTGTCCTATACAGAACATGACAGTCCATTGAATATCATTTAAAAATTATCTATTGGACATACAGTATGTGGGAAAAATAGTAAAAATGGAAAGCAGGAGAAGCATTCCAAAATATTGTATATTGCAGGTTTGCTTCTGTATAGCTTTTCTGCACTAAAGATGGTAAAGACAATAAACTCCTTATATGATTCATAAGTGATATAAAAGTATTGCTAGTGTCTGTGACTCCGATAGGTATGCACAGGGCATGCATCTTCAGCCTAGACTGAATTTGTACGTAGGAAGTGCTCATATGTGTCTAAAGTCTTATTGCAAACTTTTCCACTGACCCGCATGTCTCCACGCTAAGACAAGTAAAAGTTTATAAAATGAATAAAATAAGTATAGGAGTCATGGGTTTAAGTTTAGTGCTAGATTACAGCTTACAGAACAGAATGGCAGGGACTGGAAGGCAAAACAAGACCTAAGTCTCACATTTCTACAGGAAAAACTGTAACAGATGCTGACAAGTAAGACCAAATAGTTGGGAATAAAAGAAAAATAAGTAATAGTAAAGACAAAAATTAAAAACCTGTCTTCTCTTGGACCTTTGGTTTGTAATGACTGCTTTAAGTGCTCTGCCTGCTTATTATGAAGCTCACAGAGTTGTTCTTGCCATGATTCTGCGTTGTTCTGTTCACCTGTTATCCCCAAACTCTCTGTCTCCCCCACCTCCCTATTTCACATTTTATCTACTTACTCTTTAGAAGTATTTTGGGGAAATATTGCTTTCTAAGACTTATCATCCTTTTAATCAATGTCACTTGAGTGTTTTTGAATATAAAAGTCAACCACAAATGACATTTTAGTGAGAACTTAAAGTCCCACAAATACATTGAAGTTAAAAAGAATGAAAGAAAACATAGCAGAAGCCCTAAAAATATATAGATAATTTTGGTCCAAAGTATGTGGATGTCTTAAGGACAGGAAAAGTTTTTATAATGAACTGGTTAATAATAGTCCCATTTACGTAAAATAAAAAAATTAAAATTAAATACTGAAAAGGAGAGGTGATATCTCCACACTCTGAAAATAATGCTTCTTATTTTTACTTGCTGTATATATTGTTATTATAACAGGGCCCTCCCTGGTGGCTCGGTGGTTTAAATCACAACACTAACAAGCTAAAGCCACTTCAGTATGAATTTGATTCCCACCTGCTCCGGAGGTGACCACATGGCGTGACAGACCTCTCCTGAACTGCCCGCTGCTCCCCTCAGTGTGTACTTCCTCAGTCAGCCTGTTCTGCTCTCCACTCTGTGTCTGGTGAATCCTCTCACTGCCCCTGCACTTCTGGTCTGTATGCCAGTACTGTATGCATAAATAAATAAATTTTTAAAAAATTAAAAATCAACATTTAAAGATATATAGTTTGCTAAATTTTGTAAAACCTATTATGCACTTAAATTATGATAAAGCTGGAAATATTCTTTAAAATACTAGGAACTACAATGTCTAACATTTTTGGCTTTCAAATTTTAAATGTGGATACATATATACATATATGTAAATATACATATATACATGCATATATTATGCATTTGTTGATCTATTAATATTAAACAATGATAGATACAATCAGTATATTTTTTAAAAAGCAGGCTCAACAAGTTACTACAAATATATTCTAGTTTTATAGTAAACAATCCATTTGTTTCCTAACATGAAAAATTCTTTTCCTAACAGCTAATGGATTCTGATGCTAAAATGTGGCTCCTTATTGACTCCATTTGCTCAGAGTAAACAAATAAGGTGCCTTCTAAAATCAGTGTCTTCACTCTCGGGGTCTTCAGAGGAGGGGTAGGAATAGCTGCAGCCGGCCCCCCTCTCTCCACCCCTGGGGGACACACTGCACAGAGAACTCCAGCTCACACCAATCACCCTCCAGAGCACACGGTCAAGGTCAGCTTACTGTCTGAACTGTACATTACTGATAAAGAACACACTATTCTTGTTCCCCCAAAACCACAATATCAGGTATATTTATGTACATTGAAATATTTGGAACAGAAATAGTTGGAAGCTAACACAGAAGGCACACGCAGATAGACACCACAGCCACCTCAAAATGTCTGCATGAGAAAGCCTATGTCCTCATGAATTTTTTTCTTTAAGATTTCTTTCTTTTTGCATACAGAACTGGGGTACAGGTCAGAAGGGTGGGGGTGGTGAGAGGATTCACAAGAGTTAGAGTAGGGAGCAGAACAGGCAGATTGATGAAGCGGGCGGGTCAGGAGAGGTCTGTGGCCATATGCGTCAGCTGCCTGGTCAGGTGGGGATAGAACTGTCGCTGAAGCGGCTGCCTTTAGCTTGGTAGTGCTGAGCTTTAACCGATTGCACTACCAGAGAGGGCCCATCCTCAAGAATTTCTAGAACACTTTCCTCAATATCTTCAGTTATGTCAGAAACCTACTCCTAGAATCCAATCAGATCTTGAAAAGAAATTAAAACAAGCCAACACAAACCTCCCAGCAAAAAGACAGACAACCTCAAATGTGCTAATGCTATTTAGAGGCGAGCAGAAACTTTTGCTGTGCATTTATGGGGAAGGAATCAGGATTTTAAAAGAAATACAGCCCAACGTTTATACATTTTGACATTTATATATTTTTCCCATGATGTAATATTTTAATATGCAATTGTATATAATGCAACTAGGGATCTAACCTTCATTTTTATTAAAAGAGAAAAGTGTAAATCGTGCAAGGTAGGAAAATGTTGATTCCCACTTACTTTTGTAACTTAAAAATATGTCAACCATTTTCTATTTTTATATATTTCTGAGGTGGCCAATTATATATTAAGCTGAATGGTAAATGTTAAACTCAGGTTAGGATTGATCTACTGTCCATAACATGTAGCATTCTAGTTCTGTGTACTCTTACTGACACAGTGTGGGGTAAATGAGATACATACAGTCAGCAGCAGAAACTCTGTGTAGGAATATTGGGTGTCATCTAGTCACTGGTTCTCTTTCTCTGACACAGTCTCTGAGGCCAGTCACACACCAGGGGCCTCCTCACCTCAGAGCAGAGCAGCGAGGCCAGCAGAGCCAGCACCTCCTCCCTGTGCTCCTGCCCAAGCTCGTCCTCCAGCTGGTGAGACCCTGAGACAGACACAGGTAGGACCAGCAGTGTGGTGTGTGACCGCAGCCCCTGCTGTCAGGCTCTGGTCAGGGAGGGATAAGGAGAATGTGCTCCAGGGAAGCTGTTGGGAAAGTCGGGAGAGTTTTGGATTGAAGTTGGGATAAATAATATCTAACAATATCAATTTATCTAATGTGATCTTAATAAGTGAAGAGTAGAATAGATCAGAATGATGCAAATATTTACTATTCCCAAAATGATTTTTGAATCCTTAGATGTTTCGGGAAATTTTTTTTTTAAATCAGTATTTAATTTTGCTAATCTCTGTGGTTGCCAACTAACTAGTTAGCAATGAATGATAAAGCTATATGGAACCATCTTACTATTTAAGTAGAGGTTATTTTTCTATCAAAATAACCCAGTTTTGTAGTCACATATTTCTTTGCTTGTTACGCAGATATTCAAGTACAAATATACAAAAACAATTAATTAGGAAAATGCAATGCTTTATAGCAAGAATTCCCTTATAATGTGTCATTGTGGTAGAGAGAATATTTAGAGAAAAACAAATGGCAATATATTAATGCATTTCATTCTTATTTTATGATTGTTAAATTAACTTTCCTTTGACTAACAGTAATAGTGAAATATTAAGATATATTAAGAACCTAAGTTTTAATTTAATTTGTTCTTTCAATAGTTACCAAAAACATTATTTTGGAAAAAAGGAATTATTCTCCTTAGCCACTATATGTTGGTTTTATTTTTAGAGGAGAGTTATAATGATACACTTTTATGGTGATGTTATTTGAGTAAGCCCAAGCAGGCAAAGTATCGTAGGATACATATATGTAAATATACTTCATATATGTCATCTATTGAACATCTATTGTATCTATTTATACATAAAGTACAAGTGTACTGTCATTTTTGCAAATACTGCAATAGAGACCTTTTTCTATGAGCTGTTGGAGCGTGGGAGTATTAATTATTTTTTGAGGCCCTGTTAGCTCATCTGTAGGTTGAAAAAACAACCTTCACTATGCAGAAGTATTGTGAGATTTGTAAATTAAACTTCACTTTTGAGTTTCTTGTATTGACTCCAGTGGTTTTTACATCTCCTCACACTCCCAGAGAGGATTTATGACTCAGTGATGGACTGGAGGTTCAGGGGTGACATACGTGACTGAATGGGTCTGCAGTTGTGACAGTGGTGAGTTTGTCAAGCTGGAGCTCATGGCTCCATCCTAAACAGGTTCTATTTCTGTCAGAGATAGATGCCATTTAAACTTAGAGCATATCATTTTTCGAAGTTATGAATCTAAGATTTTATGTGAATGTGAAAATACCAACTTTTAAATTTTGGTAATGAATTCAGTTATATTAAAAACAGTGAAATCTTAATATACTTATATTCTATAATGGACCTTTTTTAATTGATAAGAGCTTTGATTAAAAGACATCACAAAGAGAAATGTTGGACTCTTTTTGTTGTTATTCTCTGATGAATGGTTACTTTATCTATTTACTTCAGATGTCATCTTTTAACTCTCTTTATTATTTCACTAAAAAGGCTCCCATTTTTCAACAATATTAATTATGCCTCTGAAACAGCAAATGTTATTGCATTATTTTTGCTCACAGCCCCAAAATGAGTGAGGACAGGATGATACACAGGATGCTGAACACAAAAAAACACAAGGAAGTAAGAGATCCAACTCATAAACATAGAGGTAAAATTTGCTTATTCCTGATTTCTGAAAATTTAGTAATGTTAAGTAAGTAAGAAAAAATAAACCTGATAAGTGTGACTATCAGTATTTTAAATTATGTACCTCTTTATAAATTGAGGGGGTCTATCTAAATGTAATATTTGCTGAGATTATTGATCACAGGAAATAGTGTTATTAATTTTGGATATTGGAATAAATTTTAATTTTGTTTTAAAATGAGTGGTTTGATCTCCTCAGTGCCTATTATAAATTTTGCTTTTGACTTTATATAGATTTTCCAAGGCATGCCATTGCCGTAAATTTGGGAATTATATGTCTTCTACTCCTGCTGAGAAGCACAGCCTTAAGATATTTGTGTGAGTATCAGGTATACATTTCTTGGAAGAAAAAAAGAGCCAGGATGAAAAATAAAATAGTAGAATTAGTGGCCCTCTGCTGAAACTTTAGATGTGACCTATAAAGTTCTCTGTAAATGTTACCTGTCATGATTGTGCTTATGGTAATATTGACAATAAGATGATTCTATTATTTTGTCAATTTTTATTCTTCAGACAATGTCATAACAACTGTAGTAGCACAAAATTTTTACTAATATGTTTATTGCGGTGTGCATGTGTTCAAACTCATTTTTATATGGGATAAGTTTTTTCATATGCCCAGAATAGGAGAATATTACATATCATACATATGGCAATCACCTGTTAAAACATAAATTGACTTATTTTATGTAAGATAAAATGTTATACATCAGTTTTGATGTATTTTCTGTGATTTAAAGAATATTAGTACATACCAGTTGTTTTTAATGCAATTTTTTATGATTACAGGGCCACCTTATGAACAATTTTGAGTATGGGCCAGAAACCAAATCATGTATTGTTCTAAAGATAAAGATTATATTATAAAAGAAGTAATGAATGGTAGGGAACATAAGTGATATAGTTTTGGCTAGGTAATTAGGAAAGAATCCAAAACAATCTGTCATTAGTGAAAATAGGTCAAAGGATAAAATTATCTTATATTCTGACAATTGGAAATATTTTAACCTATACTTCACACTATGTAATAATTAGATATTAGGGTATATTTAAATATAATATTGAATAAGATTAATGATCACAGGAAATAGTGATACTAGTTTTAGGTCTTAGGATAAATGTCTATTTTCTACTAAATCTGAGGGTTTTACAATTCTCAGTGTTTATATTTTGCATTTTGATTTTGTATAGAATTTCCATAGCATATCATTGCAGCATCTCTAGGAATTTTGTATTTCATTTTTCTGCTTGCAGCTGGATACTTTCTGATTTTAGGAACATACATTTCTTATGGGAAAATGAACCAGGAGAAAAATAAGAATTAATATATATAAAGCACCTTCAAAAATTATATGGTTCTATAGAAATATTAGTAATCCTCATGGTGTTGATGAATCATGTAACAGATCTAAAGTGTACACAAATACAGATATATTCAGTGGTGCTTATTATTGTATGTATATACAACATATGTATGTTTGTGCGTGTGGACATACATCTATACACACACAAACACACATATACAGACTGGAAAACAGTGGGGTAATAGTATATTCAGGGAATTACTTAAAGAATCAGGTTTAGTGACAATGACAAAATTACCATCATCAAAGTAATGAAAGGAAGGGGACATATAGCATAAATATTGAAGATTCACAGTTGCTAGAATATTGATTGAGGAAAGAGTGGAATGATAGGTGATATTTAAATTATTTTAATCTCACATTTTCTGATTATTTTTGTATTTAGTCAACATCATTTACTTTGTTATTTGGAATTAGAATAAATGTAATAGTCTTTTGGTCTATAAAGGCTACTCACAAATTTAATTTTATAATATGGATTGAAGATTTTCAGATATATGCTAAGAGTAAAACTGAGAATGGCCCAAGAAGAAATGATATTTCCTCAATAGAAGATCACACTCTGTCAGATTTGCAAACTTCTATTGGTATGTACTGAAAATATTAGCTCTCTGGTATGTACTGAAAACTTAAGTTCACAAGTCTGATTCATTAAGGGATCTGTTTTTCTTGACATTATACTTTTATTCCATTTCAATATATAATTTGAAATTTTGCTTTGGACTTTGACAGGACCTTTCATTCTGCTCATCTTTTTACATCTTTTCTCTTTTGTTGAATACTTGACTTTAAAAAAGGAAGAAACCTCTTCTGTATTGTCACATTGATTGGATACTTTGGTTTCTGTTTATGAATGGAGCTTCCATGTAGAGATCCTTGGAATTTTACCATTCCCATTATTCACTTGTTAGGTTTTTCTCTTAAGGGAGAGCTGCTCTGTATTGCTGAAGACTATTTGTATTTGAGAAGGCAGGATTTCTGTGTCTCTCAACAAGGGCCAGACGTCTGTTGGAGATGGTCTCTGGCTCCAGTCTTCTTAGCTACATGATTGGGCATACAGCTTCTTCTAAGACAGATATTTGAACACAGGGATATCACTTCTTTTCTGATCTTCATTCTGAAGTAAGCCATGAAATATATAAAAACACAGGTACTTTAATCCTGGAATTGAGGATCATTATATCTTTTATTTTCAAGGGACAATAAAAGTCTGTGACATAGCTGAAGGAAACTGGTCATGTTGTGCAAATAGCTGCTACTATTTTTCAACTGAGGAGAAATCTTGGGATGAGAGTAAGAAGTCTTGCCAGCATCTTGGGTATAACCTTATCAAGATTGATGACGAGGAAGAGCAGGTATCTTCACTTTGGTTTGATTTGGATGAAGCATCTGTACTAATAGTGATCTACTTGCAGAGGAGGGGACCCAGCTGTCACTGAGAACTGGAAGAACCACTGCTTAAGTCTTGAGAAACAGTTTTATTTTGAATGTCCTTGAGGTTTTACTTTTTTTTTTAATAATTATATAGTTAAGCATTTACAAGTTTTAGTTCATCAGACTACACATATTTAGCCTGTCAGAGATAAAACAATAAAAGAAAACACTGTCCTCAAAGATCTGAGCAGTAAAAGTCAACTTCTTGTTGTGTTGACTTTTCTTCCACTGTCAAAATCAGCTGATATCACACTTCCAAGTAAGATGAATCTATCTCTTTCATGAACATGGGAAGATTGGATGCACTTTGGATACCTGATGTGAATATAACTGGAGTGAATCTTTGAAAATGTATTTTGTTTTACTCATCATCCAAATCGACAGAGGAAACTTGTATTTTCAAGAAGTGAAAATCTACATGTCATTTGGTGTCACTTAAGTTTTAAAAGTACAAAGTCAAATGGTCAGATTTTGTAGATTTCCTTCTATATAATGAATTAATTTTGGCACCTACTTTCAGTTATGATTTTTAATATAAGAAGGTTATTCCACTAAGACCCACAAAGGGTAAGTTTAAAACATTTTGTTTCCTGTTTATGTAATTCTCATATTAAAATACTGAATCGACGTATTCCACTGTCCTAAATTCCTTTTACCACATCCTAAAAGCAGATAAAAAATAATTTATCCTATAACATTTGTATTCAAAGCTCAAAACCAGGTGAATCTAATCTCTGATCTTAAAAATGTGGTTCAGGCCCTCCCTGGTGGCGCAGCGTGCTAAAGCACTGCACTGAGAAGTTAAAGCCACTTCCACATGAGTTCGATTCCCACCTGCCCTGGAGGTGACCACATGGCGTGGCAGACCTCTCCTGACCCGCCCACTGCTCCTCTCAGCAGTGTACTTCGTCGATCTGCCTGTTCTGCTCCCTGCTCTGTCTCTGGTGAAGCCTCTCACCGCCCCTGAGCCTCTGACCTGTATCCCTGTTCTCTATGTACAAATAAATAAATCTTTAAAAAAAAAAAAAATGTGGTTCAATCTTACTGCAGTGGAGATCGAATCCCAAGTAGAATAGATATAGAGAGTGAATAATAGTTTCCATGGTGATGAGTTCTTCCTGGAGACAGCGTCCAAGGGGCATTGCTCAGGTGCAGGCACTTCGTGTTTTGCAACCCAGAGATTGGCTTTCGTGGTTGTCAGCTTCATTTCCTGGGGCTGCACAACAAGGAATCACAAGAAAAAGCAGAGGCGGCATCCAGGACCATGTGGTGTCCTGGCTGACTCTGTGGGAGAAGGTGGAGCTTTCTAGGCTCCACCCCTGCGTGGGGGCTGCCAAGAAAGAGTGGTGGAGCTGAGACTTCTGGCAGTAAAGTTCCTGGCACTTTTGGCAATTCAATGACTGGTGAAGGTGAGGAAGCGAAAGGACATTTTAAACTTATGTCAGGTATATTCATGTTGTGAATCAAACAAGCACTTTGTGAATGTCTGTGAAGTTTTTATGCATTACCCCTCCTTAAAGGTTGAATATGAAAAGATGCCACTTAAGTTGTGAATTTAACTTGCATTATTCCAATCGAATAAACATGTTTTTTGACCTAAATTGTCATCTACACATAATATTTGGTAAAATACCCATCTAAATGGTTGAAAATTGTTTTTAGTGAACATTTATTTTTGGTTATTAAATTTGGAAGGATTTTTTTCTTGATGATGCCTATTTTGCAGATATATACTTTGTGAAGTTGTTCTCACTTTGAGTTGCATTTTTGTAATTTTTAACAGTATTTTGAAGAGTTTATTTTAATGGTAAATCAATGCACTCAGTGTTTATTCCAGTGTAACAAAGGTATATGCATCTTACTGTAGAAACTTTGTAATGTTAGAGTTTACATTTAGGTGTGTTTTCATTTTTAAATACTATTGTATTTTTTGCAATGCATGCATTAAGTTGTTTTCAGTTTTTTTTTTTTTTCATGAGGCTACTGATGTGTTCTACCAGCATTTCTCAGAGTCTCTTCTGTCCTGCACAGTGCTCCAATCAACATTTTTACATAAATTAAATCATACATTATAGGGTTTGTTGTTAAGTGTGATCCTGACACTTTCTATAGTCATTCCCCATGTATTTATGAAACTTTAAAATCAGAAAAATGAAACAAAGTTGCCAGAAGTATCAATAAACAAAGGTTTTTAAATGTTCATCTAAAAAAAAAA
>NW_004567137.1:14889830-14924186 GCF_000260355.1 Condylura cristata
GCTTCTTAGTGCTGTGTTTTAACCCACCAGGGAGGCCTGTTACTGCAATTTTTTTGTAATGTTGTATACATATTTATATTTTATGTTTATGTAATTATATGTATTTAGTTTTACTCTAATATATCAAGAAATTTAGAATCAGTTACAGTGTTTATTTAAAATTTAGACTATAACATTTAGAAATTTATCTGATTTTTAAATACATATATTAAATGATTTTAAATACATATATTAAATGGACTTTTACATGTGTTTTAAAATATATACATATATATATATATATCACATTGGTAAAACATGGATATTTCTCTTATATGCTTATAATTAAAAAAAAAAGTTAATTTTCTATTCTGCTGAAATTCTGAGATGGTCTTTTTCTTCCCAACTGCTAAGGCTCTAGTTTGCATTTACGCATTGTCCTTTAAATAATAGTACTTCTTCCCCTATACTCATGTAAAAAAAATTCTTTTTCTCTCGGATTGCTATACAGTTCTGTATCAGATCTGATACAGTTTGGAACTTAACCGATAAAGAGTCAGCAATGCAAACTCTGTGTGGGAATGTTGGGTGTCATCTGGCCACTGGTTCTCCTTTTCTGACACTATCTCTGAGGCCAGTCACACACCAGGGGTCTCCTCACCTCAGAGCAGAGCAGAGTGGTGAGGCCAGCAGAACCAGCACCTCCTCCCAGTGCTCCTGCCCAAGCTCATCCTCCAGCTGTTGAGACCCCGAGGCAGACACACAGGTATGAGCAGCCAGTGTGTGTGTGACCCCAGCCCCTGCTGTCAGGCTCTGGGCAGGGAGGGAGCAAGGAGAATGTGCAGGGAAGCTGTGCAGAAACTTTGGGCATTTAGTTTTGCTGCAGGATAGAACTGACCTTCAGATCCATGTTAATTTATATTGAAAGTTTACATATGAAGAGAAGAATGTAGCATAATGAAAGTGGGTCAAATTCTTGCTCTGCTGAATATGATATTTTTAACCCTTAGTTTTTTGTGGAAATAATCTTTTTCTTACTTTTCTGGGTGCTCCATTTTGATTAGCAGTGAGTTATTGAAAGTTTCAACTCTCTCACTCTAAAGATGAGTGCAGTAAGTGCAGTAGACAAGTTGAATGTTTTAATAATTATTTTTCTATCAATTGATATTTATTACAAATTTGTTTTTTTTTTTAGTCTTATGGATATCTATTCAAATCTAAAGAGCAAGTATTTAACTAGGAACATTTAAAACTTTAAAATAACTACCTTATATTCTGGTATTTTGGTAGAGAGAATATTTATTAAAAAAAGGAATTACATTTATACATTTTGTTTGATATTTTTTCAGATTGATTTTCCTTAAGTTTAAAAGCAATGAAACGTGAAATGCTGAGATATTTTACAAGAACTTATATCGGCTCTTTCGAACAAAGATATCAAAAGCAGTATTTTAGAAAAAAAATTCTAATTTTTATTCCCTTTTTACACAATATATTTCTAGTGATAGATGTTATTATATATTTTTGTGGATAATTGTTTATATAAACCCAGCATAGGTGAAGGATTGTACATTTGGAGAGGTATAAGTAAATGAAAAATGTATTCTATCTATATATTTATATATATATGTTATGTTCCAGTATATAATACTGGCCAGTCTATAATACTGCCCTATTTAATATTTCCATTTATATATATATATATATATGTATATATATATATATGAATATATATAATACAAGGCCTTTTTAATAGTCTCAATCAATGTTGTACTATTTTTATTTCAGGTGATCATACACATTATTTCACTATTTATGATGAGTGCATCCATTTTTAATAATAATGACAATATCTTAAACACATGGCAAAACAAATTCTTATGTGATTTTTGCTGCAAACTTCAGATATGACTGAGAAGAATGAGACATACATGGAATTCAAATTGACCAAGTCAAAGATTCAGAAGGTTAAAAGAAACCCAGCTCAAGAAAGGATAGGTAGTTTTGCTTTTCTATTTTTCTGCCTTCTAAAAAGGTGGTAATGTCAAGTTTAAAAAATTATCATGGTGATTGTTTCTCTGTATATTTTACACTATAATCTTTATAATTAAGAACAATTATAAAGAATATAATTATTTATTAAAATATAATATTGGATAGATTGGTGATAAGAGAAATAGTGATATTAATTTTAGTTCCTAGAAAACGTTTCTATTTTGTATTAAATCTGAAGGCTTTGCATTTTTCAGTGTTCACTATATTTTGCATTTTGATTTTGTATAGGATTTCCATGGCATATAATTGCAGCAAGTCTGGTAGTGTTACGTTTTATACTGTTGGTAATCCTGAGTTTAGTAATATGTAAGTATCACATACAAACTTCTTATGGAACATTGAACCGAGGACTACACCTGACAGGAGAAAGCAAACATTGTACAAAAAGGAAGAGTGATATAAAAAAAAAGGTGTATATATATGTGTATATATATATGTATATATTTACACATATATATATCTACACATACACACATATATAATTTATTATATAGTTAAATTTAAAGAAATAAGATTATATATGTGTACATATTCATATACATATACATATATATGTGCATGACAGCTATTGAACCTTCATAATGTATAAGGTTCTATAGGAATGTTTATAATCATATGTTGTTGATGAAATAGGAAATGATCTTAATTTTGCATTTAGTTTTATTGTCACAAAAATCATGTAACAGCTCCAAAACAAACACAAATACAGATATGTACAGTGGGGTTTACATATATATGTGTATATTTATATTTGTATATAGTATACATAGGTCTATCTATCTATCTATCTATAAACACAGACTGTAGAATAAAAGGAGATAAAATATTTAGGAAATTATTTAAAGTATCAGGTTTAGTGACAACGATTGAGTTAGTGTCATCAAAAAAATAATAAAGGGTAGGGAACATATAGAATAAATATTGAAGATATAAAATAGCTAAGATCATTTTCTTAGAAGGAGTCATATGTGACATTCAAATTACTTTAATCTCATATTTTCTCTGATTATTTACTTTGTTATATAGAATTATAATGATGATTGACCATAATCTGTTCATTTTATTCATAATTTTAATTTTATAATATGATTTGAAGCTTTTCAGTTACAGTGTAAGTGTAAAACTGAGAACGGTCAAGGAAGAAATGAAACATACTCAATAGAAACGTATTCAAATTTGCCAACTCCTACTGGTATGTACTGAAAGCATAAGTTCACAAATTAAAAACATTATCCCTTTCAATTCCATTTCAATATGTAATTTTAAATTTTGCTGGATTTTGACAAGAATTTTAGATTTTGCACACATTTTGTCATCAAACCCCTTTTCATTCATAGTTGTTAATCAAGTACTTGATTTCACAAAGGAAGAAACTGCTACTGCATTGTTAGATTGATTTGATACTTCAAGTGCTTTATACTTATGAGTGAAAAGTCCATGTAGCGATCCCTTCATATTTTATCATTCCCATGTATTCTTTGTGAGATTTCTCACTTGAGGGATCTGCTCTGTGTTGCTGAAGACTATTTGTACTTGAGAAGGCAGGATTTCTGTGTGTCCTCAACGAGGGCCTTGGGTCTGTCGGAGACAGACTCTGGCTCCACAGTCTTCTTACCTACACAATTTGGAGGAGAGCTACTCCAGCCACAGAGGGGTTTGGGTCACAGGGTTGCACTGCTTCTCTGATATTCACTCTGACAGTAAACAACGGGATACATGCAAGCACAGGTGTTAAATGGCCTTGGACTTGAAGGTTATTTTCCAGGGAAAGCCTGTGACATACATGCTGGCAATTGGTCCTGCTGTGATAAAAGCTGCTATTATTTTTCAACTGAAGAGAAAACTTGGGATGAGAGTAAGAAGTCTTGCCAGCATCTTGGGTATAACCTCATCAAGATTGATGACGAGGAGGAGCAGGTACGTTTGCTCTGTCAGTCTGAGTGAGCGCGTTATGAGAAGTGTGCGAGTCAGGCCCATTGTTAAGCTTCCCTCTGATATTTTGGGTTGACTTGGATGAAGCATCTGTACTAGTTGTGATCTACTTGCAGAGGAGGGGACCCAGGTGTCACTGAGACCTGGAAGAACCACTGCGTAAGTCTTGAAAAACAGTTTTATTGTGAATGTCCTTGAGGTTTTAGTTTTTTTTTTTTAATTATATGAATTAAGCATTTACAAGTTTTAGTTGACCAGAATACTCAGTATTTAGCCTGTCAGAGATAAAACAATAAAAGAAACACTGTCTTCAATGATCTGAGCAGTAGAAGTCAACTTCTTGTTGTGTTGACTTTTCTTCCACCATCAAGATCAGCTGATATCACACTTCCAAGTAAGATGAATCTATCTTTTTCATGTACATGGAAAGAGTGGATGCACTTTGGATACCTGATGTGAATATAACTGGAGTGATCCTTTGAAAATGCATTTTGTTTTACTCATCATCCTAATTGACAGAGGAAACTTGTATTTTCAAGAAGTGAAAATCTACATGTCATTTGGTGTCACTTAAGTTTTAAAAGTACAAAGTCAACTTATCAGATTTTGTAGATTTCCTTCTATGTAATGAATTAATTTTGGCACCTACTTTCAGTTATGATTTTTAATTTAACAAGGTTATTCCATTAAGACCCATAAAGGGTAAGTTTAAAACATTTTGTTTCCTTGCCTATGTAATTCTCGTATTAAAATACTGATGCGATGTATTCCACTGTCTTAAGTTCCCCTTACCACATCCTCCGCAACAATATTGATTCTTATCTTTATTATATTCACCTTTTTCTGTTGGAATTATTGTTGCCTTACTGCCTTGTAGGAATATTTTATTTGCTGTCATCTGCAATACTGCAATAGCTCCCCTTCTCTAACATGCATTTCTCATTCTTCAGGTATCGCCAATGAAGAGAATTCTTAGGTTAACTGCAGCCATGGTTGCCTATTTTTAAATAGTTGCCTTTGTAAGAATGTATTAGCTAGTATATTCTTTATTTTTATTCATTTACTTTTAAATTGTTTCATTTATCATTATAGTCGCAATGACACAGAACGATGTGTATGATGCAGAGGAATTAGTTCATCCCCCTTCAGGTGTTTGTTGACCCAGCACAGCACCAACAAGGCACCAAGTCCCCTGGGCCCCTCACAGTTCTCTCTTCACACTCACAGTCCTCTTGTTGTCTATGGAGATTTTCCTCTAAGTTCGTCATCTCCCATTTCTGATAATTTTATTCTCTCACAAAAGTTAGTCATTCATTCATTCGCTTACAGGTTTCTATATTTTTCCCCCTCAGCACCTTAGAGAAATTAGTGCCGACCTCAACTACTGTGGACTGTTTGAAGATATGTGTGTCTAGATTTTGTGAGTGTTATGACTGTTATGTGAATGACACTTGCATTCTAATTTCCCACAGAAACTCATTCAATCAAAAATAAAAGTCAGTCACTGGACTGGATTACATAAACAAGGAGCTGGTCAACCCTGGCTGTGGCAGGATGGCTCAAGATTATCTTCGAGATTGTAAGTTTTCATTTTATACTTTTCCCTCACTTTAGACCTCAGTATCTGATCCATAGACTTTAATACAGAACAGAAAGAATCTTGAGGAGTTCAAAAGTATCTTTAATCATTTGATATCAATTTTATGATGGGCAACTGAATTCTTATGTCAGAGCCCTCAACTAATAAGCTCCAAGAGCACTATTTTCTTTCATTTTCTTTAATATACAGCCTTTCCATGCTAATGTTTCACTTTTATGGCTTTCTAAATACATTTAGTGATATTAGTTATTTTGACAACTGTGGTGGAGGAAAGTGTAAAAATAGAACCAGTGAGAAAAGTTGCATCTCAATGAAACCTGCCTTTACATTTTTGTCATTGTTCACTTGACTGGAATGAAGATAAAAAGCCATTTCTAGCAAATCTTTAATAATCTTGAGAGTCTAGTGTCATAAGTAATATCATGATCACCATGATTTGCACAATTCTAGAATTCCAGGTAGTTTTCTCACTAGTGATTCAGCATAGATTTCTTGCTTGATAGGAAGCTAGTTTAGAAAATAAAGGACAAATTTACGTGTCTATGAAGCCTAGAACCTTCTAGGACAAGTGATTGCTGCTCACTGTTCCAAGCACAGCTCTCACAGCTGTGACAGCAAAGACGTGCCAGTGTCCTTCTCTGTGGCTCTTCAATCCTGATGCAGGGAAGGGTGCTGGTGGGGGAGGTGTGAGAAACTCAATGCCAGTAAACGCCATGGCAGGTAAGAAGGTGATGTGTGCCGTGATGGGCAGCCTCTCCTTCTCTCTAGTTCCAAAGTTACCTCTAGAGCGCAGAGGTGAGGAGAGAGACTTCACTGTTCTAAGGAGGAGCTAAGGCGGCCTCCTGGCATAGGGATGCTTGTCCAGTCACTGGGAGAGCAACTCATGCAGCTGTTGTGGACAGAGTCCTCGCTGGGCAACCCGCTGCTGTGGGAGCCTGGGTGGGAATGCTGTGGAGGTTTATACCTGTCACGGGGTTTTATGTGCATTGAAATAATTCCATACAAATGTTTTTAAATTTATGCCTCAACAATGATTTTCTAATGTAAAAATGTTTTCTTATTCAGAAAATTTCAACCAAATACATCCACTTCTAAGACATGTGGACGCATCGTGAAAACAACAGTGAATAACTGTGTTTGTACGGCCAGGTTTCGCTATATTTGTGAAAGGGATTCTATTTGATTTTCCTTTTTTTGAATTTTTATTTTGAATTTATTTTTAATTGAAGTGATATTGGGACACCCTCCTCAGGTGCAGCCATGGCCCATTCACTAGAGTCACCAATGTGTCCCTGTGCTTCTCACCCTCCTAGTTCCTCCCTTCCCACCCAGGCCCCCTTTGGAGTTTGTCTGATTTTTTATTAAATGAATTGCTGTAATCAGTGTCTTCATACTTTCACTTTTTGGTAGCTATTTAGTGTAAACCAAAAATTTGCTCACATTACTCACCTTATAAATGCATGATTTATGAAGATTCTGATCACTCAAACATCCAGAAAAATGAAGAAATGAGAAATTTTGCTCATTGTCATAAATGATTTACTTACTTTTGCATTTTAAAGCTTTCATAAACAAATTGAGAACATTGTTACTCCACAGCGTGTATCCAGCTTGCTTGACCTGGACAATAAATACGCCACCAACTGAAAGGGGTGTCTTGTGTCATTTCAGTGTACAGCTTTCTATACTTTGATAGATGATGTCCTTATATAATTTCTTTCATTTAAGTTGTCAATTTATGTGTTTGTAGATTATTATCTTTTACATCATTTTGAGCATTTGAAAGCAGATAAAAAATTATTTACCCTATAACATATTTGTGTTCAAAGTTCAAAACTAGGTGAATCTAATCTCTGATCTTAAAAGTTAGGTTCAATCTTACTGCAGTGGAGATCGAATCCCAAGTAGAATAGATATAGAGAGTGAATAATAGTTTCCATGGCGATGAGTTCTTCCTGGAGACAGCGTCCAAGGGGCATTTCTCAGGTGCAGGCACTTTGTGTTTTGCAACCCAGAGATTGGCTTTCGTGGTTGTCAGCTTCATTTCCTGGGGCTGCACAACAAGGAATCACAAGAAGAAGCAGAGGCGGCATCCAGGACCATGTGGGGCTCATGGCTGACTCTGTGGGAGAAGGTGGAGCTTTCTAGCCTCCACCCCTGCGTGGGGGCTGCCAAGAAATAGTGGTGGAGCTGAGACTTCTGGCAGTGAAGTGCTGGCGCTTTTGGCAATTAAATGACTTGTGAAGGTGAGGAAGCATGCTTAGGACATACATGTGTTTTTAAAGGACAGTTTTAACCTATGTCAGGCATGTTCATGTTGTGACTCAAACAAGCACTTTGTAAAATCTGTGAAGGTTTCATGCATTACCCCTCCCTGAAGGTTAAATATGAAAAGATGCCACTTACGTTGTGAATTTAACTTGCATCATTCCAATTGAATAAACATGTTTTATGAGCTAATTTGTCATGTACACATAATTTTTGGTAAAATACCCATCTAAATGGTTGAAAATTGATTTTAGTGAACATTTATTTTTGGTTATTAAATTTGGAAGGATTTTTTTTCTTGATGATGCCTATTTTGCAGATATATACTTTATGAATTTGTTCTCACTTTGAGTTGCATTTTTGTAGTTTTTAACAGTATTTTGAAGAGTTTATTTTAATGGTAAATCAATGTACTCGGTATTTATTACAGTGTCACAAAGGTATATGTATCTTACTGTAGAAGTTTTGTAATGTTAGAGTTTATATTTAGGTGTGTGTTCATTTTTTAAATACTTTTGTATTGTTTGCAATGCATGGATCAAGTTCTTTTCAGTTTTTTTTTTTTTTAATGAGGCTACTGAGGTGTTCTACCAGCATTTCTCAGAGTCTCTTCTGTCCTGCACAGTGCTCCAATCAACATTTTTACATAAATTAAATCATACATCATAGGGTTTGTTGTTAAGGGTGATCCTGTCACTTTCTATAGTCATTCCCCATGTATTTATGAAACTTTAAAATCAGAAAAATGAAACAAAGTTGCCAGAAGTATCAATAAACAAAGGTTTTTAAATGTTCATCCAAAAAGAAAATATTTCATTATTTATGTCAATTAACCCTGTAAAGAAAAACTTCCCAGTTATGGAGAAACAAAATATCCACAGACCCCCCTGAAAGTTGACCTCACTACTGAACTGTTAGAGAATGTTTAAATACTACAGCCTTCATGTTCAGAAAACTAATGGAAAAGGCAGTGAATGTGAGAACTAGAAAATATGAAGATAATCTAATGCCAATAAAACCAAGGTGGTTGTGCAATCAGGTGTCACAGCTTAGGCTGTGGGGCAAGACTGGTGTTTTTCCCACTAATCCCTAAGCAGCTGGAACCATTAGAGTACCAGAGTTGCAGCCTACTGCAGCCCCTGCCTGGGCACCGGAAGGTTAAATGGCTGGATCAGGAGGCATCATGGAGGGTGGGGGACCCTGCAAGAGATATTAGGGAGAGCTGGAGGCATCTTGGGATCTTGCCCAGACTCCTCATACACTCAAAGATGCCTGGATGTCGCCACTGACACTGGCGCTTTCTATCTGGTCTTGGAAATAAGAAGCAAAGGGCACCCAAGGGCCAAGGCCTGGGGGCACCCGACTTTGCTGTCTGCTGTTGCCGTTGCCCAAGGCTCACGAAGAGCTGTTCATCACAACCTCCAGCACCACCGTGGCGCTGCTGTTCCTGTTTGGTTCAGAGTCCAGTGCGGTCTATCCTGACCTTCAGGCTATTGTTGCTGGCTGCCGCAGAATCTTTTCAGCAGCCCAACCTGTGAGCGTCTCAGGCTGTCATGGTGAGTGGCCACTGCACACCTGCTCAGACTGTCCTGTGCATCAGCCTTCCTTGGCTGGACAGCACCGTCAGCATTTTGTTTGGGACCTCTGAACACTGGACACAATATCAGGGGAGACAATCAACTCTTGTGGCCCTGTTTCTTCGATTTGGCCATTCAACCCCGTTATTTTTCCCTGAGGCTAGTGGTCTTGCAGTGCGAAAACCCACAGACAGCGACCGTCCTCTCGTGGGTACTGACCTCACAGCTCCACCAGAGCCCTCTGAGTTGACGTGGTCTCTTCTGTTTTTGTTTTGCGGCAGGAACAGCAGGATAGAGGAGGCAGAGAAACTACACTACGGGACATCTATTGATCTCAGCCCACTTTAACTAAGGCAAAACACTCCTGATTTTTATTCAGTTGACAATTGTTTCAGAGTGCAAGCCCAGAAGTATCCTTTCGTTGCCAGGAGAGAAACACAGCAGGGGATGATGGAATTATGGTGTCACACTTGGTTAAAGCTATGGTTTTAAGACACGAGGGGTGCTCAGTTAGGTTGCAATTCTGGACTCGTATTTGACCTTTTTAGTATGATTCAGCAGCAGTTAATCAATTAGACTCTACCAATTTGCATTTTTCCTCAAGAGTTTGTACTGAATTAGTAATTTTTTTGTTATTTGATGTTTAATAGGACTCTCCAATGAAATTGTCTGACCATGTAATTTTTCTTTCTTTTTGCATCTTGAAGATGATTTAAGTACAATATCAATTTCTTGACTGGACACAGAGCTTATTTACTTGATCCTTTGTTTTTAAACAACGTGTGAAGTTTGTAACATTCTAAGATGTTCCCTATTTCATCTATCTTGTCAAATTAGCCAAGTAAAATTATGAACTGTTTATCAACATTCTCCTTTTTGCATTTTCGTATGTTTAATGTTGTAATCGTAAGTGGTACCCTGCAAAGTGGTCTGCCGGAAGACGAGAATTTTTGCCAATGCTGTCAAAGCAGTGGGAATTGTTAGAAAAACAAGCTGGGTTATGTGCTCACACCTTCAGTTGCTCCCGGAGGGCCGCCTCTCCCTAGGGCACCAGCCGGGTTCAATGATCTAATCAGGAGGTATCCCTGAGGGTGGGGTGGGGGGTCCTCAAAGAGGCTATAATGGAGGTCTGAAGCCCATTCAGGAGCCACGGAGACTCCCTGCAGATTCCAAGTCAGCAGACCCTGTCTCCAGCTTTTCTGTACCCGCCTAGGAAAGAACGTTTGCAGTGACCAGGTGCCTACGCCCGCGTCTGGTCATCTTGTTGCCACCGCCTGGCAGGTCCCCCGGAATAGTGTCGCGCAGCTGTCTGCAGGTGCTGAGGGCCACCAGCTCCGCTTCTTGTACTGGGGCGCTGCTGTTCCCTCCAAAGGTAGGCGTTGGGCATATCCCAGCAGACTTGCTGTGGGGGCTGCGGATGAAAAACACTTGCAGTGGTGTTGCAATGGCCTGAAAAACAACACCATTTTCTTTTTCCTGTACACCGTCTATTTGTGGGGTTACAGTGGACCCACCAGCAAGTGCCTTAAGCTGCCCCTGTGGGTCAGATCCCTGCACTGCCTCCGGGTGCCTTGCTCTCCTGGCTCTCTGTGAGGGATGACACCATGTTGGATGAGCAACCTTTTATCTGGTGTCTCAGCAAGGTGGACACAAGCTGGACTCAGATAAGGGAAGACTGTGGTCTTGGTAACCCTTTGTTTCCCCTGTTTGATACATAGACCTCAGTTACAGTTGTTCCCTGAGTCTGAGAGGTCTTGCAATTGTGCGTGTGGGTCAAAACCCAGACAGAGACCTTCAGAGTCCTGTTTCGTAAATTCCTTCTTGGTGGTGACAGCCAGTCAGATGCTGGCCTTTCTTTATATCTTATCATCAAGTATCTTACTATGAACTCTCAGATTTACTTTGATAGCTGGTCCTAATTAATACTTATACAATTTCCTAAAGTTCTCTATAAACAAGGGAAGCTTTAAGCTCCTGTTTTTAAGATGCAGCACGGGACATTTAGAATGTTGTCTTCATTATTGTCATGTATGAGGAAAAACTCTCTTTAAAGGGGTAAATGAGATTGTTGCAAAGAAGCCAGAAATCCAATGGCAAACTGACCAGAGAAAAAGCCAGAGAAGCTCACTGTGTTGTAGCTACTTAGAAGGTATAAGCAGCGTGGCTTTGGGAGTGGTGCGGGACGAACCACAAATTGAAAAAAGTGCTCTGCTCTGTGCAGACTTGTAATGAGGTAACTTCCATGCAGCTGGATTTCAATTTTCACTACACATTTCCAGAAGAATTTAAAGTACCAGAGCACTGGGGGATGCTTCGCGCTAGATCACTGTGGCTGATATGATGAAACAAAACAAAACATTTCTTTTTTCTGTGTTCCATTTACTGCAGGGATTAATAGATGGAGGGTTACTAACCGAGTTAAGCCAAAAATCTTAAAAACTGTTATGATATTGGTTCTCACTAGTAGAACAGTTGCATTTGACTTGAAAGCTTGTAAGAACTTCATTCTCTTTGTTTATGTCTTAACTTTAATTTTAAAGAGACAGTGTTTCTTCTGACCTTTTTTCTTTTTTAAAAAAGATTTATTTATTTATGCATACAGAACTGGGTCCTGGCCAGAGGTGCAGAAGTGGTGAGAGGATTCACCAGGGACAGAGTGGGGAGTAGAACAGGCAGACTGATGAGGTACACTGCTGAGGGGAGCAGCAGGTTGGTCAGGAGAGGTCTGCCACACCATGTGGTCACCTCGGTGGCAGGGATTGAACTCATGCAGTCGTGGCTTTGGCTTCTTAGTGCTGTGTTTTAACCCACCAGGGAGGCCTGTTACTGCAATTTTTATGTACTGTTGTATACATATTTATATTTTATGTTTATATAATTATGTATTTAGTTTTATTCTAATGTATGAAGAAATTTGGATACAGTTACAGTGTTTCTTTAAAAACTAGACTATAACATTTAGAAATTTATCTGTTTTTAGCTGCATATATTAAATGGAATTTTACATGTGTTTTATTATATATATATATGTATATATATATCATGTTGGTAAAACATGAATATTTCTTTTATATGCTTATAATTAAAAAATATTGTTAATTTTCTATTCTGTTGAAATTCTGAGAATGTCTTTTTCTTCCCAATTGCTAAGGCTCTAGTTTGCATTTACGCATTGTCCTTTAAAAAATAGTACTTTTTCTCTCTATATTCATGTAAAAAAATTTTTACTCTCTCAGATCGCTATATAGATCTGTATCAGATCTGATACAGGGAGGAACTTAACCGATAAAGAGTCAGCAATGCAAACTCTGTGTGGGAATGTTGGGTGTCATCTGGCCACTGGTTCTCCTTTTCTGACACTATCTCTGAGGCCAGTCACACTCCAGGGGCCTCCTCACCTCAGAGCAGAGCAGCGAGGCCAGCAGAACCAGCACCTCCTCCCTGTGGTCCTGCCCAAGCTCATCCTCCAGCTGGTGAGACCCAGAGGCAGACACACAGGTATGAGCAGCCAGTGTGTGTGTGACCCCAGCCCCTGCTGTCAGGCTCTGGGCAGGGAGGGACCAAGGAGAATGTGCTCCAGGGAAGCTGTGTGGAGAGCTGGAATGGACTTGGATTGCTGCTTGAAGGAACTAACCTTGATATCTCTGTTAATATTTATTGAAGGTTTTATCAGACATTTTTGGGGGAGAACACTTAGCTAGTTCTTTCTACAAAGAAACCAAAAACATTGCTTTGGAAAGAATGTTTTCTCTTTAATAATTTTGTGTTGAATATATTTCTTGAACACTTGTAAATGTTCAAGTAATTCTAGTGTAGGTAAAGTGTAGGTAAATTTATTTTTTGAATAAATATAAAGAAATATGAATATAGCATATTGGAGTTAATTATCTACTTAAACACCATCTATTAATGTATGCTAATTCTATCATACAATAAAGACCACTATTTACAAAGCTGTCTGACCTTGAGAATATTAGTTATATTCTTGGCTCTTATTTTTTTCATCTATACATTGTGAAATTATCATGATGTAGCAGAGTTGTTAGAATTGCAAATTCAGCTTCACTTATTTAAGATCAGTTTTGAATTCCTTTCATTGAATCCAGTGATTTTTGCATTTCCTTACACCCACAGATAGTAGATTTATGTCTCTGACCTTAGAGCCTGACTCTAGGTTTCAATGAACACTCATGACTGAGTACGACCTGGCAGATGTAACATGGAGATTGTGTTAATTTGCTAAATTCATCATTCTCCTTCCTAGAAAGGATTATTTTAGTCAGAGGCACTAAGTGATCAAATATCATTTTTCAAAGAAAAAATGAATCTAAATTTTAGGTAAGTATAAAATATCTATAAATTTAAGAATTGTGACAATGAATTCAATTATTTAAAAAAAATTGAACTATTAATATAGTACTCCTATATTGTAATGGACCATTATTTCATTGTTTGTGACCTCTATTATAAGACATTACAAATAAAACATTACATTTTCAAAAAACACTTTCTTATCATCTCTGGATGGTTAATTTACCTCATTACTTCAGATATCACTCTTCTAGCTCTATTAGCTTATGATGAAGTCTTTCATCTCTCAGGGTTATTATTTGTGCCTATGAGACAGCAAAAGTTTGTGTACTGCTTCTTGTGTTTAGCCCACAAAATGAGTGAGCACAGGATGATACTCAGGGAGCTGAAACCATCCACTTTGAAGAAACAAAATAATGAAAGAGACTCAACTCACAAAAATGGAGGTAAACAGTTTTCCTGATTTATATTGTTTATATAGCTTGGCTTTTTATAATTTAAGGGTTAAGTTTTAATTATAATCTTTTGTGAGAAAACTAATCAGGGAATAGCTATAGAAAGCAGGAAATATTTAAGTCCATTTTAGATTCTGGAATAAATTTACATTTTGCTTTAATTCTGAAGGCTTTATTCTGCTCATTGTTTACTACATATTTTACTTTTGAATTTATGCAGTATTTCCTAGGAACACCATTACAGTAAGGCTGGGAATTCTATGCTTTTTGTTCCTGCTGAGGACAACAATCTTAGGATATTTTTGTGAGTATCAAGTGTACATCTCTTATGACATCAATGAGCCAAAATGAAAACTATATATATATATATATATATATATATATATATATATATATATATATACACACACACACACGTATACACACATACACACACATACATATACATATACATAACACATCTGTGAAACCTTTACAAAGTATACAATTTTATAGAAATATTAGCAATTATAATTGTGTTAATTAAAGAGGTAGTGGTGATGATTTTACAATTTAGTACTTGGTTTTTTTTTAATATTTATTTATTTATGCATACAGAACTGGGGTACAGGCCAGAGGTGCACAGGTAGTAAGAGGATTCACCAGAGACAGAGCAGGAAGCAGAACAGGCCAACTGATGAAGTTTACTGCTGAGGGGAGCAGTGGGTGGGTGAGGAGAGGTCTGATGCACCTCTGCGGGGGGATCGAACCCATGCTGAAGTGGCTTTAGCTTCTTAATGGTGTTCTTTAACCTGCTGCGCTACCAGGGAGGGCCCATATTTAGTTTTATTGACACAAAAATCATGTAACATGCAGACCTGATGCAGATTTCCACAGTGGGAACTGTGTACAGACTGGAGAACTATGTATACAGATTGGAGAACAATGGGAATAAAATATTTAGGGGATGGAGCCCTCCCTGGTGGCGCAGCGGGTTAAAGCACAGCACTAAGAAGCAAAAGCCACTTCCTCGTGAGTTCAATTTCCGCCTGCCCTGGAGGTGACCACATAGCGTGGCAGACCTCTCCTGACCCACCCGCTGCTCCTCTCAGCAGTGTACTTCATACATCTGCCTGTTCTGCTCCCCACTCTGTCACTGGTGAAGCCTCTCACTGCCCCTGAGCCTCTGGCCTGTACCCCAGTTCTGTATATTGACACTGAATTAGTGTTATAAGGAATTAATTAAGGGTAAATATTTAATTTACAGAATTACTAATATATGATTTGATTAAAGGAATTATGAATTGTGTGTGACATTCAAATTATTTTTAATCACTTATTTTATTTTGTGGAACTAGAATAAGTAATCAGTATAATGCGATCTATTAAAGCTACTCATAATTTTACTTTATAATATGGATTGAAGTTTTGCAGATGTCTTGCCTGTGTAAAACTGTGAATTTCCCAGAAGGTAATAATAAATTTGCCACCTTATATTGGTATGTATTGAAAAGATAACTTTACAGATGAGAACGTAAGCTCGCAGATGTCTTTTTCTTGACATTATCCCATTCTATTCCAATTCAATGTGTAATTTAAATTTTGCATTAACTTTGACAGGAGCTTTTATTTTGTTCACCTTTTGTCATCAAACCTCTTTTCTCATTTATAGTTAATCAAATACTTGATTTCACAAAGGAAGAAACCTCTACTGTATTGTTACATTTATTTTAAGCTTTGAGGGGTTACTACCTATGAAATAATATTTCATGAAGAGATCCCTTGGAATTTTATCATTCCATATATTCATTTAATAGACTTTTTTGCTTGAGTAGAGTGGCTCCATATTTTACTGGCAGAGGCAAGATTTTTGTGTGTCTCTCAACAAGGGCTCTGGGGCTATCAGAGGCAGTCTCTGGATCCATAGTTTTATCACCTACAGAATTTAGAGGAGACCTACTCCTACCACATATAGGTTTGGGACACAGGGTTTTGCTTCTCTGATCTCCACTCTGAAGTTAGCAATGAAATACATGCAAACACAGGAACTAAATGGTCTTAGAATTGAAGGTCATGGCAGCTTTTGTTTTTAAGAGAAAGACTGTGACATATATTTTGGAAATTGGTCCTGCTATGAAAAAAGCTGCTACTATTTTTCAACTGAAGTGAAATCTTGGGATGGGAGTAAGAAGTCATGCCAGCATTTTGGCTATAAGCTCATCAAGATTGATGATGAGGAGGAGCAGGTATGTTGTATGACTGAGTAAGTGCTTTATGAGAAGTGTGTGTGTTTCAAGTTAGGATCATTGTTTAGGTTTCCCTAAACAATGGGTTATGGGATTGATTTGGGTGAATCACTGTACTGGTTACAGTTAACCTATAGAGAAGGGTACGCAGGTTTAACTGATACCTGAAAGAACCATTGTTTTAAGCCTTGAGACATAGCTCTATTGTGAGTGTCCTTGAGTAATTTTTTCATTATATTTGTTAAATATTCACATTTTTTAGTACACCAGACTACTCAGTATTTAGCCAGTCAGGGGTAATAGATCTTTTGGAATGATCCTTTGAAAATGCATTTTGTTTTACTCATAATCCAATGTGACAGAGGTAATTTATATTTTCTGGAAGTGAATATCTACATCTCCTTTGGCGTCACTTAAGTTTTGGGGAGTATAAGGTCAAATTAACAAATTTTTTATAGATTTCCTTCTATGCAATGACTTAATTTTGGCAGTTAATTTCACTTATGATTTTTAACCCTAACAAGGTTATTTCCTTTAGTGTCTTATAAGGCGTACATTTAAAACATGTTTTCTTCTTTATATAATTCTTGTATTAAAATTATTAAAATACTGATACAATGAATCTCACTAAGACTCTGTTTCCCTTCTCTCCACATCCACTACAACACTTTTTTTTTTTTACCCTTTCTGTTATAAATATTAACTTACTACCTTATAGGAATATTTTATTTGTTCTCAACTACAATACTGCAGTAGCTAGCTCCACATCTCAAGTTTGTCTTTTCTCATTCTTCCAGGTATATTCTAATGATATAAACTTTTAGTCATTGCAGTTATACTTGCCTCATTTTTTAGGTATTATTAATATATCCTTTACTTTTTTATTTATTTATTTTAAAATTGTTTCATTTTTCATTAAAGTAACAGTGACAAAAAATAATACATATGATTCAGAGGTATAAGTTCATTCTACTTCAGAATCTTGTTAACCCAACTAGGCACCAGAGTCCAGTGAATCCTCTCATACCTTTCTCTCCAAACCTGCAGTCTTCTTCTTATTGGATATGCAGATTTTCCTGTAAGTTCATTTCCCTTTTCTGATAACTTTTATTCTCTCACAAATAGTTGGTGATTCATTCATTCACACACTTACTCATTTATTCACTCATTCATTCAGGGCTTTCCACTTCCATTTTTCCTCAGTACATGATATAAATTAATGCCTACTGCACTTATTGCCAAGAATGTTTGAAAATATGTGTCTAGGATTCTGTGAGTTGAAAATGAGTGTCATGGGTTTTATGAGTGGTACTATTGACATTGATATTGATGACACTTGAATTTTAATTTTCCCACAGAAATTCATTCAGTCAAAAATAAATACCAGTTACTGGATTGGATTACAATCAAAAGGAGCTAAACAACCGTGGATGTGGCAAGATGGCTCAGTTTTTTCTTGGACACTGTAAGTTTCATTTTGTACATTTCTCCTCACTTTGTATCTCATCATATGATCCATACATTATAATTCACAAACATAGAATATTGAGGAATTCAAGAGCATCATTAATGATATATATTTTTAAAGATTTATTTGTTTATGCATGCAAGAATTGGGGTGTAGGCCAGAAATGCAGGGAGTATGAGGATTCATGAGAGGCAGAATGAGGAGGAGAACAGACAATGTAACTGAAATACACTGCTGAGGGGAGCAGCAGGCAGGTCAGGAGAATCTGCTGTGCCATGTGGGTCACCTCCCTGGCAGGGGATGGAACTTGTGCTGCAGTGGCTGTAAATAGCTTCACAGTGCTGAGACTTAACCCCTATACCACCAGGGAAGGGCAAAGTGTCCTTTACTTATGACTCTCCCATTCTCAGGCAGGGATGGGTTGATGGCAGGGAGGTGTGATAAACTAGATGCCATCAGTTCCATAACTTGTTAAAAGGTGGCAAATGCTGTGCATGATGTGTACCCCCTGCTTCTTGATATTTCCAAGCATGTCTTAGTATGTGGAGGTAGGAGGAAGAGATTTTACTGTTCTAAAGGAGATGCTGAGGTGGTCTTCTGGGACAGCGATGTTTATAGTAACTGAAAAGTTACTGTTAGATGGACAGTGTCCTAGCTGGGCAGCCAGCCAGTATGAGCCGGGATGGGAGCCTGGGTCAGGATGTTGTGGCTGCTGCACGGAGCATCAGGGGCTTGTGACTCTGGAGCAAGTGAGCCCTGGGGGAGAGGAGCTCCAGGAGGCAACAGGGTGAGGAGTGTGGACAGAGTGGTTAGTGGCTCTACTTTGATCATACAGGAGAGGGTTTGAGTGCACAATGAGGCAATCAGGTTTCCTCCTTGACAGAGAGGCTCATCCCGACACTGTGCTAAGTTGATTCTGGTAACAGTGACCAGAACTCACACACACTGCAATAATATGCAAGTGAGAAATTAGGATGACTCCAGGATGACCATAAATTATAAAGTGGTGTTGCATTAACTCTGATGAACAGTCCTTTGAGGTTTAGGCTTGTTTGATACATATTTTGATAGCAATAGGAATTGATTCCTTTGAACACTTCAAGTTGGAATTGAGGTTGGTATGGTGTCAAATTTGGCTCATCTCAGTGTGGACAGTGCTACTACTATGAAGATGGAAATAATTATCAGGAAATAGAAGGTCTGAGCCCTTGGAAATTTAAATGAAGAAGATAATGTTAAGACAGTGGGGAGGGAAGGATAACCAGGAAACATAACAGAGAAAAGCGGTGAAAGATTATATATATATATATATTAGATATTTTATATATATTTACACACACACACACACACACACATACACACACACACACATATATATATATATTGGGGTACAAGCCAGAGGTGCAGGAGCAGTGAGATGATTCACCAGAAAAGAGTAGGGAGCAGACAGAACAGGCAGATCCATGAAGTACACTGCTGAGGGGAGCAGCAGGCAAGACAGGAAGGTCTGCTGTGCCGAGTGGGTCACCTCTGGGGCATGGGATCGAACTCCCAGTAAGGGGGCTGCAGCTCACTTGCAGTGCTGGGCTTTAACCCATTGTGCCACCAGGGAAGGCCCAAATGGTGAATGATATTAAAGGAAAACCATGAAAGATCATGTAAGTTAATGGAGAGCCTTAAACAAATACTACCGAAATCATGAACAGAATTTAAAAGCACAGTGATGTTTCAATGGTAAATTTGTAATTTGAAATGTGGACTTGCTATCAGTGAGATTCATGAATATTTGGTGATAAAAATTTCTGCTACCAACTAAAACATTTAAGAAAAAAAATAAGTAACATTTTCTTCAGTATACTGTAGCCTAGATTCATTCTTATTCTCATTTTCTAAATTACGGCGTGTTCGGTGTGGAGACATTGAACTCCGTGGAGAACATGGAGAAAACGTGCCCTCCCACTCATAAGGGCAGCCTGTGTCCCAGGTCAGCCTGGCACTGGACACACATGCCCTGTGCATGGTCATCTGATCGCAGGATACGGGAAATATTTTCATGTCTAGTTACCTTTTGTGACATAATGAGTTTACTGTATTTACTTCTGCCTCGAAGTCTCGAGGGATTTCTGACATGTGCGTGTGTTATCCCTGAGTGCATCTCGTCACGCCAGCTTGTCTAATTCTCCCTTTGCTGTTTGTGTGCTGGCGTGTATCCATCGGCTGTAAGTGTGATTATATTTTATAATTTTAAGATTTATATCTATCAAAAGATTTCATATGCATTGAAATAAGTCCATGCAAACATTTAAATTTATGCCTCAATAATCACTTTCTAAAGTAAAACTATTCTCTGATGCAGAAATTTTCAACCACCTACATCTACTCAGAGATGTGGACTCATCGTGAAAACAAAAATGATGGACCAATCTTGTACGAAAAAGTTGCATTACATTTGTGAAAAGACTTCTATTTGATTTTCCTCTTTCTGTATTTTATTTTAAATTGATTTTAATTGAAGCGTTATTGGGACACCCCCCTCAGGTGTCACCACCCTGGAGCACCACGGCCGATTTCACCTGAGTCACCACCTTGTCCCTCTGCTTTCCACCCTCGTGGTTCCTCTCATCCTGCGTGGTTCCTCTCATCCTGCTTGGCTCCCCTTGGAGTTTGTCTGATTTTATATTAAATGAATTGCTGTAATCAAGGTCTTCATATTTTCATTTTTTCGTAACTATTCAGTGTAGATCAAATAGTCACCTGGGTATGGTCAAATTAGTCCAATTAGTCACCTGTGCATGGTCTATGATGATTCTAATCTCTCAAACATCCAGAACAATGAGGAATTGAGAAATTTTATATTCTAAGTTATGAATTACAAACTTAAATTTGCATTTTAAAACTTTCACAAACAAATTGAGAATTCAAAGGCAATATATTTTAATTACCTGTAAGAACACTCTTTTTTAATTTGGACAAAATACAAAAATTACAGGGCTATTTTACAGTGAATTCAATGAAATGTCTTGTTAGGTGTTAGTTAATAATAACAGTAAATACTTTGGTCATGTTTACAAACCCTAGAATCATTTCATAGCCAAACAGATTTAGATGACTCCCCTGAAGGCTGGGAAAGTAAAAACCCTTTTCTGTTTAGTCATAAAGAGATCAAATCCAGTTTCCAGAAACACAAGAGAGAAAGAAAAACTCAACCAATTCCAAGATATTTTTCTTGGTGTGGGTTAGAGGTTAATAGCTCTACTTATACCAATTACTTAAAATACACCTTAAAGGACTTTGGCTGGTATTGATTAGTCATTCCCATTATTACATTTAAATTTCTACGATCCTGCCACAGAGTATACCAAGCTAACTGAGATGATGTAAGACATACATGCTGGGGAGCAGGAAACCCCCAAAAGCCTGGTTCGTTCCCAGAGTCATTCCGGAGGGGCTGATATACAGCCACAACAGGTGGTTCTCATGTCTTCCCACCACTGCAGAAAGAGGGTGTGGTTTCTATCTCAACTCTAGCTAGTAACTGACCCACCTGGGTGTGGTTTGTTAATTTGTAGGTTGCAGGCACAGGTTTTGGCTTCTTCACAGAAAGAGTGAGCATGCTTGTAGCTGGGGGTCCTCACTGTGAGGAGGGCAAAATCTATAGTTCCTAAGTAAATCACCACTACAACTGATGACTGTTTCAGCCAGACTGGTTATCATAACTTCCAGTCCCAGAGGTCTAACCCCAAGCCCTGTGAAAAGGGGAATGATGAGTTTGTTACCCAACAAACCAGCTCCTATAGCTGATGTCCAGAAAGCTTGAGGTCGTTTCTACACTTTCTTGGGTTTTATCAGTGAACAGTACCACATTGGAGAAAGTAGAGTCAATGTTAGAAAAATTGCTTCCTCTGTGGTAAATGAAGGAAGATCAAATAGGAAAGAAAGGAATGTGGGACTTGAAAGAGTTTCATTTCCACTCATTGAACAACAGTCTGGGGTCATCAACCACAAGATTATTGATAATACTGCTGGAGTTATTGCTCTCTCCTGTGTTATCAGTCACAGCTACTCTCCCTCTCCCTCACCCCCCTGCATGTTCCTCAGACACTGATGTAGTCAGTATCCTGGTGTAGGGTAAGTGCATTAAACAGGCTTTTTATGCTACTAGCTTCTGGGGCTATCACCTGTGGCCTTGATCATGATGCAGAGGGCACTTGGGAGTGTGGGCATGGGGCACTCACCTGACTGTGGACACCTGAGCCTGGAGCCTGGAATAAAAGCAGCAAAGCCACCATGGAGAGGGTGAGCTGTGTGAATAAAGGAGAGGGGCAATGTGAGAGAGAGCCACAGAAGAGAAAACTCAGAGATCCACTAGTGACTGGTTGCTGCCAATCTCTGGTACCCGGTGCCAATCTCTGCATTGCCTACCTGTAAGCTTGCCACAGCAGCTGGGGAAGAATGGAAATATTACCTCAAGCACCAGGTAACCCATTGCCATGACCCTGAGGAACATTATACAGTGGCCATTAAAGGTGAGATTGTATCTCAATTCCCACCTGAGCCACATCAACAACACACACTTGGCAGAGCATAGCTTTTGTTTGTTTATAAACACTATGTTTATAAATACTATTTATGTTTTTCTATCTATTTCTAGAAGATCTATACACAATTAAAATATGAGATGCCCAAGTAATCAAGAAACAATCCCTAATGCATGTGAGAAACAAAGTTGTCCCAGAACACAGTCTGAGATGAGCCAACTGTTGGAACAGCTATAGAACGTTCAAATAATTACAACAAACATGTTAAAGGAACTGGTAAAAAATGTGGAAAAAATAATTTGAATTAATGCTCTGTTCTTTGGATAGATACCTGGGAGATAGCCATGCTACAGAAGCAAACTAAGCTTCCTATTTTACCCCTAAATTAACTCCCATATAAAGTTAACATGGACCACAGACTGAAGTGTAAACTAAATATTAAGTATTTGGAAATAGAGGAGAAAAATCATTGGCTAATAGAAGTAGAGTGGCCTGTTTACCAGAGAGGTCACAGAGAGAATTGTTACCACAGAGCTCTTCAAGAACGCAATGGCCTTCTTGCCTCTCCTTCAACTTGTAGTGAATTTAGTCTTTCACATTTTCGGGTAGCTTAAAATTTTACAAAGTTACCCTTTCCTTTTCGCTTCTACCAAGATGGTATTAAAATAGGTAACCTAGGGCCCTCCCTGGTGGCGCAGTGGGTTAAAGCACAGCACTAAGAAGCTGAAACCACTTCCGCATGAGTTCGATCCCCGCCTGCCCCGGAGGTGACCACATGGCGTGGCAGACCTCTCCTGACCCGCCCGCTGCTCCCCTCAGCAGTGTACTTCGTCGATCTGCCTGTTCTGCTCCCCACTCTGTCTCTGGTGAAGCCTCTCACTGCCCCTGAGCTTCTGGCCTGTACCCCAGTTCTGTATGAATAAATAAATAAATCTTAAAAAAAAAAAAAAAATAGGTAACCTATACAGTGTTGTTACCTCAGTGAAAAAACATATATATGTATATGATACTACCAGAGTCTAAAATTCCCTATACAGAACATTAACCGTTCCATTAGGCTTATTTCATAACTATATGTTGGACATATGTGGGGACACAGTAAATGGAAACTTATGAGAAGAAACATCCCCTGTTTTTTATTGTAGTTCTGCTTCTGTACAGCTTTTCTGAATAAAACCCCTCCCTTGCTGCAGAAACTAAGAAAAATGCCAAAAGATGCAGTGACTGGAGAAGGCAAATCATGCCTGATCTTCTGTTACTAGAGGCAAAGCTGCCACAGAAATGCTCACAATAGTGTCATAGTACATGTATTATATGCTAGATATTGACATAAAATTACACATGGAATGTTCTAGAATAAGAAGAAAGCAAACTATCTCCCTTCATCATTTCCTTCCTGTTCACACAAATGCCTATTTTCCAATTAGGCTTGTATTCTCGTTACATCCTACGATAGCATAACACTATGGGCTCACTATGTAGATCTCTCTACATTCATTTAGCTTTTAGCAATTTAAAAATAACTAAAGAGTTGAAAATAATCCATAATAAATACATAATATAATCAACTTGTTTTATTAAAAAGTTCTCACCAAGGTATATCTTGCTAGCAATCTACTGCATTCTGTTCTCTTTACTCTGAACATCTCCTTCTCCTCCCTCCCTGTCTCACTCTGCATATTTATTGGTTTATATTATTTGGGGTTTAAATCTTGTTGTCCACTACTTACCATTTTTTCACTCAAACACATTTTGGATCTTGTTGCATGTAATGTAAATGTAACATTAATGATGTTTTAGTGGATATTAATGTCATAGGATACATAGAAATGAACTAGAAAGATTTGTAGTAAACATCAAAAGCCCTGAAAACACTGATATTTTGGGTGTAAAGGTGTGTTAGTGTCTTAAGGATAGAAAAGAGCTTGAAGGAAGCTTTTTTAAAATCAGTCAATTAATAGCCCCATTTATTAATAGAAAATTAAAAGAAAATAGAAAATTGGGCCTCCTGGTGGCCCAGGGGTTAAAGAGAGAGTGTTATCAAGCCATTGCCAGCCACTGCAGCATGAGTTAGAATCCTAGCCAAGGAGCTGACCCACATGGCACAGCAGATCCCTTCTGTCTCACCTGCTGCTCCCCTCACAAGAGTGTATTTTGGTAGACCTGCATGGCATGTTCTGCCCCCTACTCTGTCTCTGGTGAATCTTCTCACCCCCTCCCACACCTCTGGCTTACCTAACCCAGTTCTTATATGCATAAATAAATCCTCAAAAAATATACGATATTCAAGGAAGAGAAAATTTTCAAAAGATCGGTAATATACCCAAACACTGCAGCTTTAGATACTATTTCACTATTTAGATACTATTATTAAAATATTTAAAGGAATAAGTTTGCTAGATTTTCTAGAAGCTATTATATATTATAGTTACGATAAGTCCGGGAATTTATTTATAAGCCCGGGAGCTATGTTGCTAATAATTACTTTCTACTGGCGGTTCAATTATTAGGAATAATATGTATCATTTGTTTTGTTAATATTAAACATTGGTAAACATAAATCCGAAAAAATTTTAAAAAGCTCAGAGGCAATGCATTGCTATAAATTTATGCTAATTTTAGAGTCAATTTTCCATTTGGGCATCACATATGAAACTGCTTTAAATACCAACTAGCAGATTCCAGTCCTAAGTCCTTTCTCTTCCCTGAAGCTCCATTCATAGGAGGTTGTTCATCCCGCTGACAGGTCGGGTCTTTCACGGTCAATGGCTTCACTCAGGGCATCTTCAGAGGAGGAGGAGAAGGAATCACAGCAGCCAGCCCTCCTCTTTCCAGCCCTGGGGGACACGCTGCTGTGAGAGCTTAGAGATCATACCACTCACCCTCTAGAGCACATGGTCAAGGTCAATTTACTGTCTTAGTTATGCTTTACTAATAAAATATACGCTATTTTTTGTAGCAAGAAAAAAATAAAAAGTCAGAAGTACGTTTCTGTTCATTGAATAATTGTGGAAAGTGAAATACAGGACATATAGGTGAACAGCCACCAGCCAGCGGCAGCACTCCTGAGACCTGGAAGACCGCAGCCTGAAACTGCCTTCACGAGGAAGACCTGTTGTGTCCAGACCTGTTGTGACCTGTTGTGTCCTCCTACGTGCATCCTTACCTTCCTTTTTGTCAGACAGTTACATCCAGAGAGCACTCATTTAGATCTTAGTAAAGAAACAACAACAAAAAAGAAACACAAAAGACAGTAAGCAAAAGACGATCTCAAAACTGCTTTTGCTCCTGTTTGATACCTACTTGTAGGATTAAACAGGGCGTAGAGCATCTGATGAAGTACACACAGAAACTTTAAATATGTGCCCTGACACTTTGACTATAAATAGAAGAACAAATGGTTTTGTCTTTGATGCTTTTCAACTAACTATATCTAAACCCTTTCATTATTTCTCACTCTACTTTGGTTTTTACTCTTTAATGAGTAAGACTTTTTTTTTTTTTTTTCAGATACTTTAAAGAGAACCAACACAGTAGAATCGGCTAATATAAGACATAAGCCTGGTGTTGTGTGTATTTGTATTTACTGTAATCTTTAAAGCAATCTGGGTGTCCATAGGTTGTTTTTTAAACATAAGCCAACATTTAGATACTTAATTATGTGTGCATATATTGTATGTAATACATATCCTTCTTGCCATGATTTATATATTAGTCAATTGGGTGTTTATCTTCATTTTTATTAAAATATAAAAGTATAAGACATACCAGGTAGAATGTGGATATCACATTTATCTAAAATAGTTAGCAATATTTTGTCAATAGAATGTGGATACCAAATTTATCTTAAAATAGTTAGCAATGTTTTGTCAATAGTTTTTTATCTCATTAATTTTTGTTGACCATATTTTTTCATGATTCATGGTGTGAACAACTCAGGTGTGGATTGATCTATTGTCCATAATATTTCGCATTTATGTTCTCAGTTCCCTTACTGACAAGGTGTGGAGTGAATCAGATACAGTCAGCAGTGGAAACTTTCTGCGTGGGAATGTTGAATGGTGTGGTCATTGTTTCTCTTTCTTTTCATAGTCTCTGAGGCCAGTCACACATCAAGAAACAACTCCTTATCTCAAAGCAGAGGTGCAAAGTGAACAGAGCTTGCACCTCCTCACTGCGTCCCTGCCCAGTCTCATCCTCCAGCTGTGAAATACCAAGGCAAACACAGAGGTATGGTCAGCCAATGTGGGTGTCACCCCAGCCCCTGCTGACGCTGGGCAGTGAGAGACCAAGGAGAATGTGCTCTAGGGAAGCTGTGTGGACAGTTGCGAGTGTTTCGGATTGTGGCTGAAAGAACTGACCTTGGGACCCATGTTAATTTATACCAAAAATTAGCTTTATTCTACAGGTGAGGAGATACATGGATCAGAATAAGAGTGGGTCAAAAGGTAATATTTTTAATCCTGCTATTTGGGTGAATATTACTTTTTTAGATAATGTAATTCTGTACTTCTTTTCTTATCTCTATTGGTGCTTCCCTTTGCTAAGTAATGGATTCTCCAAAATTTAAATTCCTCACTATACTGGAGTATAATAGGAAAATTTGAATTCTTTAACAATATAATTATTTTTCTATTGAGATATTTTTATTAGAAATTTATTTTCTTATGTAGGCATGTAGATATATTCAATTACAAACTGAACAATAACCAGTTAAGTAGGAAAATATTTTACTTTTAAACAAATTTACCACATAATATGGTATTTTGGTCTAAAGAATATTTGACAAAGGGGAGTGTATTTATATATTTTATCATTATTTGATGACTGCTCAAATCAATTTTCTTTAATTATACAGTAATATATGGCGGAAAGTTAAGATTAAGATACGAAAACCAGGATTCATATTTATTTAGAAGGAACTATTTTCTGACTTTATAACAAAGATATCAAAATAATATATTGAAATTTTTTCTATTATTCAATCAATATAGTTTAGGAGAAAGCAACTGTGGTTTTTTTGTGTGGAATAAGCCCATTATTGTGTTTGGATAACTATAAATTAATGAAAAATATGTTTGAACTAAGTATATACTGATATATTACATATATCATTTATATATGTTACATTCTAATATCTATCTACATAAGATACAACCTTTCCTAATAGTCCCAGATCAATGGCTACTTTAAAAACTTATTTCAGATGATCATGCCCATCATTCATTTAGATCTATTCATTATGAGTATCTCCATTTTTAATTATAATAGCGGTGCTTTATGAAATATTTCCAAAAATTCTTGCTTTGCTATTTTGCTCTCAGAAATGTGTGAAGAAAATGTGACATATGCGGAACTCAAATTCACTAAGTCAAAGGAAGAGGACAAAAGACCACCACCTCGCCAACAGAAAGACAAAGGTTTTTTTTTTGTTTATTTCTGTTTTTCTGATTTCTGAAAAACCTATCAAATTAAAAATGGGTCATGATAATTGTACCTCTCTATATTTCATGCTCTATGCCAACTCTTTTTGATATGAGGGGCTATATTTAAATGTAATGTTAAATGAGATTTATCATCACAGGAAATAATGATATTAAATTTAAATCTTAGAATAAATTTCCATTTTGTTCTAAGTCAGAGGGCTTTGCAATGTTCAATTCTTAATATATACTTTGTGTTTTGATTCCATACAGAATGTCCGTGGCATGCCATTGCAGGAATTCTGGGAATTGTATGTTTCTTTCTTCTGTTGGTATCCTCAGGCTTAGGATACTTGTGTGAGTATCAGGGACACACATTTCTTATAGGAATAGTGAGTCAGCATGAATATAAGATACTATAAGTATTAACACCTGGTAAACATTTATTACCTACAAACTTCTCTAAAATGTTAGTAATCATGAGGTATTAGTAATAGAATGCATAATGATGACTATTTATTTGTTTTGCACTTAGTTTTATTGCTGCAAAATGGCATAAAAACTCCAAAAATCCTAAATATTTGCTGATATTTATAGTGTGGTTTATGTGTGTGTGTGTAATTAGAGGGTAAATACTTAGGGACTTATTTAAGAAACCAGTGACAAGAATTCTCTGAGTTAGTGTCATCAAGGAAGTAATGAAGGGTAGGGAACTTATACCTACCCCTAGGATATGCAGAATTGCAAGGATATGATTTTGGTTGGGTGAGGGAATGAGCGATACCATTTGTTATCAGTCTTAAACACTTTGGTGCATATATTCTCAATTGAATGTTATAGAGAACACAAGAAAAACATTAGACTATGGTTTCCTTCAGTTTCTGAGTTAATAATTTCACAGATGGAGGTATTTGTTACCTGTTAGTGGCAATGAGCAGAGATAATAATGTCATTATGTCACAATGTCTCAAGAGTGAGCTTTGTAAATAGCCACAGTCATCAGCACATATATAGTGTTACTAAAAGTCTGGGGATCAAGAAAGATATTTAGATATGAGTTATGAATTTGGATTAATCAATTAACCCACTTATTTTAAACATTATAGTGATAGTGTAAAAGCAGAAGTTGGACCCACTGAAACCAGGTGACTAGGTTATGTTCTGAGAGAATCAGGAGAATGGTCCTTTGGATAAACCATCACCTAGAAACTGTAGTGTAAATTTGCAAATAGTATGCAATTCTAAAATATAAATAATATCAAATAATGAAAAAAATTTCTGTTAGACTAATAGAAGTGGAGGATAAGGCCATTTTTGAGAGGGAAGTCAAGAGTTTCAAAAAATAATTTTGAAGAGAACATATTTGATATGACTTGTGTTTTTGTAAAAGTTGTAACTCAGTAAGAAGACTGTGTAATAATTGAGGTGAAATGGTGATGAAAACCATCATTGTTGGTCAGCCTTAATATGAATCTGTGTGGTTTTGCTATTTGCAGTGTCTGGTGGACACTAGGGCTGTTTTCAGATGTGAATAAAGATATGTGGAAAGATGGTTGTGGGTCTGTCAAAATGAGTTCTCTACTATGGCCTTTGAGAGGAAAAAAAGAAAAGAGACAGAAATTGACTAACTGGCAGTAGGAGTTAGGGATGGAGGGCTTGATTCTGGTGTAGAATTTGAACACTGGAATAGATTGTTAAATTGGAGCAGCGATTTTATATTATAATTGAGAATATTGAGGTACGTGTAAAAATGCTAAAATATTTTCAAAAAAACACTGAATTTGGTGAAGTGATGGTGGGGGTGGCAGAGCTAGAAATGAACTAATCAGCTGTGTAACAAATCTCCAATGGTTTAAAAAATACATTTGTACACTTAAATGGCCACATCTGATTTTTACATGTTTTTGAGTTTTGGGAAGAGATTTTATGTCAAGGAGATTTTAAGCTTTTCCCCTACATATTAGAGTTATTAGCTCTGTGAGCTCTACCCATGTATATGTTCACAGAATCCTTTAAAAAGCTTTTTGAGTGCTGAATGCAAATACTAAATATAAATAAAATACTGAAAACTAAGTTTCATAAAGTTTGAAGTTCTTATTTAGAGGGTAGATGGCATTAATTTAATTTCATTTGCTATTTTCTTTATACTTTTTATACATGTTAGTTTATGTTTTATATGCTGTAAAAATAATTCTACAGTTTAAAGCACAAACACCATTGTAAACCAATATAGCCTCAATTAAAAATGTAAACAAAAATAACGTGTTAGGGGTTTTTATATTTAAAATTTTCTTACTTAATTGTAACACTTCAAATTGCCTTTTCTTTTTTTTTTTTTTTAAGATTTATTTATTTATTTGTGCATATAGAACTGGGGTACAGGCCAGAGGCTCAGGGGCGGTGAGAGGCTTCACCAGAAACAGAGTGGGGAGCAGAACAGGCAGATCTACGAAGTACACTGCTGAGGGAAGCAGTGGGCGGGTCAGGAGAGGTCTACCGCGCCATGTGGTCTCCTCCGGGGCAGGCGGCAGGCGGGAATAGAACTCATGCGGAAGTGGCTTCAGATTCTCAGTGCTGTGCTTTAACCCGCTGCGCCACCAGGGAGGGCCACCTTTTCTTTTTTAATAAATATTTATTTATTTATGCATACAAGAACTGAGGTTTAGGCCAGAAGTTTGGGGGTAGGAGAGTGAGAGGACTCACCAGAAACACAGTGGGGAACAGAATAGGCAGATTGACTGAAATACACTGCTGAGGGGAGCCGCTGGGAGACAGGAGAGGTGTGCTGCATTATGTGGGTCAGCTCCCTGGCCAGGGATTGAACTCCTGCTGCAGTGGCTGCAGATAGCTTGATAGTGCTGTGTCTTTAACCCCTGCATCACCAAGAGGTCCTCAAAATTGTTTTAATACAACATTTCTTTTATTGATTTTCCACTTAATCAACATCATTTACTTTGTTATGTAGAAGCAGAATAAGGGATAATAATAATGTAATCTGTTTTGGCTATTCATAATCATCATTTTATAATATGGGTTGAAGTTTTTCAGAACGTATTTATGTGCGCTAATAGGACTGTCACAGAAGAAAATGGTGCATCCTTATCACAAGGTCAAAATCAGTGAAGTTTATCAACATTTACAGGTATGTACTAAACACTTAATTCACACTTAAAGATTTGTTTCATTCGTTTCCAATGGAATTACCCTTCTGCCCCATTTCTGTATATTTCAATATATTGTTGTGAAACTTTATATTGGACTTTGACCAAGTGTTTTCATTTTGTTTACCTTTCAACGAGATCATTTTCTTTTCAAATCAGGGGGACTTTAGGTTTTTGTCTCATATATTGTAAGGATGGTGGCATTTTAACTCTGATAGAAGATATCTTAAGTTCACATAGTTTATATGTTTATATAGAAGTTTGATCAGTCTATTAAACCTGTTGCTATATGGTGATGTCTCCTGAACATGTTGGTAAACAATTGTGATGTTCTAATGAGAAGTCTGTATGGGACACATGTTCGTGTGTTCTCAGTGTGCTACTTAGCATATTCCTACGGAGGCTGGAAATGACCATCAGGAAATCTAAGGCTGGAGCCTTTAAAATGAAAATGATTAAATCCTACTAAGATAATGGGTAAAAGTGGAAAATCCAGAAACATTCCTGAGAAAAGTGGGTAGAGAGAATGGAGAAAAAACATAGAAGAGCATAAGGATATGGAAAACCGTAGCAGAGTTGCTAATGAAATCATAGGCACACAAACACTCGAGACATTTCACTGATAATATGCATTGAAATGAGTACTTATGATCAGCTTCCTGTCATTTGTGAACAATTCAAATTCAGTGACATTTTCTTCTATATGTTCTAATCTATTCCAACCTTAAAGCCTGTGTTCCCTAACCTCACTGTTCAACTTTACATACTCTCACTGAACTCTCTTGGTTGGAGAACTGAGGCTTAGTGGGAAAGATTGCATGGAGATGTTAAACACATGTGAGCAATTTGTCTGTCCAAAGTCAGGTGGACCGGAGACACCTGCCCTGTGTGTGGTCACTGGAGGTGAGGACTGGGAATATTTTTAGCAGTTGCCATGGGTTCCATAATCATATCGTTATATTTACCACTTCCCAGATATTTCAGAGGAATTTTTCAAATGTGCACATCTCATCTGAGAGGATCTCACTTACACCAACTTTTCTATTTCTTTATTTCCACTTATCCACTGGCAATATTCCCATTCATTTTAGATGTAATTACACTTTGTAGTTTTGTAGTAATATATAGGTTCACCCAATTTTTATATCCATTAAAGTTATTTAAATTGATAAATATTACTATTTTGATATTCAAATTATGTCTAGTAATGACTTTCTAAAGTAATTATGTTCTCTGATGCAGATTTTCCCAATTGATTTCATCTACTGCTGATGCGATGTGTGGATACCTAGGAAAAAATTATACTGTGAGTGCTGTTTGTACTGGTCAGTTATACTACATCTGTGAGAAGCCATCACCTTCTTAAGAGAATCATGTCTTCAAATTTTCATTCCTATTAGCTGTTGGGCATTTACCTATGCATGATTTGTGAAGATTATGCTCTCTCAAACATTCTTGAGCATAATAAAAAATAGTTTATAGATTGTGTAATTGTTAGAAGCCCTTGTTACCTATTCTCATTTTTCAATTTTACAAATTCTTATTGCTTCCCAGGTTGGAGACCTTAAGGTCAGTGGGAAAGATTACAATGAGGTGTTAATGCATATGAGCAACTTGTATGTGCAAAGTCATATTATAAACTAAATTTTGTAATTTATAATTTTCAAAACCTGATTAATTTGAGAAAAAAACAATGCAACTTGAAGAAAGATAGTTGATTATTTATATTTCTTAATTATTTACTTAAATTTATGACCCCCAAATTTAATACTTTCAATTGTTCAAAAATAAAGTGGTAAGAAGTGGAGAAAAAGTTGTCACTACCTAATTCTTATTTACCTAGTTCTGCTTTCAGCTGTAAACACCAACTATATTATTCAGAGATTTTCTAGGAAAGAACACCTATCTACGTGCTATCAACTAAAGTCCATGCTACTTAACTATAGACCATAGATTGTCCTGAGTTTTATTTCCTTTTTGGAAAATACAGCGTGCCAATTATTCCATATTAATGCATATGAAACTGCTTCTTGTCTTAAAGGAAACTACAGCTATTGCACTAAATGATACTCCAACATTTACTTAACCAGTTTCATTTCGTGGTGTATTGAGGTTTGTTCAGGAATGTTGTAATTATGGAAAATGATACAATTAATTGTAATTAACACTGTACCATTTGCTTCAGAACATAACAGTTGGCAAATTTCTAAGTGTCATATTTGTGTTCGGTGTATGTGTATTTAAATCATAATACTTATTTAATACTGACCCTCCCTGGGCTGCGCACTGCTTACCTCAACTGCAACCCTCAAGAACTGCTCCTCCCGTCGCTACCTCCTCAGTGTGTTCCCAACCTCCTCGACCTGGGCAATAAAATCTTCACCAATTAAAAAGGCATCTTCTGTTATTTCACTGTGCAATTCTTATTTGTGAGATTTATTTCATCTTTATGATGCATCTTTAGTGTCTGTTCATGTCTTTGTAGACCACTATCATACATATAATTTAGAGCAAAAGAAACCAGACAAAATATAATTCATACAGCAATACCCCTACCTGTTTTAAATTAGAAAAAACGCATTTTTCATGGTTTGACAATCATAATTAGGACCCACGCCTAGAGGAGTGTTTACTGTCCTTGAAGTTTTCTCTCATTCCTGGGCCAGCAAAAGAATGTTGGGAAAAGGAACAAAGACGTCTGGCTCATGGTTAAATAAACAGCCTTTGGTAGTGGGGGCGGGGGGGCCCGCTCAGTTTTGCTGCAGAGACCCACATGCAACTAACTATGATTCAGCAAAAACAACTGATTGGACTCTTAAAACGTATGTGTTTTCATACTTTCCTTGTTACTTACCTCTATGAATACTGCCCAAACCGCACCTCTGTGAGACTCTGTGAGACTCTTGCTTCCAGTCTCCTGCCAGGTGATCTTGTAATAAACTGGTTCTTGTCGTAAAAGCAGTGGCCTGGACTTGGGCTTCTGTGTCATTGGGTAGCAGGCTTACACTTGGCAACAGGAATGCTAGAATATAATGTATCAGAGATGAAAATTACTTCCATGAACTCTTCAGTAAATATAAAAACTAAAAAGAAAAAAATAACCTGTAAACATGAGGATTGGTCAAGATTGTTAATGAAAATTGGAGGTCAAAGATGGATAAAAAATGAAAAAAAAAAAAAAAATGGAACAGACCATTCAAAAGCTTTCTTTTGCTGGCCCAGGAATGAGAGAAAACTTCAAGGACAGTGAACACTCCTCTAGGTGTGGGTCCTAATTATGATTGTCGAACCATGAAAAAATGCGTTTTTTTTCTAATTTAAAACAGGTAGGGGTATTGCTGTATGAATTATATTTTGTCTGGTT
>NW_004567137.1:14924713-14930489 GCF_000260355.1 Condylura cristata
ACACCATGTGGTCACCTCTGGGGCAGGTGGGAATCGAACTCATGCGGAAGTGGTTTTAGCTTCTCAGTGCAGTGCTTTAACCCGCTGCGCCACCAGGGAGGGCCGGATGAGAGTGTTTTTATTTGCAGAGAAAATATATACAGCAATAATTATTTGCAAGGATTATCTGCATTGAAAATTCTAAGTGACTAAAATGAAGAAAACACAAATCTCTAGATTTCAGCAAAATCACAGAATGCAACAGTAATCAAAAATTAGTTCTATTTTAATAAGCTGGATTTAACAACAAATTGAAAATATTTTAGTATGAAATGTTTTAAAGACATACAATGTAAATGTCTGAACATAAACACTTATATGCTAAAACTACATGAACTGATGGAAGAAAATAAAAAAGAAGAACTGAATAAATATAAGCACCATCTTCATGAACTGGGATATCCCATAAAGGAAATAGGTCAGTTCTGAAATTGATGTATATGCTTGAAAAATTCCTAGCAAAACCTAGCAGTATTTCTAAAGTATACACAGCTTACTAAAAAGTTAATATGAAAAGACCAAGCAAATAGAATAACCAAAATTTAGAAAAAGAATACAGTGAGAAGGCATATTATATCAAATGTTACAAGTTATGCTTTAGTCATGTAAGCAAGGCAGTGTGATGTCAGTGGAAGGTTAGAGAAAGTCATATTTTGCAGAGAATCGAAAACCTAGAAACAAGCCCAAATAAGAACAGCCAATCGACATGGAAAGGCAGATAAACAATTCAGTGGTGGAAGACTAAACCTTTTCAACAAGTGGCAATGGAGAAAGTGGACATCCATTGGCAAAAATGTGACCTTTAATATAAGCTTCATACCTTACACAACATTGTAAGTAACCTGTATATTGACCACAAATTTCAATGTAGAAGTATATGGAAATAAATAGAGGAGAATATCTTTGGCATTACAGCCATCAGACATGAACCTAAAGGGAAAAGTTAGAGAGCTGGTCAAGGATGCCATCGCCATCTTGTAGCGAGGAGCTACAGTAACATAAGAACACCTAAAATTAGATAGATATTTTGGGTACAAAGATGTGTGGGCATCTAAGCATAGGAATAAGTTTAGGGGAAATGTTTCTATTAGAGTAACTCCACTTACTGAAAATAAAAAAAAAAAGAAAATATTCAAAAAAAAGGTGCTATACCCATTCTCTGAAAATAGTACTTTATGAGTTTACTTGTTATAGATACTGTTGTTAAAATAATTCAGTGTATGCAGCTTGCTGATGTTTCTTACACCTATTATTATATGAATTATGATAAACCTGGACGTTTATTTAAATGTCCAGGAACTATAATTGCAGATAATTGACTAAGTTTTGTCTTTTATTAGGGACATATATGTACTCCTTGGTCTGTTAATATTAATCAATGATAGACAAGTCACTACAACTTTCAAAAGAACAGAGACAAGTTACTTTAAGCATATGCTAATTTTGGAGTAATTTTCGTATCGTTGCTAATACAGGAAGTTGTCATCACATCCTATCTGCTGGGTTCTGCCCTAAAGCCAGTCTCCCTAAGCAGGTCTCCCTCACCCATCCACTTGCAGGGAGGGCGAACTCCATCTTGCCTACCAGCTGCCTGCCATCCTCCCTGCACCTCTGGTGACTCACTGGCCTTCGAGCTCAGTGCTCACTCTGCTCACCCTCCAGAGCACAGGCTCAGCTTACTGACATCACTGTACTTTACTAATCAAGTGCCGATAATTTTGTGGCAAAAGTGAGTTGGAAAATGTGTCTCTGATCAAAGGAATATTTGGAATTGGGGAAGCCGACATGGAAAGCACATAGAACAACAGCCCAGCAAGTCACCACACCGTGATCGTGGAGACCTCAGCTCACAGGCACTCCTTGAACTACCTCTAGAGAAAGCCTCTTCCTGCAGTTTCTAGAATACTTTCCTCATTGTCCTCATTTATGCCAAAAGCTGTTCTTTGAAAGCCATCTGTTAGATCGTCTCAAATGAAGGAATTAAGGGAAATGCAAGCGTCCAAGAGAAGATGGAATCTTCCACATATTTCAAGTGGGAGCATTATGTTAACAAGCAGATGCGGGTGAAACTCAGACTAAGGAAACTTGCTTTTGAAAAGACTTCAAACAGTGTAGTTTGTCTAAAAGTGTATTTCGATTGTTGTTACTACACATTTCGAATAGTTTCAAGGCAGAGCTCTTGAAAGAACAATGTGGTTGCATGAAAAAGAAAAACTGCTTTGTCCCTGAGTGACACCTACTGAGTTGAGTAGGGCATCTCTCCTCCTCGTTGACTAAACAAATCATAATTTAAAAAAAAACACTCTGACTGGTCACGCTAGTAAAATGGAAGATTTTATCTGTGATGCTCTGAAGAAACTCTCTTTAAATCCATTGAATATATTAAAATTATCCCTTTACCGTAATTTTTAATGTTTAATGTAAAGTTTGTTTCTTCAGACAATTTATAGAGAATACAAGAATGAAGCAGAATCTACTAGTGCTTAATAAGTCAACACAATATTTATGAATTTACATTTACTATAATCTATAAAGCAATCTGGTGTCCTCAGAAAGTTATAATTATAGGTCAACATCTATATGTTTTTGATATTTGCATATTGTTACCATGTATATAAGTAAGATATATGTATCTTACCTCAATTTACATATAAAAATTGAGGATCCACCTTCATTTTTGATAAAAGAGGAAGGTTAAATCACCAAGGAGAATATGGATATTTTAATTTTGTTTTCATGTATTTATAAATATTGTGTCAATTACTCTCATGAATTTCTGAGATGACCATTTATGTTCGCAAACTCTATGGTAAGAGTTAAGCTCAGCTTTGGATTGATCTATTGTCGAAAGCATGTAGCAGTTCAGTTCTCTATTCTCTTACTGACACTGTGTGGGGTAAATGAGATACAGTCAGCAGTGGAAACTCTTTGAAGGAATGTTGAATGTCACCGGGTCAGTCACTGTGAGAGAGACTGTCAGAAGTTTCACATCAACAAGTGCATCCTCACTTGGGCACAGAGCAGCGCGACCAGCAGAACCAGAACATTCTCCCCGAGTTCCTGCCCAAGCTCGTTTTCCGGCTGTTGAGACCCCAAGGCAGACACACAGGTATGAGCAGCCAGTGTGTGTGTGACCCCAGCCCCTGCTGTCAGGCTCTGGGCTGGGAGGGAGCAAGGAGAGTGCACTCTAGGGAAGCTGTGTGGACAGTTGGGAGGGTTTTGGATTGTTGTGAAGCATTGACTTTGGGATCCATGTTAATTGATGTGGTATGTTAACTTCATTCTATGGGTAAAGATCAGATGGATCGGAATAACTGTTATTAAAAAAACTTTCTATGAAAGACCTGAGTTTATTAATCCTCAGGTAGTTTTGGGATTATCTATTCTTTTTAGCTAACATATTTGTATTTGTATTTCTTTTTCTTACTCTTGATTATCAATGGGTGTTTAAGAATTTCATTTGATTTTTCAATAACTTAAATATTTTTGACTAAAATAAATTATATAACAAATTTATTTTCTTGTTAAGGAATATAGATGCACGATTTTAAAATCAAAATAGAATTTGGTTAACTAGGAAAATGAATAATTTTAAAGTAAATTTACTTTTTATTTTGGTAGAGACAAAACTTTTGCAAAAACAAGGGAAACTGTACTTATACATTTTATCACTTTGATGATCGTTCAAATCAGTTTTCTTCAAGTTAAAAATTAAGTGGTACAATATTAAAATATTTTATGAACATGGGATTCAAATTTATTTTGGAAAAGCTATTATTTGTTTCTTTCTAGCAAAGTAACCAAAAATAATATCTTGGAAAACATTTCTGTTTTTTTAATCATTATTTATTTATTTATCTATGGGAGAGATTTTATTATGTATTTTTTGTGGAATTTTTTATTTAAATCTAATACAGATTAAGAGTCATACTTTTGGATAAGATACATATATATATATATGAAAGTATGTGTGAACCATATGTCTGTGTTTTATGTATCTCATGCTTTCATCTGTCATATAGCATATATCTGATTCTGATGGTTCAAGGTCAGTGGTCTCTTTAACAAACTTACTTTAGATGCTCATGTCCACCATTCATTTAGCTCTATTACTTGAGGATGATCTCTACTTTTAATTACAGCCATGTTTTATGAAACATTAACAAAAATTCTCGCCCAGTGACCCTCAGGAATGAGTGAGGAGAAAATGACCTACTCGGAGCTCCAATTGCCCAAGTCAAAGAAACAGAATGGTAAAAAGCATCCTGCTCACAAAAGGAGAGGTTGAGTATTTTTTTCTGATTTCTACAGATGATATCAAGTTTAAAAAATTATCATGATAATTGTAATTCTAAATATTTCAATCTGTATGCCTGGTCATTAATATATAAAGGGTACATAAAAGTGTAATACTGAATGAGATTTATGATCACATGAAACGGTGGCATTAATTTTAGATCCTAGAGTCAATTTCCATTTTGTGCTATTTCTGAGAGTTTGCAATGCTCAGGGCTCACTAAATATTTTGCATTTTGAATTTGTACAGGATTTCCTTGCCATTACATTGCAGTAATTTTGGGAATTTTATGTCTTTTTCTGCTGACCACCACGTACTTAGCATACAAGTGTGAGTATTAGTACGCACATTTCTTATGGAATGATGAGTGAAAAATAAATTATTATAAATACTGCACATCTGCTGGACTGTGTTTCTATATATAAGTGTGTGTGTGTGTGTGTGTGTGTGTACATACACACACAGTGCAAAACAGAAATGGATGGGGGAGATATCGTATTAGGGGGTTATTTAAGGAATTGTCTGCTGTGATACCTTTGTATAAGGTTAAATGTTGAGAAAGTACAATGCCAGGAAATGTGTAAAAGAATAATAAAACAGTATTCAAATGTATCAAATATATGCTTGAGGTGGGATTCTGTCACACTTTTTGAAGTGCTGTAGGAGGATGGTTTGTAGTAAAATGTCAAGTTAGATAAATGTGCTTTATGTCCAAATTATATATTTTGTTTACTAATAAGCCATCTAATGAAATAGATGAAAACATTCCTAGAAACAATGTTCTCCTGAAGGAAAGGCTGTGGTAATCATATTCTGGCACTCAATGTCTAAAATTTAAAAAGAAATAGACATTTATAAAGACAAGTCAAAGTAAGAAAGAGGAGTTTTTGTGGGAAAAGTCACCAGAGCTGACCATATCCAAGAGTAGAATCACTAGAGGGAAAAGTTGTGGGTTCAGGAGAGACAAACACAGGTAGAGGATTCACCACTAAGAAGCAACCCATTGAGATCCAGAGTAGGGCAAGAATCTCAGGCTTGTTTAGTGAGAAAGAAAATTTTCTTTAGATACCGGGATAAATATTTATGTATGTGTAGCAGGAGAAGCAGTAAGGTGAGAACAATTTATGTTGATGAGGATCATTTCTATGGAAGTAGTAGATAAAACCATCTTTGAGGAGGAAGGTCAATACGCCATTTCAGAAAAGAAAATATTTGAAAATCTCGAGTTAAGAATAAGGATGATACATGAAGTATGTTGCAGAATTTTGGATAAAAATGGCAATGAAAATAATGAATGTAGACAGCATTAGTCTGAATCTGTAGTTTTGTGACTTCTAGTTTGGGGGGTCTATAAAGAACGTGTTGTGTGATATTTGGAAGTCTTGTCAAAATTAGTTCTCTACAGGGTAGCCTTAGAGACATAGAAAGGACAGGAGACAG
>NW_004567137.1:14936019-14959125 GCF_000260355.1 Condylura cristata
TTCTATAGAATTTTATTGACTTACTAGTTTCCAAGGATACATGAATTAAAACAATATCTAACTTTGTTTTAAAAAGTAGGACAAAGCTTATGCAGTGGGAAAATGTTCTCAGACTGATCAATACTGGGGCATGCATAATAGTTCCTGAGGTGATGAGTCTTTCTGGATTACTTTAAGGGCATTTCTCAGGTATTGGTATATAGATTTTAATAATCAGAGCATTGGTTTCTTTTTTTAAAGATTTATTTACTTATGTATACAGAACAGGGGTACAGGCCCGAGGTGCAGGATTGGTGAGAGGAGACACCAGAGACAGAGTGGGGAGAAGGACAGGCTGACTGAGGAAGTCCACTGCTGAGGAGACAAGATCATGGTCTTCATGAATCACACATAAGTAACTATGCTGAGTGGAGCAGCAAGCCAGACAGGAGAGGTCTGCTGCACCATGTGGGTCTCCTCTAGGGGCAGGGATCAAATTTGCACTGAAATGGTTGCAGCTGTCTGCAGTGCTGCAGCCTAACCCTTTGTACCATCAGGGAGGGTCCAGGGTGTTGGTTTCTTGGGTGCTGTATTCATTTCCTGGAGTTTACATAACAAAGCATTATAGGAGGAAAAGTGAGGAGCAAACTTCAAGCCAGATAAGAGCTACTTATATTCAATTTGGTACAGGGTTTAGTTTTCAAACTCCATCCCCTGAGGTGATGGGGCTGATGGAACTGGAGTGGAGTTGAAGCATTTAACAGTTAAGCATATGGGTTTTGGGTTGCTATTTTTGTCACACATTTGACACATAGATGAGGAAGTGCTTCTGTGGAGAAGCCACCAATGTTCCATGTAGTATTTTGACTTGGATACTACTTGGGGCAGGACAGAGTGTGCCTGGTCAAACATGTGTGAATCACAAATTCTCTCTACCCGGCTCCATGTTTAGTCCGTCTTTTCTTGTTTCCTGTATTAGTGCATCCTGTTATTGTTCCTCCCATGTGTGTGTGTTCACGAAACGGTGGCTAAAGACCCACCAACCACAGTGCTCCATTTCTCGACATCAACTTAGGTGTTAACACCTACACAGCATTATTGTTCACATTTCTGGAGGGTAGTATTTCAACAGCAGCAGGACTGTAATTTGTAGAGCACATTTGTTTTTGGTTATATTTATTGGGACAAAGTTGATTTACAAGACTGTATATTCTAGGTTTATAAGATTACACCTCTACAAAAGTGTGTTCCCACTCCATAGACATGTTACCAAACAATGCTATTGACAATGGGAAAAAGTGCTAATTCTGAGAATATGTACACTGAAAGATGAGAGTTATTTTGTAGAAAATTAAACTATTTATCAGAATGCTAACAGTGTCCTAAGTTACTAAAAAATTCTTTCTTATTAATGGAAATATTTAAATATATTCTAAATATGTCATTTTCTATAAATATGATACTTTTTTTAACTAAACACAAAACTAAGCATTATTTTTTTTAAATGAAAAGGAATTATGAAGCTGGAATAGATAGGTTAACCATTGTTAACAAAAAGCTGGATTGCAATGGGTAAGGCGATTTAACGAATACTTAAAATTAGAGGAGCCCTGGTATTAATCAGGAAACACTGTATGTAGAATTATCTGACCGGGAACTTTAAGACTCTTTAGTAGCATGCATTTTGTCACATACCTCATTATAAATACTTTATATACAATAAGATATGGGTGTTTAAAATATACAATCTGACAAGCTTTGATATACATACCTGTAAACCATTATGAAGTACAATGACAATAGCAAACAAACCGATCAAAAAAATGGGCAGAAAGTCAATAAAGCCCCCCCCCCCAAAAAGAAATGCGAATGGACACCACACATATGCTAATTTTTTGTCAATTTTCCCAGTTGGTTCCTATTATGTAAAAAGTTTTTAACTGTCAGTGAGTAGATTTTGATCCTTGTCCATTCCCTAACAGGCTCCACGTGCCCAGATGCTGTGTCTCTGTTCTGTAGAGGAAGTGGGGTCCCCGGGCCAGTGGCTTGATTCACCTCAGTGTTAGACCGAGATGAGGGAGAAACTGCTCTGTCCTTAAATTGCCTACCACAGATGATAGCACTGTTCTGAGAGATTAAAACCTGGTGAATTTATGTTCCTAAATATACTTTCATCATAAAGTGTGTACTCTTCAATTTCAAACACATTTCTGTTACAGGACACGAGTGGAACTGGGGACTCTGGATTGAAGAGATACGTGATTGGCAATCGGGGGCAGGTCTTATGCCTGTGAACCCGGAAGACCAAGCTCACCGGGTGCCTCATGCTACTGTGTCTTTAAGAGAAAGTGTGCAGTGTTTCTAGGATATTTTCTTCATCATTTTCATGAGCAAGAAAATACTTTTTGAGAATATCAGTTAGATGCTTGGAAACAAAAAACAAAAACAGAAAAAACCGACAAACCTACAAGCGAAAAGCTAGAGAATCTCATTTGTGCTACCACTTAGAAGGCTTAACTCAGTTTTACTTTGGGGATGATGGGAAAGAATCCTAAATATTGAAAAATGAATTTGAAAGGTTTTAACTGGTGTAGCTGTCTTAGGTGGGTCTCAGTTGTGATCACTACACCTTTGTAAAAAGAATGTTAAAGCATCAGAGCACTGGGGGCCTTTGGGAGCACATATTAATGTGGTTGATAAAAAATCTTTATTTTTGTGTAACGTCTACTTGTGGAGTTAAATAGGCACAGAGCTGCTCATTGAGATAAACTAGTAATAATTGCTAAAGACTGTTTTGAGTAATTTGCTAAAGACTGTTCTGAGTATTGGTCATCAATTGAAAACCATATAGTTTGATCTTGATACTTTAAAAATATTCTCTGTGTTTATGACTTAATTTTAGTTCTTTAGAGAAAATGAATCTACAAACAATTTAAAGAAGGCACAAAAACAAGCAGATCTCTCCTTTGTAATTGTACAAATTTTTATATTTTTGTAATTGATATGTATTATATTGTATGTCTGTCTACTCATATGTATCCCTATTTACTTTAACCAGGCAATATGGGTAAATTTAATGGCTGCTAAAATCTAGTCTATTTATATATATTTTAACTTTTACCTGTTTTTGATATTTATAAAATCAATGGGGCTTTTGGCTTCATTTTCTAAGAAGAAAAAGCTTACAGATCATGCCAGTTAGGATATGGACATTTCTCCTTTGTTTTTATGATTTTGAAAATTCTGTTAACTTTCAAATCTTATGAGCTTCTGAGACGACCATTCTTGTCCCAACCTTTTCAACCACTGAAAAGCTAAGTTTGGATTTATCTTTTGACCAAAAAATTTAGATTTTTAAAATCTTATTTTTTCAGTCCTCTGTACCATGGTCTCACACTGGGAGTGAGCGTCAGCAGTGGGATCTCTGTGTGGGAATAGTGAGTGGGTTATGATATTTGCTCTCTTTCTCTGACACCATCTCTGAAGTCAGTCATACACCAGGAGCCTCTTCACCTCAGAGCAGAGCAGAGCGGTGAGGCCAGCAGAGCCAGCACCTCCTCCCCGAGCTCCTGCCCAAGCTCGTCCTCCAGCTGGTGAGACCCGGAGGCAGACACACAGGTATGGCCAGCCAATGTGGGTGTGACCCCAGCCCCTGCTGGAGTAGATCTGGGTTATTGGTGGATAGAATAGATGTATGTGATCCACATAAATATATATTGAATATCGATGTATATATGAAGAAATGAGTGGGGTGGAATGACAGTAGGTCAAAATATTTGCTATGTCATATATGTATTTTTTATCCTTAAATGTTTAGGGGAATATTTATTCATTTTTCATAATATAAATCCAGGTTTCTTTATTGTCTTCTCTATTGTCGATACCTGACTGGTTAGCAATGAAAAGCTTAAATGCAATCATCTTAAAGTGTTACAGAAAATGTTGATTGCTTTGATAGTAATTATTTTTCTATCAAAGTCAATTCATTTTCTATTATCAAAGATTTATTTTTTAGATATACAGATATTCAGTTAAACAATTAGCAAGGGAAATATTTGGCTTTGCAGTTAGATTTACCTTATAATTTGTCATTGTGGTAGAATATTTGTTGAAAAGCAAAGGATAATACACTTTTTATCATTATTTGATGATGATTCAAGTCAACTTTCTGATAAGTAATTAAATGTGTAATATTGAAGTATCTTTACAAATCCAAGTATACCAAGGACATCTGCTGTGTTTTCTACAAAGATACTAAAAACATTATTTTGAATAACTTTGTTCTTTCCTTTGTTCACTATTCATAGTGTTCATTGCAGAGAGTAGCAATGTACGTTTTTGTGTAGAAGTATTTAAAACTAGGTCAGTGAAAGGTCATGTTATTGGATAGATATAAACAAACAACATATTTAATATGCATCAATATCAGATAATTATTGATACATCATATATTACTATAGTAACTGTAAATTGAAAAATTTACATGATACACTGATGAAATTGATAAATGCTACAATAAAGACCATTATTTATGAGCAGTCTGACCTTGTGGATCTTGGTTATTTTCATGAGGCTCAGTTTCCTCATCTGTAAGTTGAAAGTTAACCATCCCTGAGTAGCAGACTTGTTAGATTTGCAGGTTTTCTCACTTATTTAAAATTTCTTTTGATCCTCCTTTCATTGACTCTGGTGACTATTGCAGCTCCTCAGCTCCCAGGGAGGGTTCATGACTCAGTGCCTGACTGTTGGCTCAGGGGTGACACACCAGACTGACTGGGTCTGGCAGACGGGATGTGGCGGGTCATTGTGTGTGTCACACCGAGTGGCATCTCCTTCCTAAAGGAGTCACTCCCCTCAGTGTTGGATGTTGTTGCCATTTGGATTGAACACAAGCACTAAATGGTAAAATATCATTTTCAAGATAGAGATCTAAGATTTAATGTGTGAATAAATCAATATCTGAATAATGATAATGGATTCAATTATTAAAAAAACCCAGGAAATCATAATACAATATCATCATAAACCATAGTAGACTGTTGTTTAATTGAGAAAGACCTTTGTCCTAAGGCATTTTAAAGAGCAATTTTTTTTTTTAAAGATTTATTTATTTGTTCATACAGAACTGGGTACAGGCCAGAGACTCAGGGACCGCGAGAGGCTTCACCAGAGACAGAGTGGGGAGCAGAACAGGCAGATCGACGAAGTACACTGCTGAGGGGAGCAGCCGGCGGGTCAGGAGAGGTCTGCCACACCATGTGGTCACCTCCGGGGCAGGCGGGAATCGAACTCATGCGGAAGTGGCTTTAGCTTCTCAGTGCTGTGCTTTAACCCACTGCGCCACCAGTGAGGGCCTTTAAAGAGTAATTTTGGAAAAAATATTCTCATTCTCTTCTGATTGTCTTTGTTAAAACGTTACGTTAACTCACTTTTCAGGTATTCCTTTATTTCTTCCGATTATTCAATAATCAGAAATCTACTTTTTAATGCCATCAACGATGCCTTTGAAAGCAAAAGTTTCTGCAGTATTTTTTTGTCTACAGCCCTCAAGATGAGCAAGGAAGGAGTGGTACACCGGGAGCTGAAATCGCCCACTGGGAGGAAAGAGACGGAGGAAAGTGATGCAATTCGCAAATGTAGAGGTACGGGTTTTATTTTTTCCTGATTTCTGAAAATATTATAGTGTCAAGTAACAAAAATAAAACTTCATTCATGTATACATGTTTTTTATTGTGTGCTTTGAATTTTTTTTATAAATTGCATATATTTTAATGTAAATTGATGAGATTATCAATTATAGCTACAGAAATAGAAATAGGGATGTTTATTTAAAATTTTTATTTTGTAAGTCAAAATAGCTTAGTTTGCTTTATTTTATATATTTTTTTCTAAACTTACTGATTGATTTTTGAACATCATTGGTGGTGCTAATTATAAATTTAGAATCAATTTCTGTTTTGTTCTAAACTGAGGGCTTTGCTTTGCTCTGTGCTCACTTCTTTTAACTTCATAAAGTGTTTCTAATACTTATCATTTCAGTAAATCTGGGAATTATATACATTTTACTCCTGCTGAGATTCATAGCCTTGTGCATTTTGCGTGAGTATTATATGTTCATATGTACATTTCTTTTTTTTTTTTTTCATTTTGTTTACAAGAACTGGGGTGCAGGCTAGAGGTGCTGGTGGTGGGAGGGTTCGTCAGAGACAGAGTGGGGAGCAGAACAGGCAGATCTACTGAAATACACTGCTGAGGGGAGCAGCAGGCAAGAGAAGTGAGATCTGCTGCGCCATTGGAGGATCAGCTCCCTGGCCTAGGATTGAACTCAGGCTCCAGCATTGGCAGCTCTTAGACTTAACCTCTAGGCCCCAGATACAAATGTTTTCCTACACAATGAGCTAGGGTGAAAAATGAGATACTGATCCCCTAGTGGACTTTGTAGACTATGAGATGATATAGAAATGTTAGTAGTCAGATGTTGTCACTGATGATATTGTGCAGTATGATGATTTTATTATATTGTTATCAATCTGGTTTTTAAAAATTTGTATTGAGGTAATGTTGCCCTTAGTCCCCACTTTGTCCCTTATTCTCCCCTTCCCACACTGCTCTCTGGCCTCAAATTTACCTGTGACCTTTAATGCACAGTATATGAAATATATGATTTAATATCAAATTAGAATATATATATATATATACACAGATATATGTATATATATCAGTCAAAATCATTAGCTATTTATTCCAAAACAATGTTGATTAAACTTAGCTAGAAAAAAATGTCATGAAAAAGTATATTAACCAAATATTGTATACTGCTATCCTTTATATAAGGTCAAATGTGAAAAACAGCAAATAGTATCACAATATAAACAAATGAATGAAATTATAACATTGAATATAAAAAGTGAGGAGGTGGGATTCACTTACAGTATTTGAGAGAGGTAGAGGGAGGACACTGTGTGAAATATAAACATAGATAAACAGAAAGTGTTATATTCTAAGCTAGAATTTGGCTACTAACAGACTTAGTATGTAATGAAAGGAATGAAAAACATAAGGACCACATCAGGTGTATAAATAATGTCATCCTTGCCCTCAAATGTCTAAAATTTAAAAAGGAACAACTGTTTATAAAGGACACACACACAAAAAGAAGAAATAGGATTTTTGTTTAAAAGGTAATTTGAGGTCCTCCCTGGTGGCGCAGCGGGTTAAAGCACAGCACTGAGAATCTAAAGCCACTTCCTCATGAGTTCGATCCCCGCCTGCCCCGGAGGAGATCCACATGGCAAGGCAGACCTCTCCTGACCCGTCCGCTGCTCCCCTCAGCAGTGTACTTCATCGATCTGCCTGTTCTGCTCCCCGCTCTGTCTCTGGTGAATTCTCTCACCCTCCACATCTCTGGCCTGTACCCCAGTTCTGTACAAATAAATAAATAAATCTTTAAAAAAAAAAAAGGTAATTTGAGATAATTAAATCCAAGTGAAAAGAATCACTACAAGGCAAATCTCAAGCATTACAAAACATGGAGGAGCAGGAGATTATGATACTATCCATGTGATTATGATTGTCACTAGGGCTGAGTGAGTGAGAAATCAAACTTTTCTGAGACGGAGGAGTGCTTGTGTATCATCATGAGGAGAAGCAAGAAATTATATTCAATGTTATAATTTCATTCATTTGCTGAGTGAGTGAGAAATCAAACTTTTCTGAGATGGAGGAGTGCTTGTGTATCATCATGAGGAGAAGCAAGAAATTATATTCAATGTTATAATTTCATTCATTTGCTTATATTGTGATACTATTTGCTGTTTTTCACACTTGACCTTATATAAAGGATAGCAGTATACAATATTTGATTAATATACATTTTCATGACTTCTTTTCTAGCTAAGTTTAATCAACATTGTTTCTTATGCTGATGGTGATTATTTCTATGGGAAGTGGAAGATGAAGCCATTTTTGAAATGGAAAGTTGTTTGTAGGTAATTTTAGAAAAGACAAAATATTTGAAATGACTGTTGAATTCAGAATTATACACAAGAGGTAAACTTTGTAGTATTTTGGGTGAAATGGTGACTTAAGCTATCAGTGTTGATCAGCATTAATCTGACTCTGTGGTTTTATGACTTTCAGTGTTTTGTTATCTATTGTCAGATGTGAAAAAGATGATATTGTGAGATGATTGAGGTCTTGTTAGAATTAGTTCTCTACTAAGTGACCTTGGAGAGGAAGAAAGGAGAGGAGACAGCAATGAATTAATCCAAAGAGAACAGTAGTTAAGACTAAGTTCTTGATGCATCTTTCTAATTCTTATTCTGTGCATGAACATTGGAATGAATTCCAGAATTGAAGCAATACTTATAATAATTTTAATTGAGAAGATAAGATATGTGTTGTTGATGTTAATTTACTTCATAAGACTTTAAATTCAATGGCAGTCCATGGGAAGTGGAGATTCTTAGTTGTGGAACAAATCTGCAGAGCAGTATATTAAAAAAAAAAAAAAACAGTTTAACACTTCTGGTTTTTATATTTGTTGTGAGTTTTCAAAAGACATTTTAAATGCCCTTGATCATATTAGAGTTATCCCTTTGAGTTTTTACTAATATAATAAGTGAATACTTATAAATTCACTAAACATGGAGATAAATACTTTGTTTATAGTCTAAATGTAAATACTAAATATAAATAAAATGCTGAAAACTAAGTTTCACTTACTATGTGCCTATATTTGGAGGGAGGGTGACATCATTTAGAATTTTATTTATTTTTTATTTTCGGTTTCATAAATGCTCATCCCTGCTATACATAATATGAAAATAATCCCAAACACAAGCAACATGGTACAGAATACTACCTCGATAAATAAAGAAGAGCAGTTATTTTTCTCAAAAAAAATCTATTCTTAAATACAACATTTCAAATTATTTTAATCTCACATGTTCTCTGTGTTTTCATTTAGTCAACATCATTTACTCTTTTATCTAGAAGTAGAATAAATGTCCATAATAATGTGATCTATGAATAATACCTACTGATGATCTTAATTTTATAATATGGACTTTCTAAAGTTCTTCAGAGTCCTCAAGAGTGTAAAAATGTGAATGGCCCAGAAGGAAATGATACCTGCTTGTCAGAAGTTTGTAATCACTCCAGGTCACCAGTGTATACAGGTGTGTACTGAATCCTTAGGCTCTCAGCTTACAGATTTATTTTATAGGGAACTTTCCCTGTCTCCTTTTGACGTGTAATTTATGGTCTTGCTTTGGACCATAAGTGGAAATTTCTCTTTCTTCACCTTTTTTTCCAAGTCCTCTTCTTTTCATAGTTAACCAGATGCTGGCCTTTCCTAAAATAAGGAAACTCTCTTATAGTGTTATGCTGGTTTGATCATTTGATTGTTTTATGCTTATGATAAATATTCCCTGGTGTAGAACCCTGGAATTTTATCATCGTCATATATTCATTTTTATGGATTTCCAACTTGAGGGCAGACAGCTCCATATCACTGAAGATTATTTATACTTTATTAATTAAGTTTTTCAAAGCTGTCTTAATAATGGCCTTGGGTCATTATCAAGAGACAGTCACTGGCTCCACAATGTTCTTACCTGAAGAATCTGGAGAAAACTACTCATAACTCATAGACACTGACATATAGGGAAATAATTAATCTCTGGTTATTCCATCTGAAGTAAACAATGGCATATACAAATGATACAATACTCTAAATAATCTTGTAATTGAGAGTCAAGGTAGTTCTTGTTTCCAAGAGAAAGGCTGTGACATACATCCCGGAAGTTGGTCCTGCTGTAGAGACAGCTGCTACTATTTTTCAACTGAAGAGAAAACTTGGGATGAGAGTAAGAGGGCCTGCTGGCATCTGGGTTCTAATCTCACTAAGATTGACGACGAGGAGGAGCAGGTACGTTTGCTTGATTCAACATGAGTAAATGCTTTATGAGCAGTTTTTGTGTTAGGATAATTGTTTCGACTTTCCTCCAGTATGATTTGTTTTATTTTACTGTTTTTACTGTTGCACAGACAGGGACACAGGTGTTACAAGGCCTTAAAGAACCATTTCTTTAGACCCCAGGCAAAGAAGTTTACTGGGGAGGCCCTGGGTTTATTTTCAGTTTTCCTGTTATCTACATAGTTTGAAAACTTCACATAATGTAACATTTGCCCTCAGGACTAATACAAGGCAAAACAATCACTGTTTTCAATGATAAGAGGTGTAGAAAGACTGGTTATGTTAATAATGTTTGAAAATAAATGTGGCCAATATTTTATAAAATTCCTCTGTAGGTAAAGTGCTATGATTAAATTATTCCTAACAGTAATAATTTTAATTTTCCTACAGAAATTCATTCAATTAAAAATAAAAAACAGTTATTGGGTTGGATTACATAAAAAAGGAGCTAATCATCCCTGGCTGTGGCAGGATGGCTCAAATCTTTCTTGGAGATTGTAAGTTTCATTTTATATATTTCCCTTTACTTTTGTCTAAGTAAGTCATTCACAGAAAACAGGCCAAGAGAAGATCTATTACTGGGAATCAAATACATCATTAATTCCATGTGATCTCAGTTTTACCACTAGCAACCAAATGCTAACCTCAGAGCCCTAAATAATCAGAAGCAGATGGTCCTCCATTGTATTTTTCAACTTTACATTTTCTCTTACATGGTCATTGGCACTGGTTATTTTGACAGGCATGGCTGGAGGGAAGGGCAAAAATATCACAAGGAAGAAATGTTGTGTCTCAACCCAATTCTCCCTTTACTGGTAATTTATACTCCTTAGGATATAAGAACTACAGAAAAATCAATTTCAAAAGAAATCTTATTAATTTAAAAAACATAATTGGTATCTTTATTCAACAGTTTAACTCAAGTCTCCATGATTCCTAATAGTCTTCACTGACTAGTAAATCAGTATAGATTTGATGGCTGATGTCCAGGTTGCTTATTTTGACAATGAGGACAAAATGATTATTAGTTTTATCATTAATGAAACCTAAGTAAATGGGGGACACTGTAAGAGTCAAGAGGTATTTCACATGCTGCTTACTGAGAGCTCACACCGTGCCTTTCACTATTTTAGGGATGGAGTTCATGGCTACAATAGTGAACAAATATATTGAATTAGGTGATCTGCTCCTGTGGTCCTTACATTCTGGTGCAGGGACGGAGTGATGATGGGGAGAGATGATACACACTAAAATGCCGAGGAATATAGAGCATATGGACAATGATAAACGCCATGGAGTGATGTGTACTCCCTGCCTTGTTATATTTCAAAGTAACTTTTTGTGTGTGGAGCTAAGAGGAAGAGACTTCATGTTTTAACTGAGGTGTTTAGGGACAGAGCCAGTGACATTGGGTGCAGGTTGGAAGGTTCCTCGTGTGGCTACTAGAAGGAGAGTGACCCAGCAGGAAAAGCAGGTTGCCATGGGAAGCAGAGGTGGGAGTGTGTATAGTTGCTTCAGGAAAGAGCAGGAAGACATGGGATACTGGAGCAGAGTGAGCCAGGATGGGGCCCTTGAGCTCAGAGTGTTTATAAGGGTGAGAGCATGTGGGACATTGGAGGTTATTACCACTTCTGATTTCTTAAAATGGTGTTTTGAGCTGATAAGTGAGAAAAGCAGGCTTTGTCTTTTAGAGACTCACTCTGACACTCTAACACTGATGAGTCTAACTCGTAAGGGTCTGAACTGGGATGCAAGGAGGCTACTGGGAGTCATCAGGGGAGATGATGATTTGTGGGTGGTGGTTGGGGCTGGGGGGATGCCAGATTCCATCATACTTCATTGACACATGAGACACAAATCTGGGTGATTCCAGGATTTTGGTCATAAATTATACTGATGGTGTCACATTAAAGCTGAAGGAAAATATCTTAAATTCCATTTTCATAAATTTGGTAAACCTATTAAACATCTTCTATCTATGAGGATGTCCCTTGGACCTTTTGGTTCATAATTATGACGTTCAAGATGAGAGGGCAGTGTGGGATGCAAATGTGTTTCATCTCAGTGTAAGAGGCTGGACATGATCATCAGGAAATCAAGGCCTGAGGCCTTGGATTCAAGTGAATAAAAAGCAGTCAGAGAATGGGCAGGTACAGTCAACCATGGGTCATTACTGAGGAAAGTGAAAACATCGGAGGAAAACTGTGAAAGAGCATGTTAGACAACAGAAACAATAAGCAGAATTTAAAAGGGTGCTGTTTTGTCATTGAATATTTTGTATTTGAAATTACTGTTTATGAATTTGGCTAAAATTAAAATTAAGTGACACTTTTTCTGTGTATGTAAACTTGTTCTCCCTTTAAGATCCACCTTCCCTTTGCTTATTCCTCAATACTATAATCTTTGTATTCTCTCTTGGTGTGGAGAGGCTTAGTGATGAAATGTGCACTAAGCTTTTAAACACATAGGAACACCTTCTATGTTCAAAGAAAGTCTAACACTGTGTGCCTATTGATTGATGCCATGTGCTTCTCAGCTGGAAAATAGGGAACTAAAAATATGATGTCAGTTACCATTATCACATATGGCACTTAAGATATTTAGTCACTTCCCAAAATTTTCAGAAGTCTCAGGTGAACTTTCTGATGTGCACACAAACCCACATGTACATGTTACTTTACACCAACTTTTCTACTACACCCGTATCTCTTTTTACTTTTGGTAATATTTCTATTAGTTTCAGATATAATTGCACTTTCCGGTTTTATGATAATATATCTGTTATAAGATTTTACATCCATGAGATGTTCCACACATCCATTTTCAATGTATTACTTAAATTATGCCTAACTTATATAACTTTCTAAAATATATATGTTCTCTGATGCAGAAATTTTCGACCAAATTCATCTACTTCTCATCTTATGTGTGGACGCCTGAAGAAAACAAATATAGTGAATGATATTTGTATTAAAGAGTTTTATTATATTTGTGAAAAGACATATACATGAATGTATAAATAAAAGTGTTGCTACCATCAAAGTCAATGTTTTCTTTTTCTAGAAACTTTTTGCAAAGTCAGGGCACACTCTCACACAATCACCTGTGCATGATTCATGGAAACCAGGATCTATTAAACCTCTCTGAACAATGCTAAGATGAGAAGTAGTTTATTCTCTTCACTATTCAGTTAATGAGCAGGAAATTAACACATTAAGTTGTTCAAAATAAAAGGTTCTGACATGAAGAACAAATTCTCTTTAAACAACAAATCCATCTTATTCATTACTTGCCTAGTTTGGTTCTCAGAAGTGAGCCTTAGTATGTGTGCAGTTATTATTCCAAAGATTACCTGGAAAAATGTAACTGTGTTATCACTACGTGCTAAACCAAATAGGCATATTCTTAACCATAGGCATATTCTTTTTTTTTTTTTTTTTTTTAAAGATTTATTTATTTGTGCACACAGAACTGGGGTACAGGCCAGAGGCTCAGGGGCGGTGAGAGGCTTCACCAGAGACAGAGTGGGGAACAGAACAGGCAGATCGATGAAGTACACTGCTGAGGGAAGCAGCGGGCGGGTCAGGAGAGGTCTGCCACGCCATGCGGTCACCTCCGGGGCAGGCGGGAATTGAACTCATGCGGAAGCGGCTCCAGATTCTCAGTGCTGTGCTTTAACCCACTGCGCCACCAGGGAGGGCCCAACCATAGGCATATTCTTAACCATAGGCATATTCTGCTTCTTGAGTTTTGATTTTGAAAAATACATCTTGTCATTTGTTTCATATCAGTAGATAAGAAACTGCCTTACTTTTCATAAACAAAAACCAACCATTACTCTAAATGGATGTATCAACATATATTTAATGAGTTTATTTCAAGGGATGTTTGTTTGTCACAACATGTTTGCAGTTATAGAAAGTGCCGCAGTGAAGTTCTTTAAAGAATAACCATAGATAAATCTCTGGCAGTGCTATATTTGTATCAAGTATATATACATTTAAATCTTGATCCTTGTAGAGCATTCAGGAAGGCCATAGAATACAATAGCAACACACTGGAATGAAAGGAATAATTTTTTGTTGCTGTTGTTTTGGCATTAAACACATGGAGATCCAGAAGATGGTGGCATGGTACTGGAAACAAAACAAAACACACAAGCCAACAGAATCAAGTTGAAAGTCCAGAAATAAACCACGCATATATAGTCAAATAATCTATGACGTAGGAATAAAGAAGATAGCTGGCAAAAGGAAGACTTCCTCAATAAGTGGTGTTAGGAAGAACACAAAACACTGCAAAAGAATGAAATTAAACTACTATCCCATGTCATATACAAGCTAAATAAATAAATAAATAATTCAAATTGGGTAAACTTTAATATAAGACTTGGCAAGATAAAATATATAGGAGAAAACTAGGCAAAACACTCCATGACATAAAACTCAGACATCTTTGAGGATTCTCCTCCAGGAGACAGGAAAACAAAGGAGAAAAGAAGTAGCTGATTCTACCTCAAACTAAAAAGCATCTATACAGCAAAAGACATAATAATCAAAATAAAGCGGACATTAAATTTACTTTGATACCTAGATGTAACACCAATCCTCATTTAAATCTCCAGTGTAGTACAATTGAGCTATACATACAAAATAATTAGAAGGAATGTTTTCCATTTCATACAGTAAAAATTTGAATAGTGTGTCTGGCCATCTTATATCTGACTAAATATCTCAAGTGCTAATTAATTCAGATATTTTTCTTTTTTGGATATCTCAAAGTATTCGAATTTTTTTTCCCATGACCCCTTGCTCAAATACGGCATTAAAATATGAAACTTATATAGTGCTATGAGCCACTGTAACACCAGTAAAAATGATAAAAAAAAAAAAAGTAGATCACTAGAAAAAGGAGTCTATCTTAATTGTAAAAAACACTCGGTTGAAAATTATCTCATTGTTTTCTGCTTGATATAAAATCTAAGTAGGGAAATAATAGAAATATAACATGAGAAGAAAGCACTAAGTTTTGTCAACTCTGTTCTGTTGACAATTAATACAGAGTAAAAGGCCCTTTCTTTCCTCTAGAAATTTGGATGAGAAAAATGACAACAGTAGCAGTGGCTGTCAGAGACAAATATCTTTTGTTATTAAAGATAAAGTATAACAGAAATGTTCCCAAATAATTTGAGATTTAATATATCAATATATTCATTGAAGACAAATTACACATTCAAACATTCTTAGATTTCGCGAAAAATACTGTGTCTCTTCATTGCTTTATTGCTGTTCTCTTAAAAATCTTTTTTTTATTATTTTATTAAAAAGTTTATTTTTACATCATTTTGCACATTTTTTTTTCATCTCAATTGTAATCTCCACGGGTTTCCCATCACCAAATCACCCCTGTGCCACCACCATAGTCCCGTGCATTTCCCTAAAAATCTTTTTTTTTTTTAATTTATTTATGCATACAAGAACTGGGGTATAGGTCAGAAGTGTCGGAGGTGAGAGAATTCACCAGACAAGAGCGGGGAATGGAACGGGTGGATTGACTGAAATACACTGATGAGGGGAGCAATGGGTGAGACAGGAGAGGTCCGCCATGCCATGTGGGTCACCTCTGTGACCTGGGATAGAACTCATGCTGCAGTGGCTGTGGATACCTTCATAGTGTTGAGACTGAAATTCTTGTGCCACCAGGGAGACCTCTCTGTTCTCACAAATTTCTATTTATTTCCCAGTTAATCCATTAGTTTCTATTCACACATCCTAATGTAATCAAGAATTTAGACCCATGATTTCTTCAAATTCAACATTTTTGAATTTAAAAGTAAATGTAAAAAACAAATAAGGGGGAAATATTTACAATAACTGCAATATAAAAAGCATTTAAAAACTATTTTTTTGGTTCCATGTTTTTGGGAAATCATTCCAAAATTTTATGCATTCTGCCTACTTTATTATAAATGCCCATTAATTTAGTTTTATCTTGTTAATTTTTTTTTGTTCTCTTTCCCTAAGTCATCCTGAGCATTTCTCCCCCTCGCTGTCTCTGTTCACTTTATTTACTTATTCATTTGTATCATTTTGGGGTTATTTTCAGTTTCTGCTCCTTATCATTCTATTACTCAATATCATTTTTCCCCTTCTTTCAGACTGGATTAGGTGGATGTACAATACTGAAACATGAATAATATTTTAATGATTCTTAAAGGATTAAAAAAAGTTGAGGTTGAAAAGAGTTATAGGAAAATAAGAAACCCTAACAGTACATAGAGTTTTGGGGTACAGAGGTGTTTGGGTGTGTCAGAAGAGGAAAGAGCTAGGGGAAATATTTTTATAGTTAACCAACTAATAATTGATCCATATTTTATTAAAAATAGAAAATAAAAAGTATAAAAAATTGTCATGATACATCGTGGTCCTAACATTTTATTCCCCATAGATACTATTGCTTAAACATTCAAAGATACATACATTGCTAGATGCTTTAGAATCTATTATACATATGTAGACATACACACACACACACATAATTCATAATAAATTTGGAAGCTTATTTTAGAAAAAAATCCTAGAGGTAAAATAGTCAACAATAATTTTTCATTGGTGTCTTTTCCCCCATTTTTTAGGGTAATATATGTGGCCATTGATACATCAATATTAACAGTAATAGACATAAGTCTGAAACTTTTAAAATTGTAGAGGTGAGGCCCTCTATGGTGGCAAAGGAGTTAAAGACACAGTGCTATCAAGCTATTGCCAGATACTGCAGCAGGAGTTGAGTCTCCAACCAGGAAGGTGACCCACACAGCACCTCTCCTATCTCGCCCACTGCTCTCCTCAGCAGTGTATTTCAGATCTGCCTGTTCTGCTCCCCATTCTGTCTCTGGTGAATCCTCTGACACCCTGCACCTGGTCCATAACCCAACTACTGTTTGAATTAATGAATAAAATAAATATTTAAATATAAATAAATGAAAGTATTCACATATGAAAATTTCCTTCTTAATATCAGATGACAAGATGTCAGCTTTCCCCACTCTTCAAAATCCTATCCAGAGGGGAAGATGATTTGAATTATTTAGTTTGAAAGAAGGAGCTAATTGTATTTTATTTTTAGAATAAATATCTACAGTAGTGATATTTCTATGTGTTGAGAAGTTATCTACAAGAAAATGTCAAATGACTTAAATAAAAAAAAAACCTGAAACATGGAAGTAAGCATGTTTGTCAATAACACACAAAAATAATTATATTTCTATATACTGATTATAAACACTTGGAAACAAATTAATAATATAAGATCATTTAAATCATCAAAAATGGTGTACAAAGCCAAACCTAACACAATCTATGTACCCACAACTCCTGGAGCTGACAAAAGAAGCCACACAAAATACATAGGTATGTATATATATCATGTTCATTAATGGAAGGTAAAATAAAATAAAAAGATCAATTTTCTTGCAATTAATCTGTATGTTTAAAATAATCCCAGCAATATTTTGTAGATATCCAAAGTTTACCATACAATTTGCATGGAAAGACAAAATAGAATAGCCAGATATTTAGAAAAAGAAGGATTAAGTGAGAGGATATACTACATCTATAATTTATGCTAGAGTTACTATAACTGAATCAGTGTGGTATCTTTGGAGGGAAATATTGATAATTAGAACTGAAAACACAGGTATATTATTAGTCACTTTTAGCCTCATTTTAACCAACCATTCAGCCAAGCAACCAACATCCAACCTACTAACCACCTAATGAACCAACCACATAAATAAACACCTTCCACCCAGCCAACTGTCCAACCAACCAAAACCCAACCTACTAACCAGACAACCAACCATCCCACCAGCTAAACAAGCAAAGTCACTGTAGCATCCACTCACAACTCTGTGAGCTGCAACATGAAGTGTGTAATGTCTGTTTTGTGAGTCCATATACATTTTTTTAGCCTCATCCATGCTTACACTCCTATTATCATTCTATTACTCATGGCATTTTGGGATTTTTTTTTTTATGTGAAAGAGTGAAAAAAGAATGATATTTTAGTGGGACCTAAAAGGCTACTTCGAAGCAGAAAAGAGCTGCAGTAAACATTATCAAAGGCCCTAAAACTAGGTAGATATTTTGGGCACAAAAGTGTGTGGGTTTTTGAAGGACAGGAAAAAGTCAGAGAAAATTTTACATCAGACAATTAATAATAGCCCTGTGAACTTAAATAGAAAATTAAAAGCAAATACTCACAAAAGAAGAGAACTCACGTTCTGAAAATAATGCTTTTATATTTATCTGCTGTGCATACTGTTATTAAAACATTCAAAGATGTATATTTTACTCAGTTTTCTAGAAATTACTGTATATTTTAATTATAATAAATATGGAAGTTCATTTAAAAATAATTAACATTACTAATAATTGCTTTGCATTGGTGATTTGTTAATTATTAAGGATAGTTTTATATATGTGTGTGTGTGTTTTATATAGTATGTATAATTAGTTGTTCTGTTAATAGCAAACAATAATAACAACATAATTCACTATAACTTTCAAAATGAACAGAGACAACAAATTGCTAAAATATATGCTAATTTTAATCATTTTCCCACTCATTTCCCAGTATATCAGTCATTCAATAGCAACTAACAGATTCTGAGCCTAAAGCCCTTCTCTCTCAGGCTCCATTCGCAGGGGGCTGTCCTCCACCTGCTGACAGGCCGCATCTTCCACACTAAGTGGCTTCACTCATGCGTCTTCAGAGGAGGAGGAGGAGGAATCTCTGCAGCATTCTCCCTCCTCTCTCCACCTCTGGGGGACACACTGCTCTGAGGACTCAGAGCTCACATCTTTAGAGCCCACGGTCAAGGTCAGTTTGCTGTCTTAATTATACTTTACAAAAAAAGTGAGTATAATTTTATGGCAAAATAATCATTAGCAATACACTTCTATTAAATGGCCACTGGATGTGGGGATGCCCACATGGAAGGTACAAACAGAGGGGCAGCAGCCCAGCAAGTCACCACACGGGGATCTGATCTGGGAGGCCTCAGCTCCCAGGCTGCCTCCCACTGTCTCTATGAGGAAGCCTGTTCCCTCCCATACCCTAGAGCACGTTCCTCAGAGGGCATAAAACAGTCCTGCTTTGGGAATGAGGAGGGAAGAAACTCAAATTATGGAAAATTGCTCTCTTGAAGACTTCGAATAGTATAACTGATATGGAGATGAATTTCAATTATCATTACTACACTTTTTTATTTTGTGGAGAAGAACTGAGGTGTAAGCCAGAGGTGTGGGAGGCGTATATGGGTTAGCTCCCTGGACAGGATTCAACTCAGTCTGCAGTGACCACAGTGCTGAGACTTAGTCTGGAGGCCACCAGAGAGGCTCCCACACTTCTAAGAACAAATCAGAGCATCAGAGCTGGGACCACTGAGTGTCCAAATTAGTATGGGTGACAGGAAAAAATAAAAGTGCTTTTGTTCCTGTGACACCTATGACTAGAGCTAAACTGGGTGTGGGATTGATCATTGCATTGGGCATATATTTAAAATGCCCTGTGTCAATTTTGGCTACAATAACAGAACTGATGATTTTGACTTGGATGTTTTGAAATGACTATTGAAATCCATTCATTATTTTAAACATACCTCTTTTTCTCTGCTTTAGTTTTTATTATTTAGTAAGTCTGTTCCTTCATACAATCTAAAGAGAGTATAAGAAAGATGAAGAATCTGCTAATATGGAATAAGTTAGCCCAATGTTATGTGTATTCATTCCTAATGTAATCTATAAAGAATCATTGTTTCCTTAGAATGTTTGATAAAAATATGGGTAACATTTATGCACATTGTGACATTTATCTACGGCTACCAGGCATAGATTTTATATAGATGTGTGTGTGTGTGTATGTATATATATACATGTCTGTATATATGTATGTATATATTTTACATGGCTATATCTCTACCTTTATCTATCTACCTACCTACCTACCTACCTACCTATATCTATAAAGAATAAGAGAACTTACCATCATTTGATTAAATAAAAAAGCATAAGCCATGCCAAGTAAAATATAAATATTTCCTTTTTAATCTAACATTTAAAATATTTTGTGCCCTGCATTTCCTAATCTCATGAATTTCTGAAATAGCCATTTATTTGTCATATTATATGGTATTTGTTAAAGCTCAGGTTTGGAATGATCTATTGTCCATGCCATGTATCATTTCAGTTCTCTATTCTCTTACTGACACTGTGTGGGGTAAATGAGATACAGTCAGCAGTGGAAATTCTCTATGAGGGAATGTTGGGTGTCGTCTGGTCACTGGTTCTCTTGCTTCTGACAGTGTCTGAGGCCAGTCACACATCAGGTGTCTCCTCACCTCAGAGCAGAGCAGCGAGACCAGCAGAGCGAGCATATCCTTGCTGTGTTCCTGCCCAAGCTCCTCTTCCACCTGAGAATGCCAAACGAACACACAGGTATGGTCAGCCAGTGTGGGTGTGAGACCCCGGCCCCTGCTGTCAGGGTGAGGGGCAGGGAGGGATAAGGTAGAATGTGCTGTGGTGAAGCTGTGCAGGAAGTTGGGAACATTTTTTTGTGCAAAGACTTGACCGTGGGGCTTTATCAAATGGATGAGTCAAAATACTTGCCATGCAGAATATGATTTTCTTTAATTGTCTGTTATTTTGAGATATACTTGACCTATTTTTGACAACAAAATTAATTACTTTTTTGTGCACTGCCTTCTGACTAGAAATGAGTTATCCAACATTAAAATCCCTCACACTAAAGTTAAGAATAATAGGAAAATTACATTGTTTAAATTACATAATAATATCACTATCAAAATGAATTGATATCCATACAATTTTCTTGTTATTTAGGGATGTGGAAGTTCAATTAATAAAGTTAAACAGAAGCCAGTTAACTAGGAAAACATGACTTTAAAATAAATTTTTAATATAAACTAGAATTTTGGTAGAGAGGATATTTACTTGAGAACAATAAAAAAGTGCATTTGTATATGTTTTTAAAACTGGAAATAATTTGAATCAGTATTCCATAAATTAAAAAGTAATTAAATGATGAAAATTAGGGTATTTTAAGATCCCACAATTTAAATTTATTTAGAAAGATCAATTATTTGGTTATTTTTATTAGATACCTACATTTTTATTTTGGAAAAATCTTTCCTATTCTTTCATCATTATTTGCTTATTGTCATTTATATAACATATGCAATTTTTTGTGAGGTTGTTTATGCAAGTCTTGTGTATGTGAAGAATCATGTCACTCTTCAGTAATTATAAATGAAAAATATGTTTAAAATATGTATGTATATATAATCACATATTCATTCATATGTCATATTTTAATATTTATCTGTAGATTATAATATCCTTTTCTGATAGTTTAAGGTAATTGGTTAGCTTAATGCATTTCAGTTCAGGCAATCATGACCATCAATCATTTAGCTCTATTTCTATATTCCTCCATTTGTCATTATATTAATTGAATCTTGAGAAACATTTAAAAAATTATTTCTGTGTATTTTGCATGCAACCCCTAGAAATGAATGAAGACAAAGTGACATATGTGGAACTCAAGTTGCCCAAGTCAAAGAAACAGAACAAAAGTAATCCAGCTCACAAAAGCAAAGGTAGTTTTTGCCTTTCTGCTTTCCTGAATTTTGAAAACATGATGTCAACTTTAAAAATTGACCTCTCTATATACTTAATATTTCTATATATATGAGGCATGTATTTGAGTATAGTATTGTATGAGATTTATGATTACAGGTAATAGAGTTACTAAATTTGTATTCTAGAGTAAAATTACACTTTGCTCTAAGTCTAAGGCTTTGCAATGCTTAGTCAGTGCTTACTATATATTTTTCATTTTGATTTTGTACAGAATTTCTATGGCGTAAAATTGCAGGAAGTCTGGGAGTTTTATGTTTTTTTCTCCTGCTGGTAATCGCAGTCTTATTGTGTGAGTATTGGTATACATTTTTCTTATGAGATAGTGAGCCAGGATGAAAAACATGGTACTACAAATACTTGAACACCTGCTGAATCTTTGTAATTATAAATTTCTATAGAAACGTAAGTAGTCATGATTATGTGGATAATATAGATCATTATGATAGCTTCATTTTTTTACTACTACTCAGTATTTTTGTCAAACAAACAAAACCACTTTGCTATAAGTACAATGTGGTTTATATAACTGTATATATAGACTTGAATATATTGGAGGGATAAAGTATTTATGTAATTATTTAAGGATTAATGTTAGTTACAATGACTCTCTGAACTAATGTCACCAAAGAAGTAATGAAGAGTAGGGAACATATATGATAAACATTTAAAATGGAGAGCTGCTTGCTTGATTATGCTTTGGTTAAATTCATAAGAAAAAGGAATCAGTGATACCATTAGTATGAGCTTTACACTGCTTGGAGAGTATATTCCATTGAAAATTACAATGAACGCTAGAAAGACTAGAGGTTTTTTTTTTTTTTTTTTTTTGGATTGTTGTGTGTGTTAAAAACAGTTAATATTTAGGTGCATGTAGCCTGTCAATGAAGTGAGCAGAGAAAATCAGTTTGCTATCTCTGGAGAGATATTGGAAATAGACACAGATTGTCAGCACCTATATATGTGTTATTAAAAGTCTGGGGCTCAAGAAAGATACTTAGATAAGAGTTGTGAATAACCATATACTTCCAGGTTTTACATTTTGTTTTCTGACCTTTATTAGCTTAGAATTTATTGTTTAATAAAACATGAAATATGTTTTATTTTAATTTCTTCCTTTTAAGCCACTGATAACTGGTTTACATAGTTTAAAATCATATAGAGAAGATTATTATTTTTTGAAAATTCTTTTTATATACAATTTCACACTTGAAATTATTATTATTTTTTTATTTTATAAAAGCTTATTTTTACATCATTTTGTACATTTTTTTTCCATCTCAATTGTAATCCCTGTGGGTTTCCCATCACCAAGTCACCCTTGTGCCATCACCATAATCCCGTGCACTTCCCTCCCCCACCCCTCCGTTTTGAATCCCATTCCCCACTCCACCCCCGCAAAATGTCTCTGGTATATGGTTGTTCATTATT
>NW_004567137.1:14960920-14963553 GCF_000260355.1 Condylura cristata
TATTTGTGCATACAGAACTGGGGTACAGGCCAGAGGCTCAGGGGCGGCGAGAGCCTTCACCAGAGACAGAGTGGGGAACAGAACAGGCAGATCGATGAAGTGCACTGCTGAGGGGAGCAGCGGGCCGGTCAGGAGAGGTCTGCCACGCCATGTAGTCACCTCCAGGGCAGGCGGGAATCGAACTCATGCAGAAGCAGCTTTAGATTCTCAGTGCTGTGCTTTAACACGCTGTGCCACCAGGGAGGGCCCCCTTGTATGCCTTTCTCCTGTGTTATTGCTCTAGCTAGAACTTCCAGTCACACTTCAAATTATTTTAATCTCACATTTTCACTAATTGCATTTCCATTTTGTCAAAATAATTTGCTTTTTTAGTGGAATCAGGGCACATAATCATAACATAGTTTTCTTGTAAAGCTATTCATGATCTTAATGTTATATATAATGTAAATTGAAGATTTTCAGATCCCTTTTCTGAGTCAAAGTATGACTCCTGAAGAAAGAAAAATGACTGCCTCACCAAATTTAACAACTTGTACAGGTATGTACTGAAAATGTAAGTCCCAGCTGAAAATGTAAGCTCACAAATTTGTCATGAAACTATCCCTTTCTATCCCATTTTAATAGTTAATTTAAAACTTTACATTGAACTTTGATAGGAACTTTTATTTTACTTAACTTTTTCATAGAATTCTTTTTTTTTTTGTAGTTGATCAACAAAGGGCTTTCACAGGTAAGAAACTTCTGTTGTTATCATATTGATTTGGTTATTGATTATTTTATTATTACAGATCTTGTGATTATGTCATTCCCATATGTTCATGGCCAAGGAGCAGGAAGAACTGTTTCTTATCACTGAAATTTATTTATACTTGAGGACTCAACATTTCTCATTGCTCTCTTAACAATGATCTGGGGGTCTATCAGAGATAGTTTCTGGATCCACAATATTCTTATCTATGGAATTTGGAAAACAGTTATTTCTGGCACTTAGCTGTTGGGAACACAGAAATGATCTATGCTCTGATCATTCTGTCTTCAAAAAACAATGAAACACATTAAATAAACAGGTCTCTAAATGGGTTTTATGTTCATTTTTGTTTATAAGATAAACAAAATCCATCTGATACATGCCGTGGAAAGTGGTCCTGCTGTGGAAAAATATGCTACTATTTTTCAGAAGAAGAGAAAAGTTGGGAGGAGAGTAAGCAGTCATGTGCAACCAAAGATTCTCAACTCATTAAGATTGATGATGTGGGGGAGCAGGTGTGTTTGCTTTATTAAACCTGAGTAAGTGTTTTATGAGAAGGTCGTAAGTCTTGAGTTAAAGATAATAGTTTAGGCTTTGCTCCAATATTATGTGGCCAATTTAGTTAAGCACTTGTATATACTGGTATAGAGTTACCTGAAGAGAAGAGGAGACAGGTGTGGCAGAGAGCTAGAATAGTCACTGCTTTAAACAAAGAGAAACAGGTTTGTTTCAGTTCCATGACATCAGTTGTATTCTTTCTGTTATAGGTGATGCATCTTTAGATTTATCATATATCAGGCTTTTCAGTATGTAGCTTTTGAACTTACACAGGAAAAAGAAGAAAAACTGCCTTCAATACTAACATTGTAAAAGAGAGTCTTCGTTATTTTGAGCTTTATTCTTTTATCATCAGTATTTGAGAAGGATCACATAACTTCTGTTTATGTTATTGTTTTCTTTTAATTTTAATTGCCTGATGTTTTATTGAGGTAATGCTTTTTATATTATATAGGGGAAGAGGTTCACAGCTGTTCAGATGGAAATTATATATCACACATTATCTTTCCCTCCTTTATCTTTCCCTGCTATCTTGTGAGTTTGGGATTTTTCTAAACTTACTGACCATAGGTTTGCTTTAATGCAAATTACCTGTTTTTGCCTCCTAGGTTTTTTTTTTTTCCCTTTTGGATATTTTTTTCTTATCAATTAAAAAAAAAACATTTTATTTGCTCTATAGACTAAGTTACTGAAGCTTTTTCCAGCTCTAGAGCTTATTTATTCATGCATTTATGTTTACCTCTGTATTAAGTGGGGAGATTTTAAAAATTCCCATCATACCCCTTTCTTGCTTTCCTTCATTTAGCCACAAAGACATGAGTGACCCTTTCACTGTGGTCTTTCCAATTTCATTTCATCTCTGTGCAATAGAGAAATTAAACCTGATTATAAATCATTGGAGTGTTTGAAGAGCTAGATATTTTATGACAATCCACTGTAGAAAAAGTTGTGGCTGACATTATTACTAACACCAGTAATTCTAATTTTCTTACAGAAATTTATTCAAGAAAGAATCCAATACAAGTATTGGGTTGGATTAAATAAAAAAGGACATGCACATCCCTGGATGTGGCTGGATAATGCTATTCTTTCTCAGAAGCTGTAAGTTTTCATTTCATAGTATCCCTGCTCCACTTCTTTCTCTGTAACCTGTTCTCAATCATAGCTTGGGAAAGTAATTTCTTTTTGAGACTTAAAGAATAGCCTTAATAACCTATGCTGCCATTTTCAACAGGCAACAGAATACAAATCTCAGAGGCCAAAATAATCACACCGGAAGAGAATTAATTCTTTCTTTCTTTTTTTTTTTTTTAAAGATTTATTTATT
>NW_004567137.1:14963897-14975273 GCF_000260355.1 Condylura cristata
GTTTTGTTAATGGATGTGGTTAAAGAGAGGTGATGAAAGAAATTATATATAAACCCAGTCATCTAAGTGAAACTTGTAACAATTTGCTTGGTGTCATTATAGCACTAAAGAAAAAGAAAAAATCCATTTTCAGAGAAATTATTTAGTAATATTTTATCTTCAATGTGGTAATTAATACCTTTGATGCCATTATTTTGTATAAGTGCACAAAATGTCTGGTAATTTTTTTTTTCATTAAAAATCAGTATAGATTTGGTATTTGAAGTCCAGGGAGATAGTTTGGAAAAAGAAGAACCCAAGTCCTGTTAAAATTGAACTTAAGTATCATTGTGGGCAGTATGAGAGCCTCGGGTTAGCTCACTTGCTGTTTGCCGAGTGCTCACAACATCTGCCCTCTATTCTGGCACTGAAACTGAGTGAATGCAAACCCTCCTCTTAGGGGTCTTATAGCCTAATGACAATGGATGATGAATAATGTCAACCCAAAAGTGTCAGGAAAACTATACAGCATATATAAGTGATAAGCTAGGAGAGTGATGTGAAGTCTCTTTTTGCTATATCAAAATGCCATTTTGTGTGTAAAGGGCTTAGGAAGAGATTTCATGTTTTAAGCAAGGTTTCCAGGGACTTAGAGACAATATGGACGGAGACTTGAATGAGTAAGCCATGTGGCTACTGAATGGACAACAGCTTAAAGAAGAACAGCTGACTGTGTGAGGTGGGGTGTTTAACATGATGAGGAAATGCTTTGTGGGAGCAAAGTGAGCAAGAGAGAGAGAAGTAGGTCAGAGAGGCAACAGGGTGAGAACCTGCTAGACATCAGAGATCACTGTGAGAACTTCTTTTTTTATTTCACAGATATAGTGTGAAACTTTTGCAAGGTTTTGAGCAGAGGGGTAACAAAACAGGCTTCCAGTTTTAAAGACTCACTTTGAATTGTCTTTTGAGATTCATATGTGTGGGTCTATGTAGTCAATAAAAACTGGGGTGCACGGTTTCTTGTTGGAGCCATCAGATGAGAGATGGTGGTGGCTTGATGAAGACTGTCAGGGTTAGTGCAAGTGAAAATGACCAAGCTCTAATATATTTCATGGAGATGTGAGAGACAGAAAAATTGGGGATAGTTCCAAGGTTTTTGGTCCAGAAATTATAAGAATGATGTTGCTAATAACTCTGCTGGGGCATTCCTAGGATGTAGTTTTAGAACTAATTTTTCATTACTCTAATCACTCAATTCAATATTTAGCCTTATGAGGATGTCTACTGGGTATTGAGTACATGGTGAGGAATTCCCAATCAGAGTCCTGTGTGGGATGTAAATTTGTCTCATCTGAAACAAGTTACAGCTCGTCACTGTGTGGCTTAGTCTAAAGCATGGCTTTCTTCAACAAAGATGTTTTCTGATGCAGGGTGTTTCAAGAAGCCAAAGCTACAAATGCAAAATGTGGAGTCATCAAGCCAACACAGATTGAAGCTGCTGCTTGTGATCAACAATTATTTTACATTTGTGAAAAGAAGTCTTGATAATTAGAAGGATGTTATAATCATAGTCAGTAATTTCATTCTTTAATACAATGGTTATAAAAAACAGTGTTTATTTAAATTAGTCAACTACACATGATTTATAACTGATTATGATGTCTCAAATGTCTCTGAACAAGGATAAACAGGAAACTTTATAACAAAATTATAAATTCCTAAAAATCATTAATTTTTGAAATATCAAGAACCAATACATCAAAGAATATTTTAATAGATTGAAAGATTATTATTTATTTTCCTTAATCATTTAATTAGATTTATTTGATTAGGTAATTAATACATTCACACTATTTTATAACTAAGAGTTATAAAATAATGAACGAAGTCTCTTTCTCCATGTCTTCTCTTTGCTTCATCCCATTCCCAGAGGCCATTTAACTAGTTTCCAGATGCTAGTGCAGAGATATTCTAGGAAGGGTGACTAAATACTTGCTACTTGTCAAAGCAAATGTTATGCAACGATAGGTAACATTTATTGTTACTGTTTCTTTGCTTTTTAATTTAAAGTAGTATATCAGTAGGTAGGTTGATCCAGAAAAGTACATATGGAGTTGACTCACTTTCTATAAGCAGCTCTAGGGATTATACCACATGGAAGTGCCAACATTTATTTAAAGTTTTTTTTTCAAAAGGTTATTTGGATTCGTCCCAGAATGTTGTAATTGTCAACAATTACTTCATTGAATAACACTTAATATAGAATCATCTGCTATATTTAAAAGTAACTCTGTATCAGTGCCATATATGTGTCAAATGTATGTGTATATGAATCTCAACCCCTATTTAATACTCCCTGAGGCTGTACATGGTCACCTCAGTTGCAGCCCTCAAGGGTGCCTGCTCCTCCCATCATTGCTCCACAGTGTGTTCCCAGCCTGCTTGACCTGGGCAATAAAATCTTCACCAAAAACAATGTGTGTGTCTTTCAGATTTATAATTCTTGATTATTTGTTGGAGCATGTCTTTTACTTTTTAAGATTTTATTTATGCATGCATGCAAGAACTGGGGTACAGGCCAGACGTGTGGGGGTGAGCAAATTCACCAGACATAGAGAGGGGAACAGACTAGGTGAACTGACTGAAATACACTGCTGAGGGGAGCAGTGGGCGAGAGGCCTGCTGCGCCGAGTAGGTCACCTCCCTGCCTGGGGATTGAACTCATGCTACAGTGGTGCCAATAGCTTGATAGTGCAGATACTTTAAACTGTGTGCCATCAGGAAAGCCCCGGTTTTTAATTTTTAATCTTTGGGGAACCTCCATACTCTTTTCTTAATGGTTTCCCCAATTTGCTGTCTCACAAATCCTGCTCAGTTGCATCCTTTCTCCACATCCTCACCAACCTTTGTTGTTTCTTGTATTTTGAATAATGGCCATTTTAACAGGCTTGAAATGACACCTTATTACTGATTACATTACATTTCCTTAATTTCCATCCTCCTTAATGATTCTGTGAATCTTTTCATATGTCTGTTGTCCATATCTTTGTCTTCTTTGGTTAAACCTTGACTAAATGTACAGATTGCCTTTCCTTTTGTTGATTAGCTCCTTTTGCTATGCTGAATCTTTTAATTATAGACTGAAAAAGAAAATGAAACTATGCCTATATGCAAAGTGACAGATTATATACATAACAAATACCAAAGTGTCCCAAAGTGCCCTGTTGAACATACAAATTTAGCATAATTTTATAAACAGGGACAATATGTAAAATTCAATTATGTTTCTGTATACTAAAACTAATCTATTGAAAGTGAAAATAAATAAAAATGCCATTTATGATAGATAGCACAATGTTTAAAATATAGATAAAATTTATCAAAAAAAGTTTACCATTTTTATGCTGAAGAATATATAATTATGTGAAAAAATAGCTAAATAGATTGATAAATATTATATGATCCTGGATTAGAGTTTTAATATCATAAAAACATCTCTTCTTTCCCAATTGATCTATAGATTTAAATCAATCCAAATTGATTTAAGCTTTTATTTTGTAGAAAAAAAGTCTGTTCTTCCCCAATTGATCTATAGATTTAAATCAATCCAAATTGATTTAAGCTTTTATTTTGTAGAAATCAACACCCTCATTTAATTTTTAAAATACATTTTACTTTTAGAACAAGTTAAATCTTCAGAAAAAAATACAAAGACAGTACAGGTTTTCCCTCTATTAACACATTCTATTAGTATTTAGACATTTACTATGATTAATAAACCAATATTGAAATATTTTTATTTGCCAAAACCTGCATTTTGTTTAGGTTTCCTTAGATCTCACCAATGTCCTTTTCTATTCCAGGATCCATCCAGGTAACCACCCCACAGTTAGTTCTCAGGTCTCCTTAAGCTTCTTGGTTGTGCATCCTCTCCTTATTTTGATGATAATTTTGAAGAATACTATTGTTACTCCAGAGTGTGGTCTTTGCCCTCTAGGGAGGTCATTCACCAACAAGTGCTAGTTGTTGAACCAAGTGAGGCTTTATTACAGACTCCTGCGTGAGGGGACCAGTTTGGGAAGGAAAACAGAAGCTGGATCCCCAAAGGGAGTTAGGAGGAGATATTTCAAGGGTAAGTTAGGAGGTGGGGAGGGGTGAGCAGCATCACAGCTTGTTCTGGACTGGTCTATGCCTGGACATGCATAGAGAGGGTTCATTCCAACAGCCCACGGGGGCTTTCTCCCTAGAGGAAGTTGTGTGTTAGTCAAGATCTAATGCTTTTAATCTATCATGGCTCCTCACAGTCAGTGGGTTGAATTGCTTGGACAGAACTCTCCAGTCCATGATTCAGTCACACGTTGAAACAGAACTAGAGCTCCTCACTCTAATGGCTCAGAGTTTCTTTTACCTAAGTGGTCTCAAGACTTAGCTTTTCTTAGCATGTGACAGCTCTCCTGCCTGCCTGTGAGGAGAAAGGCATTTCTTTTCACAAACCTTTTCTCTCTGCAAAGCAGCAGCAGCAGCTCTCTGCCCTCTTCGCTACAGATGCCTCTCCTTTCCCTAGTAATCCTGTCCTTTCAATGTGAAAAAAAAAATGTGACTTTATTGGATTCAGCTGATATTTTTCTCATGCGTCTAGAGGTATCAGTTTTTTGGAGGACACTGAGGTGAAAAGCCATCTTTATAACTATCAAGAGTACATTATTTGAATATGACTTACTATGTTGATGTTTGCTCAATGAGGTTGTGTTTGTCAATTGCTTTTCTCTTTTGATATTATTCCATCATGATTTCTTTGGGAGCTAGTAATTATGGACAATATACATGCAAGGGAAGAGAAGCTTTGTCTTACTTCCCAAAGTAGGGTGATTCAGAAGAGAGCAGCTGTTCCAGGAAGGTTGTTTATAATCCTGTGACAATGCCTATCACCTTCCCACCTTCTCCCGTCCTCCCTCCCCAGATGCCTTTCCAGTCCTGAGAATATAGAACCTTCTCCACACCCCTCAGCTTTGCCTTCCTTTCTTTCGGACCTTTCTGTAAGGTCTAGCGGCCGGGCAAGGCTGGGGGCAGGAACTTTAAATCTGGGACTGTTACTATCTGCTGCCTGGAGCCTTCTAACCTGAAGCCTCCTAGAGTCTGGGAACTGCCCACATTCTGGTATTCAAACAATCCTTGCTGATAAATTGTCGTGAGCAAAGCAAAACTATACTATCCTATAAAACTTCCCTGTACTCCCCAGCAGACGCAACTTCACTGACTTCTACCCTGTCTTTGGGGACTGTGAACCTCGCCCAGGAGTGCAGGAACCTCGCCCAGGAGTGCAGTAAAGTTTTATTTGTTAGAAACTTGGCCTGACCTTCCATCCTTTTAAGTACACAGAGCCTGCCAATTCTTTCACTTTCTTCACTCATGACTGGGAAAACAGTTCTTTGGAGTGGTTACTGCTGCTCTCTTTGGGTGTCACAAGTTCAAATAGTGCTTCCTTTGTGGAAACAGTTTCTGGTTCAGAATTTGGCTTGTGAGTGTAAGTGATAACTCCCTGGTAAGTTGATAACAGGGCTACACAAAAAAGGTCAATATATTTTGGACAAAATTGCCATAATACTTCAATAGAAAATGGTGTTTTAAAAAGTAGTGGTGGAAAATTAGACATCTGTATGTAAAATCTTTTTGAAAAGGCATTCAAGCCATATTTGCATCATATACAAAAAGTAACTTGAAATAGAACATAGAACCTAACGTAAACTTAAAGCTTCTATAAGACTGCATAGGAGAAAAAAATATCAACCTTAGGTAAATTATAATATAGCAAAAAAAAAAATGTACATTATAGATATAAAATACTGATGTTCACACCACCAAATAAAAGACTTCAGCTCTCCTAAATGTCTAAATTTTTCTCTAAAAATTCTGTTAAAACAATGAGCAACCAAAATTTTTTCAAAATATTTGAAGAAAATACTTATAAAATGTCTGATAAAGTACCAATATCCAAAATATTTATATAAGAACTCATAACTCAATCATAGAGAAATGAGCAATCAAAAGAAAATGGATAAGAGAAATATTTTGCCATAGAAAACATGGTTGACAAACACACATGAACAGATGGTTTGTATCACTCTTTTATTATTGATGTACAAATAAAAACCTCAATTAAAATCCATACAGTCTATAAATAAGCTTTAAAAACCGACAATGTATATTTTCTTTTTTTTCTCAGATTTTACTCTCAGTTGTTTGCATGACTATACTTTGGGGAGTACAACTTCACACCTCATTTTTCTGCACATTCTGCCTATTCACTCTCCACAAAAATTCCTGTGCTAATGTCTATCACCTTGCCTCCTCTCCCCGCACTTCTCCCCTCATCGTCTCTGGTGTCCACTGTATTTTTCACAGGGTCTAAAAATTAATTTTTTTCTATATTTTATCATTTTTTCTTTGCTTACTTATATTCCACAAATGGGCAAATCCATCTGATAACTATCTCTCATTTTCTAACTTCTTCACTTAGGATAATCACTTCAAAGTTCCTTCACTTTCCCCCAAATGTTACTATTTTATCATTTAAAAGAGCTGAGTAGTACCCCACTGATTATATATTCAGCTTCTTTATCCAGTTGTCTGTCCTTGAGCATGTACATAGTTTATTTTCATGATTTGAGAAGATGCTGCATGAACATATAAGTGAAACATCTTCTCATATTACTGTTTTAATACCATCCTTGGACACTGCTGTAGCAGTGGTACTGGTGAATCAAATACTATTTCCATTTTTATTTTTGTTTTTTGAGGAACTGCTACATTATCAACTGACAGTATTCACTATAGAAAGAACACAAGCAAAAGGAGCTACACATATTGCTGATGGGAATGCTGAATGATGCAGAAACTTTAGAAAATAGTTTGGAGTCTATCCACTTAGACAGAAACTAAGACTCAGACTTTAGATTTGCTGGAGAACACAACTATTAGTTGTGGTTCAGGTCTTAGACTCAGATTAATTCAAGAATTTCTCTTTCCAGCATATCATCTATGTTTATCAAAAAAGTAAGCAATCAAATAGAAGTACATACATAATTCTTACAGATAATGGCATTACAACTGCATTAATTCTTGGTCCAAATATACAAAAGAGTGATTTGAGTTTTCAGGATTACTTACTAATTCTGTGTGAGTTGCAGGCATGGAGTGTCGGGGACTCTGCTTCCTAATCCTCATCATAAACATTGATGCTCTCTCCCTTCATCAACCTGTGTGCATAGCTGGCAGCTATCACGTGAAAGGGACAGTCGGCAGTTTGATGTGCCACCTTGTTGTTCATCCAAAATCCCAATCCCATCTCAATTGGAGGCTACAATGTCATTTTTTAATGGGCCCAACCCATTTAAATAGCAAAGATACTGTGAGATGAGAGACTCTAGAACATCCAAAGTTTTGTAAGAAACATCTGTACTTGTTTTTCGCTGTGGTGCTTGCTCGCATGACTAGGCAGGAAGAGAGGTCATATTCTTCTCACAAATAAATCTTATGACTTTGGAACAATCATGAACAGTCATCCTTGTTGCTGCTATTCTGGCACAGTTTCCATCCACTGACTCTTTCCAATCACTGAATATAAAACAAAAGCAAATTAATGTGTTAATGCATTCATTAGGGCAGACATAATTGGACCAAGTGGGTCCATTTGGTGCCGGACCAAAGTTGAGGTGGCATATGTCTCTTTCTCTACTAGTATTATCCCTTAGTGCCATGAGTTTGTCCAAAGAGAACTGACAGGACACAGATGTGATGCAGAAAGTCTCCCTCCTCCCTCCTGTCCTCACCCTCATAGCTGAGCGTCGATCCTTGGCATGTGTGCACGCGTGTGTGCTTATGCATGGATGCGCCTGGAGATGTAAGCGGTGCCCTACTCTGTACACGTGCATTTCTAATTGTATACTTTGGGCATGTAACCAGAAGCTGCGACTATACACTTGTTAGTTAGCATCTATTCTGGAGACTTACATTTTGAGAATGGGCGTTGTCTTATCTTCCCACATCCAAGGACTTCTGATTCCTTCACGGGACAATCCAACCCAATAAAAATAAGATAGTTGACTTTGAATGAAATTCTGTAATAAACAACAAATTTTGTGAGAACAAAATGTTTTATGTTTCCAAATGTAGTAATGTTACTTATTTTTATTATAACAAAAATAATACTGAATAATAAAAAGTATAGAGATCAACATCATCCTGATTCTATTCAAGTTATAAACAATTTAATCTCAGTTACTGACACTCACTGTAAAGACAAAATAAAATAATACTTAGTTTAATGATACTTTTTTAGAATGAGGATTAGAAAAAAGTACAAAGTGAATAACAAAAAGTATAAAAATCAACATCATCTGATTCTATTCAAATCATAAATTAATGAGATCTCAGGTATTTTATTAAGTGTAGAACATAAAGGGTACATGAGATACTATTTGTTAGCTATGTTTATTTACACAGGATTGAAATTTGTTAATTTTGTTTCAAAATGTTTGCTCAAAGATGAAGTCTGAGAAAAGTATGGTTTGTACTTTGAAGCTTAGCTGGAATAACTATGAGATTTCTACCATTCCGCCTGCCCCCCCCCCACACAAGTTCTGTATTTATTATTTGTGAAATGGGCATTTGTAGAGAATGTAATTGTTTGTACTTTGAAGCTTAGCTGGAATAACTATGAGATTTCTACCATTCCGCCTGCCCCCCCCCCCCACACAAGTTCTGTATTTATTATTTGTGAAATGGGCATTTGTAGAGAATGTAATTGTTCCCCAATAGATGATGTGTTTCTGTAGCTGACTTGATAATTGTTTGATAAATATAACAATCTATGATCTCCATCTAGTACTTCAATTATTGCAAAACAAATATACATACACTATTTCATCTGATCTACTTAATATATTTGGAGGAAAACATATCCAGTTTATTATAAAATAATTCTATATATTATGAGTAGAATTACATAAATAGTCTGGTCACTCCACATAAAATTCATAATTCTATTTAAGATTATAAGGGACTTTCTCATTAAAATGTAACAATTTATGTTGAACAAAATATCAACATCCATTCCCACTCTGGTTGACTTTGAATCAATTAATATATTAAACAATCTGCCCATCTATAAATTTTGATGGAGGTTCTTGTCTATAAAAAAGTATTTTTTAAAAATATTTTATCAGCAACAGCAACAACTGCTATTTTCTATTTCTGCTATTTCTATTTAAGGTAAATTAAAATTCTATAAGTGTCTTCTTTCTATATTCAAATTATGTTTTGGTTGTTTTGATAGTTTTCAAGTCCCTATTTATAACTGTTTTTCTGAGTTGTAGGTCAAATATATACATCAGTAGATTAGGATAGAGAAGTGAATGCTCTTAATGTCTATTTGTCTTTGAGATGATATTGAAAAAATTGCTTTTTACCTAAAGTGTTAGAATATACTGTTTTTTAATAATGGTAATTTTTTTTGTATATTCAGTGGAACACATAATAAGGATTATGAAATATTCAGTTTCCTTTGAAAGTTAGTACAGGTGTAATATGATATGAAATTAACTGGTCTTCAAATTTTAATTAACTGCAGATTTTTCTCCTTTACCTCAACTTTAGGTGGAAATGCTAATTTTTCTTGATTTTTTTTTTGGTGTAATGTTTTTCCTCAGAAATAGTGAAACTAAATTTCAATTAAATTCTCAGTTTGATAAAACACAGTATATTTTAAGGATTACTATTTGCTATTTATACCATGTTTCAGTTCACATTTGCTATGCTATGGAAATTCTAATTGTGGATGAATTAGATACTAGAAAAATTTAATGAAATTCTAATTTAATTTCTAACTATATTTCTGACTTTATCATGAGCATTGAGTCCACGTGCAACTGTAAGTTATATGCTAAAACTAAGTTTTATGCTAAAACTCTCACATATTAGTATAATTAAGCTGTAGCTGACAGCTAATGGCTAAACAATAGGATAGAGATGGAGAACAGGAAATATACATCACCAGTTCCTCCTCATCTTCTATCTTAAGCAGCATGGAGTTCCTTTCTTTGCAGAATATTTTACTCTCTTCAAAGTTTTTCGAATTGCTTGAAAAATAGTAACACTTGTCTCCACAGCAACGCCAATTTGTTTTACACATTCCCTGCTCACTGCCTTGAAAACAAGACATTTCCAGTCAATACCATGAGAGAATGTTCTGAGCTAAAGATAGAAGGGTTGGGGCTGGAGGTGGGGAAGTCAGGTACATGTGACTCTTTCCACTCACTGAATATAAAATAAAATCAAATTAATATTTTAAAATCTGTATTCATTAGGGCAGACATAATTGGACTGATGTTGGTCCAGCTGGTGCTGGACCAAAGTTGAGTTGGTTTATGTTTCTTTCCCTATTAGTACTATCCCGTGGCATTATACATTTTCCCAAACAGAACTAACAGGACACACATGTGAAGTAGAAAGTCTCCCTCCTCTATGTATTCATCCTCTATAGCTGAACGTCAGTTCTAGGCATGTGTTACATTGCTTGGATTCCTCTCTATACACAACATTATCAGAACTTTTGAGGACATTATTTTCATAGCTTGTACAAAAGGAAGCAGCTGTCTGCATTCTCTAGACTTAGTACAATTGCCAGTATCAAAACGTCTGAAATTAGTGCCTTCCCTACATCCCCAAGTGAGGGTATAATACTTATTGGAGAATAAGGTAGAACAGATAGAGGGTCTTATTTAGCCTATTATTTTTGAAAGTAGTGATGTGAATGAGTATAATATCACACATTCAGAGAAACCTAATCATTAGGAAAGGCTGGTTTTTTTTGGTCAAGTTAATAACAAAACATCAAACTACACAATTTGTTTAGACTATAAGAAAAAATGATTTGAAACTGTCAAGAAACTGATGGAAAGAGAAAAGAGATTTGTTGATCTTGGTGTTCAACCCTTACTTACATACCTTTGTTAAATGGTTCCTCTGGAGCAGTGCAGTTGTTTTGTGTTGTATTGGTCAATAATATGTCATTTGATCCACTTCTACACTTATTCTGTAAAACTTTATTTTACATCATTAGCTTGAGAAAAACATAACATGGAACTGAATTAAAGGAAAATTAAATTTTAATATATCAATATTCAGGAGGAAGAACCATTATTATCTTTGTGCTGGCTTAAGCACTTCTCTATATGATTTTCATACGTTGACATCTCATTTGTCATAAATATGTCAGTCAATGACATTTTTCTAGACCTTGATGTTGCAACAGTTAAAAAGCGCAAGGCTCCTTAAACTCATCAGTTAAAAGACACAGAGATGCAGGATGGATTAAAAAACAGAAGCCATCATTCTGCT
>NW_004567137.1:14978198-14986316 GCF_000260355.1 Condylura cristata
GACTAATATGACAAATCAGCAAGACATTAAATTTGGCTTTTGTCTATGAATGAGAAAGAAGTAGGGAAGTAAATGGGATAGATAATAAAAGTTGGACTGCTGTGATCAGTGTTCCAAAGTTCACATGATTAAAATTAAATTTGAATCACAGAATGGAAATACATAGGTAGAAACAATAGACCGTTCCATGTTATTGATAAGTGTCAGGTTAAAAATAGCAAATTAGCATAGGATGTTACCTATTGTCAAGGAATCTTAAAATGTAGCCTCTGCAGGGTAAAGTCTGAATAACTAAAGTGTTAAGTCACAAGGTATGAAAGACTTTGTAAATGGCCAAGTGACTGCACTCTTGTGAAGAGGGGCTTTCTGCAGGTCACAGCTGTGTAACTAGTAGGAAAGTAAGACTTTGTTTTTACCTTTAGTGATTACATAGGAGGAGATAGTGTTTCAAGTAACAGATCTGGCTGAACTTACCCATCATTCCCAAGATTCCAGTTGTTAAAAGAAGTATGAGACTGACAGTCCCAAGAATCACTACAGCAAGATACCAGGCAAACGGAACAGCAGGCCCTGCCAGACAGGAAGTGACACTGAGTCTTCATGGCATCATGAGATTCACAAGGTCTCTTTGTGGAAAAAGTCCCTACTTGACTTGCTCATTTATGGCTATACCTAGATAACACTCAAAGTAAATGAGCTCTCTGAAATATACTAACTGGTTATTGGGATTTCAACACCACTTTTTAATTTTGACTGCAAAATATAGTTGATGCAACCTCATAACTCTGAGTAAGCTAACTTTGTTACTGTAACAGTGTGATTTCCCAGAAAAGGGGGGTTCTCTGTTCCCTGCCCCATGCAAGGGTGATTGAGAGACCGATGGGGTGGGGAAGTTAACAATGATATTTATCTTGATTTTGATGTTGTTCTTTTCCTCTCAGACTTGTCTGACTAGTTCTCACCCTTTCCCATGGGACCCCATAGGAAGGTGCTTTAGACTTGCAACAGGTTTTCGGGTCTTGCTTTGGGCCAAGATTGTTGACTAGACATTATCCATGAGGGGATGGGTGACTTTAGGTGCTAGATTTGGAAACTATATTCTTTTCTTTGTTATATACTAATTATATTAAAGTTCCTTTTTATTAAAGGTTTTATATGTTTTCTTTTGATGTGGCATATGGCAGAGCCTATTAAAGCAGTCAGGTTTGGGGTTTCTGGGGTGCCCTTCTCCCTGCCCTGTAACACTACTTGGAACAGTGGTTTCTGTCATAAGTTGCTTGAATCTCACACCCTATGGCCAAGTACTTGGAGGACGGATAAGCTAGGTCCTGTACAGCAACTTTACCTTTGCCTTTAGATGGTTTAGTTGTTTTCCTGGCCTGATCGGAGTGTACAGGACGGATTTTCACCTCTGTGTAAACTAACTGCTCTGTTTTCTCTGGAGATAAAAGCAGATACGGAGTTACTACTTCCTACTCACATGCTTTTCAGTGAAAGATTGTAGATTATTTGCATGTGTGAAGAGAATTGACAGTATAGAATATTTTTTTTCCAGATAAAGAGAAATCTTCCATGCAAATTTCAAAGATGATTTTTCTTTAAATTGAGACAGCACTGGTTTACAGCACTACATGATTCAGATAGGCTCACACTCTTCGGATGTATGTTACTAGCCCCCCCACCAAGACACCATAGTCCTCTACCATAGTCCATTGGGTCCCCTATTTTTTATGGGAAAACAACTTGAAATTAAGTTAGATAAAATAGGTCAAATCACAAATTACAATGAAATTCTTTAGAAAAGTTATTTAACAAAGAACAGAAAATAATAATCAGGATTCCCCGGGATTTAGGGAGAAAGAAATACTCACTTTCCTTTTCTTTTTGCTTCTTTCCAGGGCCGCGTTTCACTTCTGAATATATTGCATGTTTTCCACTCATTTCTAAAAAAAAAAAAAATTGAGACAATTCTAAAGGGCAAAGGAATTACATTTTGCTTTAAAATGAACTTTTCAGGTTACATGTGTCCTGGATTTTCTCTCTCCTCCAAATTAGTATTTCATGCAATTTAATTACTGACAATTGATTTTGCTTTTGTCCTCTTATTTCAAAAAGGACTTTTTACCTCAGATTATTATTTTCTTATTTTTCAAATTATCCCAGTTATTAACTACTATCATTTAGTCCTGATAGTATATCATTCCAATTACAACCTAGAGTTCTCTAAATATTGCTGTATTTTACATTAATCCTGAAAAGGTGGTGATGTTGCAGTCTATGAAAAAATGTCAAGAAAATTTTTGAGTACTTTGGTTTTGTAGTTACATAGTGCTTCATAAAGGATTATTCTAAAATTTTCCTTTATTATCTGTTGATAATTTTTTCCCTGTTTATCATCAATCTTCCTTTTTAATGACTCCAAGACACTTTGCTTCCTATAGTCCTGTAAAGGTTTTCAGAAACCTCTCCCAGCATGGTGTTAAAAATGAAAATTGATTTAGTTGTTTATCTATAGGGTATACTGTGTTATGATCAAACTATTGAAAAGCATAGGCTAAAAGCACAATTCTCCTTGAAATATTAATTTTATTTTCAATACAAAAGTTAGTTTGTTTCAAGTATATAAAATTTCATCTTTAGAATAAAAAAATAGAGAATTCTGAATGAGTAACAGTATAAAATTTTGATTGCTTATTGGCTTGCTAATATACACCATCTAATTAACCATTTTATACCTTTGTAATTCTCCAAGGGATCATTTTCCATGTATTGTTTTATGATATGATTAAAAATTCTGAAAGTTCATAACATTTCCTTATAATATTTAATAATTCCCTACCAGACATCTTTTCATAAGAAAATGTGTTTGTATAGAAGTACATTTAAAGTATCTTTAAAGATTCATGATCCTATCTCAGAAATGTAGAAACGATAGCAGAAATAATCAAAATCTAGATGATAAGGATGAAAATAGAGATTCATTATTACATAGAAATGTATATAGAAATATAAAAAAAAGTTAATAGAAATTATGCTTGTTAGTTTGCTAGTTATACCATCATCAAATTGAACACTTATATTAATCAGAAAAAATAATAAGTAAGTAATTAATTATATCATGCCTCTTTGATAAGTCATTTTCTCTACTAATGCACTTGGTTAAGGCAAGAGAGACATGGCATATTTGCTCAAAAGACTGCAATTATATCATGTAATCATTAATGAAAAACCTACAAGAGACTATAAACTTCATAAATTATTTTAAAGTTATCAAGATATTAAATTTATTGAATTAAGAGATGATTTCTATTTTTGTGTTTCTCTACACAACCGAGTGGCAATAATAACAATGAGAGCGTGAAGAGTCAGAGTTATAGATAACGAGGGTGATACCTGTTCAATGTGGTCGAGTTTCTTGTGGAAATGGAATCTGATCCAAATAGCAGAAGGAAGCCTGGCAGTCAGATGGAACAGACATGTGAGCATAAACACGCAGGATGATTCTTCTGGGCTCTATGTCATCTGTTCCTGTTGCTCAAGAGGCTTTACTACTGGTCAACTACACTTGAAGACTTGAGGCAGTCTTGAACTTCAGGCATCATACTTTGCATCTTTTGTTAACTGTTGAAAGTGCGGTTGATGAATGGGCGAAATCATTTAAAGGGCCTTGTCCATTTTCCACAAACTACAAACAGTACACCTTCAAGAAGGTCATCATCACCACGACCATCACCACCAAAACTGTTTCTAAATATACTCCCTTAACAGATTTGCGTGTTGTGGACTTTAAATAGAGTTCTTTTTGTCACATTTAATTTCATCTTCTAATAAAGTGAAAATACATGCACAGTAACAGTTCACATGTAATCTGGAAATTTTGAGTGATAACCTCTTTTAAGGCTTAGTCGATCCAAATCCACTCAATTCCTAATTCTTTTACAGTACAGATCAATTCGATTGCTCTGTCTTTCAAAACATTTTTTCCCTAATATGACCTTTGTACATTTTTTTTCCAGTTTATTCCAGCATAAAATATACTTTAACTAAACTTCAGACTTCAATGATTTTTGGTTCCTGACTCCTTTAGTCTACACTCTACTATAAGGAACAGAAACTGGTGAGCTTCCTACTTAGTTTGGTGAAATGAAGAAACAATGATGACAGAGTTGAAATATATGTATTTCAACCCACTAGAACAGAAATGCTCTGAAAAATCAGAATTCCCATGCTAACTTATGTTATGATCTCCCTTTTTTGTATAATCATATTATCAAGATATTCTGAGCAACCTTCAGTTTACAGCTGGATTGCCTTAGCCTCATAAGGTGCTGCCTGGCCCAGACATGCAAGCCCTGCACCAGGGCAAGAAATGCCTCTTGAAGTCAAATAATTTTACTGTTGGCTGATTAATAAAAGCAATTGGCTGCTATAGCAAAATCAATATTTTAATATGAAGCAGTACTAGAATGTGTTTTTACTGCCTCACTAGAACCCAAATCTCATCACTCTACTACCTCACCTAAACCTTCTATTCAGTTTTTAAAGAACTACTTAAGCTTTCTACTGTGTAGTCTTTAAATAAGGAACTTCACTTAAGTTTTCTATTCAGTTTCTAAGGAGTTACTTAAGCTTCCCATTCAGTTTTACTGTATCTCTTTTTAGCTCTTGATTTTAATTTACCCTCTAGGATATCTCAATGAGAATGAAGGTCATTAAGTAGTAATTAGGCCTTGGGGGGGGGTAGAGGGGTAGGGATTTTATTTTAGCCAATCATCACTGTGGTAAATATAACAATGTTAACCTTAAATTTTATGAATGTATGTACCTGCTTTAACTTTAATAGATTGATTTTAAGAATAATAAATGTTATAATTTCAGCTGAAGGTCCAGAGGACCTCAAACTGTTCTTAATAAAGAAGATGATTGATCCCTCTGCTCAATTCACATGCTAATGTTAACCTATACAGTAAATGGGCTCTCAGATCAACATTTGCAGATTTGCCTCCTTTGACAAATTTATGAGGAAATTGGTTTTCCCAGACCTCTTAATTGTCTGTGGGTTTACCTTTTTTTTCCCTCTCCTTTCCTTGCAGTTTCTCTTCTTTTGACAGGTTTAGGGTCAAGGAAAGGAATCCCAAGCAAAAGCAAATGGTGAGAAAGCTTGCTCTAAGGCCAGCTCCTCTTCCTCCCAGTGCTGCCCCCCCCCCCACTCCCTACTACTCTTGCTGATTCCCCATTTTTGTTTGTCTTTGTAAATAAAGGCAGGTGCCCACTGGTCTCCATCCCAGCACTAACTTTTACTCCTTCCCCTTTGCAGACACTCTCCACCTCCCCTTTTCTTTGTTGGACACTGTATAAATAGCCCTGTAACTTGCCCAAGAGCAGGATGGTGGTCTTTCCTGACAGGCGTCTGCTGCCCTCCTCATTTGTGGACAAATAAAACCACTTTCCTTTTCTCAAACTCTGTTTCCTTTTATTGGCTGAGGGAAACTGAGATGGGCATTTGGTAACACCACTGCTAGCTTGTAATGTATAAATAAAGTTCTGCTGAGGCCAGAGCAGGAAGACTTACACCTAACTCCTATTCCTTGTCCTCCTTGCGTCCGCTCCCCCTCTTTACCCCTTTTTAGGAATCTCCACTCCCTGAGGCTAGTCCCACCTTAAGACTCTGCCTGTTCTGCTTCCCAACAACCGGTGATCAGGGGCTGCCCCAATACCACATGGCCCAGCTGACGGTGCTCCCCTCAGCAGTGTACTTCATCAGTCAGCCTGTCTGCTCCCCACACTCTCTCTGGTGAATCCTCCCACTGCCCCTGTACCCCAGTTCTGTATGTGTAAATAACTAAATCTTAAAAAAAATCAATTTTCCTACCCATTTATTGATCATTTTTCTGTCACTACATTTCATAACAATTTACCTTTTTTCACAAATGATATACTGTAATAATTATTTTCATTTTGAAACCTGTGCCCCATTATTCCTAAACATTTCCTGGTACTATTAGCTTTAATAGTAAAGTTTTAATAAGACAACCACTCAGCTTTTAGTCTTATCTTTATCTACACCTGTAATGCTGACTAGAGAACTGAAACACCAGTGGGGTGAGGAGAAGAGTTGGTTTATGAACAGAGGGAAGGAAGCACAGTGGTCTGTGGTGAGAGAATGTGGGTGAGCTATACCCCAATGCTACTTTCATTAAAAACAAATAAAATACACTAATAAAAATAATAATAAAGGTTAAAAAGGCAATCACTCAATAAAAACTTTAATATTAGTGTTTTGTCCCAACTTCTGTGACCGGCCACAAGAAAGGAAGGCGGGAGGCAGAAAGGCTGAGCAAGCAGAGTTTATTGCTCCTGGAAAGCAGCTGAGACGGAGCCCCTAGGGTGAGGTCCACAGCTACTGCCAACTCAATAAGGGGGAAAGGTCTCATATAGATTCTAAACTCAGTTTCCAAAGGGGTGACTCATCGCTGTGTCCTTGATGTGAGGCCCAGTTCGCTGTCACCTTCTGCTAGTCCCATTCAGGATCTCAAGGTCAGTTTACTACCACTTTATCAAGCTTGGATGCAAGGCAAAATTCTTTACCGCCCTAATTCAGTCCTTGTCAGTAAATCTTTGGTCACTCCCAACAATTAGGGGGCTCCCTGGTGGCACAAAGCATTAAGTCTCAGTACTATGAAGCTTTAGGCATCCACTGCAGCAGGAGATGGATCCCTGACCAGGGAGGTGACCCACATGGCGAAGCAGGCCTCTACTGTCTCACCTACTGCTCCCCTCAGCAGTGTATTTCAGTATTTCCTCCTGTTCTGCTCCCCATTCTGGTCTCTGGTGAATCCTCACATTCCAATCCCTGTACCTCTGGTCTATACCCCAATTCTTGTATGCATACATAATCTTAAACAATATAAAATAATTTAACATTAGACAAACAGAAATATAGTTGTTATAGCCTTTTGCAATTGTTGATAGATTTTATCTCTTCTATATTTTTCAAATAACTAATAGGTCTAAATGTTACCCAATGTTGTGCAAGAGTATTCATAAAATGTAACTAGTTTTGAATAATCCTATGTTTAGAAAAATCCTAATTCTAATCCTAGAAAAATTGCAAAGATAATACAGTCACAAACAAACAAGTCAGTGATTAAAAGAAGTGATGAACTCAAGCAAGGCAGACAATCACATATTCTTATTTTTCCATCAGTTGCTCCAATCCTAAATTTAGATAGTCACTCATTTTATCCTCTGTCTGCTAAAATATGAACACTCACTGTAAGACTTGCACCAAAAAAAAAAAAAAAAAAAATTAGCCCCTACATCTTTCTCTCTCACTCTTTTTAGTTGAGGTAATGTTGGTTACAGCACTGTGCATGCTTTAGGAGTTCAAGTTCATACCCCGTCCACATCCACCACATACCATGTGTACATCACCACACCCACCAAAGTACATTTAATGCTGTACCACAACCCTGTGTCTCTTGATAGCCTCCTTGAGTTTCTATTAATGTTGTCATCCTCCATTCCTTGGTCAATGCTGACACTTCTGACCACTGATACATTACTGTTAGTGAGACTCCATATTTTCTTGGCATCTCATCACTTTGCTATCAATGTCCTTTTTATTTTTTTTAATATTTATTTATTTATGCATACAAGAACTGAGGTACAGGCAAGAGGTTCAGGGGCTGAAAGGATTCACCAGAGACAGAGTGGGTCACCTCCCTGGGTGGTGGTACTATGACAAAGTTTTTTTGTGAGGTCAGTTTTTATGTGAAGTCCTCTCAATTTTGTTCTCTTGATATATTACTCTAGTTAGGTTTAGACTAGAATGTTTTTTTTTTATGTTATTAAAAAAGTGAAGCATCAGATGTTATCAGGGATACATGTTATCCACATTTCTTCCCCACTAATCTTATTAGCAAGTTCATTTAATGTTTTCCAGCTTTCCTCTGCAAAGTACCTTTCCACTTTCATCTTTGTCTTTTAGAAGCAAGTCACCAAATCCGTTGCACTCTGGGTGGAGTAAAACTCAGCCTCCTGGAGAGGTATTTAAAATTCTTCTATAAAGAGGGCCCTCCCTGGTTCCTCAAACTGCTAAACATGGAGCTTCCCTAT
>NW_004567137.1:14986826-14995393 GCF_000260355.1 Condylura cristata
ACAATTGAGATGAAAAAAAAATGTGAAAAATGATGTAAAAATAAACTTTTTAATAATAATAATAAAAAAAAAAAAGAGGGCCCTCCCTGGTGGCAACAGGTTAATACACAGCACTGCAAGCTAGCTGCAGCTGCTTTAGTGCAAGTTGGATCCCCGCCCTGAGGTGACCCACATGGCGCGGCAGACCTCTCCTGTTGCTCCCTCAGCAATGTACTTCATGGATCTGCTTCCACTCTGTCTCTCGTGAATCTTCTCTGCCCCTACACTTCTGGCCTGTACCTATTTCTGTATGCATAAATAAATAATTCTTTAAAAATTATCATTTCTCTCACATTTATTTCACTATCCTATTATTGTTATTGTTAATATGGACTCAAAAATATGTAATTTTATACTTCAGTTATAATCCAATACTACTTTATGATGCTGCCTAAATTGTTCCAGTTTCAACTGTTAGAGGTATTTTGGGTTGGCTTTGACATGACTCAGTCTTTTTATTTTTTTAGCACTTTCTTAATTTCTGGCTTTTCTTGTCCCATAATTAGAATTGGTCATTTCTCCAAGGAGCTCTAGTTCCATTTACTTTTGAATAATATTTGGAAATCAAATCTGGGTGCTGGGTATGTTTGCTGCTCCTGGAATGTCACTGTTTCTTGGTTTTGTCAATGAGCAGAACTAGGAGACAACTTCACCCATGCCACATACAGACTGTATGTTTATCTGCATCTCCGTGGGTGCATACATGAAGCTCAAGGAGGGCTCTTATAGATTCATGCTAACTTTACTTGTTGCTTGTTTGTAACATGCTTCTCTGAAACGAACAGTCTTGTCTCTCATCAACCACTAGTTAAGTATTTGTTTTAGCCTACTATATATATGAATATTAGATTCTGAATTTTAGCCTACACCATCATGAGAAGCGAGTTGACCAAGTAGAATAGTACTTAAGGCCTATTTGTCTCTAACTTTAAAATTACTTGTCAAACACCAAAGTTCCTTCCATTGACTCCTATTCTTCACACCCCTCTCTGTGCTGTTGTGACTTCTATTCATATCATTAGATATTATGGGCACAGTTTGTGTTTTCTTCTGGGATTCCTCGACACTTTGATTGATGACTTTTTGATGTGTTTTAGTCTGCGCACAAGTTTACACAATATGCTGCTGCATGGACAGGCTCATTATGCTATATCATGTCTCCATCACCCCAGTTGAATAAAGGAGGTAGAAGGTCATATAAATAGACTTGTACACTTTCTATATGCATTTAATATTGTGTGAGTCAATAAATTATTTCTGTAACACTATTTTTATTTTGGACAACTACCTGAGAGAAAATTGACCATATTAGCCACTTAAGATTAAATTTCAGTAGCATTTCAGTAGCATTAATAGTGTTGTTCAACTACATTGCTCTCCATTAATAGGACATATTTTTGTTATTCCAAACAAAAATTCTGCATTAATTGACTAGTAACATCCCATTGCCTTCCTCAGAACATCTGATAATTAATCTTTCTGCCTCTATGAATTTGCCTGTTCCTGGTACTTCATTTAGCTGAAATCATACAGTTTTCCCCCTTTATTTATACAGCTTATTCATTGAGGATCATGTTTCCAAGGCTCATTAATGTTGAATCCATTTGTCATTCTTTTCTATGATTGAAAAGTAACCTATTGTATTTATAAACTACATCTTGTTTTTCTACTCATAAATCGATGGAACACTTAAATTGCTTCCATTTTTTGATGGTTGTGAATAATGCTGATATGCATAATGGTACACATATCTGAGTCCGTTTGCTTCCTTTTCTTTTTTTTAATATCTAAAGGGAAGATTTATTATATATATAAAAGGAAAAGCAGGTACAGGATACTTGCTCAGAGACAAGCGGGCAGAAAGGAAGGCCTGCTTAGTCACAGGCAGGCAGCCTTGCAAGGAGAGACATGCTCCTATTTCTGCAAAGAGAAAACACAGGTAAAAAGAAACACTTCTTAGGCGCAGGTGGGCAGCTCTGTGGTGGGTTGGAAGTGGTAGGTTTAAGAATGAGAGGTGCTCGAAGACACAGGCAGGAAGGAGAACTGTGGAATCCCTGCTTTCAATATCTTGGTAGACACTTAGAAGTAGACTAGCTGGGATATGGAGATCTCACCGTTTAATTTCTTGAGGAACTGCCCAACTATTTTCCATAGTGGCTGCACTACTTTATATTCCTGCCAGCAAAGCACAATGGTCCCAGTTTCTCCCTATTTTTGCCAACATTTATTTTGTTTTGTTTGCTGATAATAACCATGATAACATGTGTGAAGTGGTGTCTGTGTGGTGACTTGATTTACTTGTTCCTAATGACAAGTGATAATGAGTCGCATATCTGATAGGCTTATTAGCCACTTGAGTTTCTTGTGTGGAGGTTTATTTCAAGTTCTTTGCTTAATTTTGAGTTGGGTTGTTTTTTATTGTTGAATAATAGAAATGCTTTATTCTGACTAGTAAGTGCTTATCAGATGCATGATTTGTGAAGAGTCCAGTTGATGGGTGACTTTTTCACTCTCTTGGTCATGACTTTAAGGAGGAAAGTTGTAAGTGCTCAGAAAATCCAATTTATATATTTTTGTTGTTGTTGTTGATTTGAGATGCAGCATAGATCTTTGAAAATTTTATGATTTAAGAAACTTAGGATGTGAGCCCTCTCTGATGGCTCAGTGGGTTGAAGCATATCATTGCTAAGCTGGCGGTGGCTGCTTCAGTGCCAGTTCGATACCCACCCCGGAGGTGACCCACATGGTGCTGCAGACCTCTCCTGTCTTGCTCGCTGCTCCCCTCAGCAGTGAGCTTCATCCATCTGCCTGTTCTGCTCCCCACTCTGTCTCTGGTGAATTCCCTCATGGTCCCTGCACCTCTGGCCTATACCCCAGTTCTAAATAAATAAAATCTTAATAAATAAATAAATTAGGATGCAATGACTCCTTTACTATGCCTCTGTTCTCCCTGTGCTGGAGTTTTTTGAGATATTTTGATAAATAGTTAGCTGATAATGTCTTTTTTAGTCGATTAGTCTTGTCTTGCATATTCTAAAAGAGATAATATATTTTAAAGATTATTTGTGAGGCCATTTCATCTGAACTACATGGAAGGGTGGAAAATTAATGATAACTGCCTAGATCTGAAGCATCCTGTGTGGTTTCAACCAGAATGGCTTAAATATATGAGGTTATAACCTCATGAGAATGGTCAGTATGTCTATTTTTACTTATATACAATGTCTAGAAAATTTGAAGCTTTATTCATGTGGGTCTAATAACAGAAGATAGATTCTATGTATAGAACTTGTTTATACCTGACAAATTTCTTGTGGAGAAGATGATACAAAGGACCTAAAGTCAACTGTCAGTATCTGGACTTACCTGCATTTCAACATGTGATTTCTACCTTCAAAAGCCAGCCCACATAGGTTATCATTTAATTTCATCTTTGATAAACAGACTACCTGTTGTTTTCAGTTTTATTCCTATTCTTACCTCTCTCCTTGCCTACCTCTTTATTTCCGTACGCCTTTCATCCTTTTTTACTACATACAGTAGATGAGCAGGTAAAGCAAAATAAAAATAAAGTACTGGATGCTTCAATTTGATAATCAAATCAAAGGTACCAGATATGATGTATAGCGAAGAGGCTATAGAATATGGTGGTGTATTTACCTTTAAAAAAAGCAACCGAGAAGCAACATCTAGTGTACATTTGTGAGATAAAGAAGATATGAAACCCCACAGAGTCTCTCAACTGTATGCTAGATTGAGCATTAAAAAATAGTCTGAATAGTTTGAAACATAATGTGGCTTCATGGAAAGAAACTAGACTTTGGTAGCCTCAGTTCAATTTTTGATTCTTATATGTTAAGTTGAAGGTCTTGCAACCTATTTTGCCTCTTGAAGCCTTAGTCCTTTATTGTTAAAAGGAAATACCCCAACTGAGATAGAAAAAGGCATAAGATGATGTAAAAATAAACTATCATATTATTTTTTTAATGGAAATACCCATCTAAGAGTTTAAGGATTAAGTTGTATGTTTCATATTAAAGTAGATAGTGAAGTATTTAAGACAGCAATTATAGCAATATCTCCCATTGTTTCTTAAAGAATTCTATATTAATACTCATCTTTAAAATATCACTTTTGTTCTCACTACTCTGACCCACCCTAATTTCTTTTTACAGTGACTTTTCTTAATTAAATGGAGTATTACATGTAAAAGCCAGACAATATTTAAAAAAACTTGTAGATATTTAAGAAGGGGAGGTTTTATTTTTGTAGATCTATTAAAAATACTGCAGTTATTGATTCAGGTTTCCTTTGTGGCTTTTACCAAAGTAAATTAGTATCAGGCAAGGTGCCTATGGGCCCCACCTTAGGCTGAGTATGGACTTCCCGTGAATGGGGTTCTTGGTGGTTTCTGGCCTCCTGAAACTGTCATCCTCAATTTTCTACTCTTAAGAGTTCTTCGGAGGAAATATCTCTTCTGTTGCCTTTGAACATCTTTGTGGGCTCTTCATACACTATTGGGATAAAGAAATCTTCCAGAAACCTCCATAATGTCAGATTCTTCAGACTATGAACAAAGTCCAGGTATTTTTTTTAAATGATTATTCTAAATGTCTAATTTTAATGTAAATGAAATGTTAATTAATCTTGTTTATCAGTGCTGGGTATAATTATTACAGGTCTCACATGTCTTATATTTTCCTTAACATTTCCCAGCTGCTAATTGTAATTAACAGAAAATTGATCCAAGGTGTAATTAGTCATTTCAGATTATTTAGTAGAGCATTTGGGTGGCCATGATTTGAGGGACTTTGGTTTTACCACTACTATATTTGCTTTGCTAGTGATCGCTGGAAATTGCTATGCCTTTCTTAAATTAAGTTCTCATCTCATTTGCTTTACAAGATCTTAAATTAATTACATATTTCCTATGCTAAAAGAAATCACAGAGGCGAAAGAGACAGAGAAAGAGACGGAGAGAGAGACAGAGAAAGAGACGGAGAAAGAGACAGAGAGAGAGATAGAGACCATCCCTATTTTGAAGGAGCCCGAGCTCGCCCTGCCTCTCCCTCCTCCTCCTGAAGAGGAAGAGTGGCTTCCAGATCCCGAGCGGCAGGACCCCAGTGGTAAGGTCTCTCTGGCAGACTGTTGACATTTATCTTCGGTTACCTTAAGATACATCTTCTCCTGGCTTTACTTCTCTCTACTTATTGCTCTTTGGACATTTCAAAGTTTAGAGTCAATACAGAGATTTAAAATAAAAAGAATTCCAAGGTATATTTAGAATAAAAATTAAAAATTTTTAGCAGAAATACTTGAAATGTTTACATGTTAAGGAGCATGTTTGATGATAAAAGAAGCAACTTGTTCAAATTTAGACATTTCTTCAAGTGGAGTTGCCTTATAAGATTGAGTTTAAAAGTTCAGCAAACTAGTAAAAGAAGATAAAGTAGAGCCTGTTAAAGGTGGGTTCATTTTGATCCTAATTAAGCGTGTGGCATCTGGTGGATGCGGTTTCTCAACTTCAGTATAGGACGCTTGGCTGGTTTCACCTTTGCTGTTGCAGACAGAAAGGGCTGAGAGATGTTCAGCCTCATCCCTGACCCTAACTGCTACCTTCTCGAGCACCCACGGATCCAGAGTGACTCGTCCTCCTGGCCCTCAAGATTAGCCACAAATCCCCTGGGGGGGGGGGCAAAAATGCCCTGGTCAATAACCTGAGTTACAATACACAGAGCTAAATAAAGAATAGGTCAGTTGTTATGGATGAAACTATTTTTTCTGATGGCAGTTTCTTTTTTCTTTTTTTTAAACCTTGTTTTGTAAACACAATTCTGCTGAAATACAATGGACTATCTTTCTTATACTAGAGGCTATAACTTTATTTCAAAGGAAAATGAGTATACCGAAAAACTAACTAAAAACAATGTCTGAAAATTTAGTTTCAGAATATGGGGTTGTAGCATATTCTTTTTCAACAAATTATAGATGTTATTTGGCCTACTGCCAAATATCATTTTATGATTTACTGTTTGCTTTTTATTATAGGGGGATATACGCTTAGTTTTCAAGCTCAATTAAAGAATTCTGTATTAATGACAGCAATTGAAAAATAAGCATTTCATCATGTGATCAGAATAATGAGAATAATGTAATAAGAACTGAAACTTTATGCCTGGGCCTGAGGGATGTTTAGTAATAATACCTGTGTTCATAATTTTGTCTGTGCTGGGAGTGTCCAAGACCATACTCAGTGTTGATTGTTCACTAGAAGAACTCACAGAACTCTATATAGTGTTCGGTGGCTCAGATTTCAGAAAGTAAGATCAGTCTTTCAGCTGAGATTTCTAACAATGCAGGGATAGCAAACATAAACCACCCAGGGGAAAACCACATGGAGTGAGAACAACAGAGGCCAGACTCAAGTTTTCAAGACTCTGCTGGTGGTGGTGGTGGTGGTGGGGGTCACATGGTCACGTGACTACCCACAGCTCAAGTTGTGACAATGCTGGTCCAGCTGCCCAACAGGAACAGTCCTTAGACACTGCATGCCCACGTTTTACTGGGGCCTGATATCACTGGCAGCCTTACTGTTCTGTATTGCCATTCCCAACTCCCAGAAGGAAGGCAGGGGGCTTGGCACACACTTTATTGTTGACCAAGTCCACCTAGACATAGAGAGCCACTTTCCCCAATTCATGATGGGAATGCACCCTGAGACCCCTTTCCACAGGTCAGCCTTGAAAACAGGCCTGTCAGGACGGCAGCCATTTCTACTAGCTAAATTCTTTTGCACATCCTCTAAAGTACATTTTTCTGTTTTGGGCATTTAGGTTCTTTCTATATCTTAGATCTTATAAATACTGCTGCAATAAAATATAGACCTGAGGTCTACAGAAGGGGAAGTGGGAGGTTATGATTAAAATAGGGGAGGGGAGAGGATATGTGATGATGGATCTCTGATGTGGTGAGAGATTTATGGGGTCTACAACTGAGGGGAGATAGCAACTACTGAACAAAAATGAACAACAATGTCAGAAAATAATCAAAAATTAAAAATAGATTTTTTCCTCATTCAGCTTAATAGCTCATAAAAGTCTACACATTAGGATGTTGTTTTCAGGAAATTTAGAACTTTAAGAATACTAAAATTAGCAAACAATGATATTAATCACTTAAATAACAAAAGCTCACACACATTAGCTCTTCTTCTGTTTTTTAGCGGCTCCTTTTCCATCTTGTCTCTATGGAACAACTCCTGTGATCCTAGGAATCTTCAGTCTGATGCTCTTCATACTGTGTGGATTCCTTGGCTATCAGTGTAAGTCTGGAAATAAAGAACTGTCAAATGATCATGTTTCTACAAACCAATTCCAGATAATAGCTTTTGGAAGGGTTTTATTGCTAGGCTGAACAGAGACCAGAATAAAATGACATGAAAAGATCATAATATTTTAGTCTCAGGATGAGCTCAACCATACGAGCTTCCAAACATTCATCTCTTTCCCTCCTAAGGAGATGACTTGTTTGTCATTTTGAAGAGATGTTGATAGTAATGATTGATTACTATTAGTTTGAAAATTTTAACCTAAGATGAAATTTAACCAAATGAATTTGCATCTTACTTTACTTTAAAAATTATTTATGCTGGGCCCTCCTTGGTGGCACAATGGGTTAGGGCGCAGCACTGCAAGCTGGCAACAGCTGCTTTAATGCGAGTTTGATCCCCAGCCCCGCAGGTGACCCACAGGTGTGGCAAACCTCTCCTGACCCACCTACTGCTCCCTCAGCAGTGTAATTCTTTGATCTGCCTACTCTCCTCCTCACTCTGTCTCTGGTGGAGCCTCTCACCACCCCTACACCTCTGAGCTGTACCCCCAGTTCTGTGAGCATAAATAAGTTTTTAAAAATCTAAAAAAAAGAAAATATAATTTAAAAAATTATTTATGCCTTCAGTGAGCTAAATTACATTCATAGGATGTACTCTATTGATTATATACTTATTATAATGTATTAGGCATATATCATTCAGATATTAGACATACATTAGACAATGTAATAGAATCAATACAATATAAACTATTAAAATAATTTTCAAATGGTTATTTTAAAATGGGCGTGATTATTATTATTTTATTTTTTAAATAACAGTTTATTTTCACAACATTTTGTACATTTTTTTTTATCTCAATTGTAATCCCCACGGGTTTCCCATCACCAAGTCACCCACATTCATTGCCATAGTCCCGTGCACTTCCCTCCCTCCCCCCCCTCAACCCCCCAGTTTTTGATCCCATTCCCCACTCCATCCCCACAAAATATCTCTGGTATATAGCTGTTCTTTATTCTTATTATTTTCTTGCCTGCTCCATTATGATCCTGCTATGAGCAAAACCATCCAGTATTTTTCTTTCTCTTTCTGGCTTATCTCACTAAGCATGATCATTTCCAGCTCCACCCAAGTTGCTGCAAAAGACAATGTGTTTCCTTTTTTGGTTGCTGAGTAATATTCCATTGTATATATGTAC
>NW_004567137.1:15000222-15009442 GCF_000260355.1 Condylura cristata
TTTCTGGAAGGTGTCTGTTGATCTTTGTAGCCTTCAGATGTCCCAGGTTCCCTCTATGCTTGGTGTGCCCATGGTGGTTATGCTGAATTAGAAGTGTTGTTGTCTCCCCGGAGCTGGGCTTTTGGCTGGGTTGGTGGCTGGCTTTGTTTACACTCTAAGTACTGTGAGCCTTTCTGGCTCCCAAGTCTTCCGGCCTCTGTTGTGGGGGTGGGATCTCTCCCTCCCCCATAGGATTCTAGGGGCGTGCTAGAGGGTTGAAATCCTCCCAGCTGAGCAGGCTACCACCCCTCCCTCTGAGTTTTCAGGGCTCTTTTTTTTTAATACAAACAGTCTTGAGCAGTGCCTCCCCACTGTGTGAGGTCTTCTCACAGAGCCCAGCTGTATCTCTTTAACTCCAGGGTTTTACCACAATTTTTGTGGGTAGATGTGGTAAGCAGGTAGACCCCTTAGCAAGTCTCCCCGTTTGAGGCACTTCCTAGGGCCTCTCAATATTGAATGTGCCCATGGAAGATTGTTAAAATTGTTGCATTATCCTTGGGTTGGGCCTGTGGTTGGATCCTGTCTGTTTTTTTTTTTATTTTTTCTTCCCCTCTTTAACTCAGGGGCTTTGTGAGTCTTGTTGACCATGCCTTAAGAATGGCACCAAGACCTGACCAAACCCTAATGTTGCCTAGTCTCAGATCCCTGTTGTGGGGGCAGGAGATGCAGGTAGGGCTAGAGGGGCCCCAATTGCCAGTTCCTCTTCTCCACCTCCCCTGGCTCTAAGTAGAGCAGTTTATTGTTTGTTTGTTTGTTTGTTTTCCAACCCCCTGCAGCAGCTTGGGATCCACTCACCTAGCTGTGTTGTCTCAGTATATGTCCAGGGGCTTTGTTGGGGCTGCTGAGGCAACCGAAGGCAACACCTCTGTGGTGTATCCTCGTGTCCCTGGTTCCGAGCTGCAGCCTTTTCCCACAATTTGGTTTCCTCTCCCTAGCTGAGTTGTCTCAGTTTGTCTCCAGGGCTGTAGCAGGGCTGGAGCCAAAAGCTGCTGTAGCCACAGCTGCAGCCGCAGTCAGTCTCCCACTGCAGTGCTTCCTGGCATCCGGGTGCCTAGATTTTTTAAGGAGCCGAGCTAGTAGGAAGCCACTGGAGGAAGCCGCTGGCGTTCACCTATCAGAGTTGCAGGGTTCAGCTAATGCTGCCTGTGTGGCTTCCCTTATTGGAACTCCCCAATCACCGGTTCTCCCTGAGTTATTTTCCTTCTAGTGAGTCCAGGGCATTCTCATTTGGGTTGAAACTCATAGCATGAAATTCTATAGTCCGTTTTTATATAATCTGGTGTGAGTTTGGATATAGTCGTCTCGGCATCTTTATTCTGCTGCCATCTTGCCCATTTCTGAGCTGGTCAAGCTGATCAGCAGCTTTGCGTGGCACTCAGGCACTCCTGATCGGGTCTACAGTTTCAGCAGTTTTTCCCTATACCCAGGTGTTGAGGATCAGATTTGCAGTCTTTCCTCAGCCTGGGCTCCACTCACTGAGCTGAGCTGTCCCCCTTCACCTCCAGGGCATTTTTGATTAGTATTATTTTAATTAATAACATTGTGTAAAAATAAAAATTCTATGCTATGAATTGAGTGCAGAATTCTACATATCAAATTAACTTGGCATGATGCTAAATATGATTCTTTGGTAGTAGCTCTCTTTTTAAATTGAATTGTACCAATCTCATGATAAACAGATATTTTAGATTTGGATATAGGCTTTAGAAATAATAGCAGATCATTGAAATGTGGTCACATATTTTCTTAGAGTTTTGGAAAACATTTCTGGAGAACTTAATTTAAAAAACAGCTGTAGTTCTCCCAATGAGACTGTATCTGAGGCAAGAGCCAAAATACTGTCAAAAAATTACCAGTGATGTCAGAAAATAAATTTAATAAATAAAAAAACCTCACTAAATTCCAAGGCAATAAAAGAACTATACCAATGACCATCATAATCCACTACACCACTGTTGAGCAGCTGTCTTATGCATGTCTTGAATTCTTGTTCTTAGATTTTAGAAGTTTTCAGGACTCAGAGAGCGAGCTGATGACCTTCCTTAACCAACTGCAGGAGTCTTTTCAAAAAGAAGCACACACATTTCATGATCACCACAAGCAAAGTAGAGGTAATAGTAGAGCTAGAGTAAGCAAGCGTTATTGTATGCAAGATTGTTTTTCTCGGAACAGCCCTAAGATGATTGTCTATCCAATGCATTTGGGTGCTTCTAATCCATCATGCAGGCCTGATGGCTTCCTGCTGCTTTGTGCTCTTCACATCATCTGCCACTGAGTGAGTCTCACCTTTATTGAACACAGGCTCCTGTATGACTTAATTAGCTTCTCCACTCATTTATTCATTCACATTTATTCACTGACTAGTAGGTGTCAATCACTAGGCCAGACATCAGAAAAAAAATAATGTGAACTTTGCCCTTTGAAATCTTAGGAAAAAAATTAAAAAAAAAAAGTCAAAGTGCCAACGTGTGTAGAAGAAGTATGTGTAAGATTTCAGGAAAACACACAGATGGAAGAACTTAAAAATCTGGAAAACATATTTTTTCCTAGTATCCAAATGCCTTCTAATGCAGTTTCAAATATGAGTGTATTATAAGGCTTCACTTATGTCAACTGAATTGTAATAGAATAACAGGTCAACATTTAAAAGAAACTATTTTACAAAATTCTCATTTTTGAGCTTTTGCTAAACAAGTATATCAAGCATTTGAGAATCCCTTAGCGGTTGGTCATATTAAAGATTGGCTTGTTTTCCTTTTTCGATTGAGAGATAATTGGCATTCACATTGTATCAGTTTAGGTGCACAACATGTTAATTTGATACTTTTATATATTGCAATATGATGAGTACAATAATGACAAATACGGAGTTTGTCACTTGTATATTAGTCACTTTGGTTTTGTGTTAAGAATTAGTCTATTAGCAATTTATAGACTGCTCCAGCCCCTTTGCAAATCATATAGAGGTTTCTCAAATATTAAAAATAGATCTACTATATGACTCAGCAGTTCTACTTCTAGGTAACTATCCAAAGGATGCACAAGCACTATTTGAAGGGATATCAGCATTCTGTGTTCATTGCTGCACTATTTACAGTAGCCAAGCTGTGGAAACAGCTCACATGCTCAACAACGGAGGAGTGGACTAGGAAGATGTGGCTTATAAACACATGGAATATTAATGATTTACAAAAATGAGGAAGTCCTGCAACTTGTGACCACATGGAAAGAATAATGTTACATGAAATAAGTCAGAAGGATAAAGACAAATACTGAATGGCTTCACTTTTATGTGGAATAAAGAGAAGCAAAACAAAGGGTCAGGCAGAATCAAATCAACAACAAACCATAGGTAGAACTGAGGCGACCAGACTGGGAAGGGAGAGGGTGAAAGCAGGGTGTAGAAGAGGCCCAATGGAGTTTAGTGGAGGCTGTGGTGGGTGTAGTGAGGTGACATACAGCAGAAGAGGTGAAATCCTCTGCTTCTGTATCATAAGTGTTATAAATCAGTGTCACTTCAATTAAAAAAAAATGTTCTGTTTGTAAGCAATTGATTATTTCCACCAGGGATGATTAAAATATTAGGGAAGGGGACTTCAGCGTTATCTTTATTATGATGCTTAAGATAATAAAAGTAAATCAGATATACTGTGTAGACTCATCTAACTTACCTTGTTATTCCATATAGAGGCTCTACAAAGGCTTGAAATGCAGAATGACAACCTCAATTATATTTTACATGAACTGATGGCCAAAAAAGGTAACTTAGAAGTGAGAAAATTCTGAACTGGTAATAATTCTTAAAAATATCCTTTTTTTTTATAAAGAGGGGAAAATTAGAAAGCTAGAAGGTCTTGTTTGTGAGGCTCTGTGAACTCTGAGTGTTAAGTATTTTCTTTCCTAGAAAAAGGATGTGAAACTTTTCAGCACCCCTGGGAGCAACATGGAAACTTCTGCTATTTACAGACCGTGGACATGGTCCCTTGGTCTAACTGTTCTCATCTTTGTGGTTCTTTAACTGCTACATTTTTAAAATCAGAAAGGAGTGAACTGAAGGTGAGATTGTGTCTCATTCCATATGTCTGGGCTACAAAAATTACACTATGTATCAGTTGAAGAGGGAATGACCTGAGCTAGAAGGCCAGGGAAAAGGACATTCTTGTTCATTTTCTAGAATCTTTCCCAGTGAACTCCACTTCAGTATTACTTTTTCTTTTCTTCTTCTTTTTTTTTTTTTCCTACACAGGAACATGCATTGGCTGTTATTTCTGCTTGCAAAATTGGCTGTTATTTCTGCTTGCAGTACACATCTCTCAGATATTACTGCTGCTACCAAATATTTCACCTCCTTTAAGTATATTTATTTCATTGCCACCTTCTTAATGATACCCACCTGGCAACACTGTTAAACCCACAGCCTGTTTATGTGTCCCTCCAAATTCCCTTTCCTGGACTCTCAGTCCTTACTCTGGTACCATTTTTTATATCATTTGTCACCTTCTCACGCATCCTATAACTTCTGTGCATGCTATTTAATTCTATCTGGTCCCAATCCCCTCACATCAGGGATTTCCCCTCTTTTTTGTTCAGATTAAGCATAGAATTGCATAAATGACAGACTGAGTTAAGAATAATTCAAATTTTGGTATGATATTCTCTTGACTAGAAAATCTTCTGTGAGTTATCAATTTTCCTCAGTGTTTTTAATTCCTGGTTTGAGAAGTACACACACTGGAGCACTGGATTTTTTTTGTTGATACTTCATGTATCAGTGGGTGTATGTTTATTTTCAATATCTTTCTCATTTGACACAAATTCTGTATTTTTCATTTCTGTATACTTTTAGTATTAATGCTATTGTGTGTTTGTGTTCTGTGCAGGAGATCTTGACTTCACTTGCCATAAATCACACTTGGCTTGGCCTGTCTGCTAAGGAAGGAGTCAATCAATCGATAGTCTGGATGGATGGCTCTTCTCCATCTAGGAACCTGTAAGTTTCTAGCAGATAATACAAGTCCCTATTCCTGTTTAAAAGTCTTAAAGAGTTGGAGTAAGTAGAGATTACTGGAAAAAGAATTTACGCCTTGATTTTGTAATTTCATTTTATACTATCAACAATAAAGTCACTTAAATAGCTTATGATTTGTAGATTTACCTCTATTATCAGATTGCCTGAGTGGTTGTTATTTTGGACAATAAATATAATTTTGGAACATTCATATTTTAGATATGAATTTTGGATCTTCTCATATTTTTACTGGGGGGAAGTACAGAATTATTGTCTCTCAAAGAATTGAAACTTTTTTATTGGCTTTTAGTATAAATTGTTAGCCCAGAAACACTGCACTAGACAATGATGACAACAAAAGTGATCAAGCTCTTTCACTACTGTCTACTGTAGATAATATCTCAAATTTTTAATAATTTTTATTTTGTTCTTGTTAGGTTATGATGTTTAGTGAGGCTACTTTCCCTAGAAACTATAACATTATTTTAGACCATTTTGTCATATTCATCTTTTATTTCTTGGTTTGTTTCTTTATGTTAATTTTGTAACCTTTATTTCAAGAACCACCTTGCCAATTTTTCTTATATAAATCTGGTTTTTAAATTTTTGCTTTAATACATGAACAGATGGTTAACATTGAAGTATAGTGAGATTGATTTTATTCAGTAGAAATTTATTTTGTGATGTGAGAGAGAAAGCTCACTCTTGGAAACTTTGAAGTTGAGGACATGTTTAAGTCATTAAATTCCAGTAATTAATTTGATGTACCATGACAGACAAAGCTCACCATATGATTCATTTCCAGGAATATTCAATGATGCTCACATACAAAATATGTGTACAAACTATGAAATATCTCAACAATTTATACAAAGCATACATGCTAAGGTTTTGATATATAATAAGCATAATATTCAATTCAATGATAAACGAATAATGAATTAGTTAAACAATACTCTATACTCTAATGAAATATCTATTGAGAGAAACATAATTATGTCTATATGTGAATTTATTTGAAGCTTTTATACCTAATGTAATGTAGTTATTTATAAGCAAACTATCTCTCCTGAATCTTTTCTGTATGTACAGTTAGTGTTTCCTATCCTGTCAGTGTGCCTTTAAACATAAATTTCTATTTCAGATTATCTACCTGGTCTTTCTTCTTATGATATTCAAATCAAGCCATCCTCTTCTTGTTTATACAGATGCATTTTAGATCTTTTTCTGTATCTGTATCAGTTATCACAGTCTACCTATTTACAGTCTCTGCTACTTAAGTGTCTGTCTCAGCTTCTCTTATAAATGTACGAGTTGTTTGGAAAAGAGAGTGCTTTACTTCCTTGGCCTCCTCCCAGTATCTGGTATCATGAATTTCACTTAGTAAGTTTTTTAGTAATGTTTTTTAATTTGATCTCAGAGAGAATGGTCAATGACTTGTGTTTTCTGTTTCTCAGGGATTTGCCAACACTGAGTCAAGATCAAGGATATTGTGTGTATGCAAATTCCTACACCCTCCATGCTGCATCCTGTGACAGTCACTTTTCATGCATGTGTGAGAAGGCTGTGAGCAGAAGGTTCAGAGAAGATGATTAACCGAAACGCTATCAAACTGGCCTCTTAATGTTCTGACTCATGACTTCCCTGACTTTAGTTATTTCATGAAACTTGCAGAAACAATAAATAGATTCATTATAAAGGGAGGTAGAATATAATATTATAAGAAAAATAACAGCAAAGTTCAGAAAACTTAGAAATTTAGAAGCTTTTGATTTTGTGAGAATTATATAACTGAGACAATAAATACATTGTTGTGAATACGTAATCTTTTTTCTCATTATTTATATTTATATAAATTTCTATTATCAAATGTATTACTCATTTAGAATTGTGGTGCCATGGAAACAAACTTTCAGGCTAACTGTGAGGAAATAATAAATAGCTTACCGTATGATATACAAAAACGGTAAACACACACAGAAATGCCAATAGTCATATAAAGCAAAAAAGATAAAAAAAAGCTACACTCTAATAAAATTTCTGAAGTCATCTGTGATCTGTTTTTTAAGTTCTGGCAGAAAGTAAAAAAAAAAAAAAGATTAAGAATATTTCACATTCACTTATATTTTTAAATCCTTGCTTCTCCCCTTATTGGGAATGATATGTTTGCCATCAAAGTTATTTTTGAATGGATTTCTGATCCGTATCCCCAAGCCCCTCAACTGTTTCAAGTTTTCATTACATTAAGTAGCCTCTCACACAGAAGTGACTGCTTCAGTTTAAAACACATTTCCTTTAAGACATTAACAGGTGCAGCCATCTTTCTAATCTCATTAAACTCATGTCTTCTAATGCTCATTTTGTCTTCAACATAAATACCCTGAGCAAAGAATCCCTGCCTACATGCTTCCTCACTTTCCATTGTTACTCGCAACATCGTTGTCTGTCTCCTCTTTAGTGAGTCGACTTTTGTTTAAGACACTAATGATGTAGGTTTTTAATTTCATGTATCTTACTGTTTTAGGGATAAGTTAAATAATTCCATTTTATTTCAGTATGTTTGCTGTTCTCTCTGTTAACATGTTTATTGGGTTACTCATTCCATTCTTCATTCCTCCTCCTGTTTGTTCTCCCCCTTCCTCCTGCTCTTTTTTCTCCTCTTCCTCATCAAGATCATCCTTGGACACATTATTTTGTTTCTAACAGTTTAACTCCTTGGTTTTCTTCCAGCATCCTTAGTCTTATAGTCTTAGGTTCTTATTTTTTTTTCTCTAGTAATTATTCCTTAATGTTTTTCAACTTGAAGATTTCATTAGGAACAGTCATTTCATTTTGAATATATTTGCTTTACTGACACAGGTGTGGGAGAGGAATATTCAGTAGTTATTCACTCATTTTTGAATGAAAGGACATGAAATAAGCAAGGGTTCCTTTTATAACCCTTTGGATCTAGTAATTGATATTCTGCACTCAGTCAAGGGACATGGCTAGACTTCCAGTTGGCTGATGATTTCATTTTGGGAATAGGACAAAGGAAAAGAACAGTGGGGAATTCAGAAGACTGTAGAAGCTTTTGTAATGTCTTTTTGTAGAATTATAGTGATAATTAAGGGACATAGTTTGGGGGAGTAAGGGATATGACTTGGATGTAACATTACTCTTAGTGGATTTTATATCTAGAACAATCTTGATTTATAGCAAAAGTCTCAAATTTGCTTTGAATATATTGCAAGTCAGATTTCTGAGGAAATAGTATCTGAGAAAGGTTATCAACACTGCCTTTGAGATCAACACTTGGTAGGTTAGAAAGAAATTGGTATTGGACAGAATGAGTTGAGATGGATTTTCATCAGGTCTTCAGCCAGCTTCAAGGGAATTTGTGAGGTGGAGAAAACCATTCAGAATAATCCCAAATTGTGTTGATAGCTGGGCCTCATAGCCTTGTATCACCCAGATAGGAAATGCAGGTGGTCCTTAGGAGGAATAACAGCTTTAATGAGGCAGATGATTTAACACGGGATAGTTTCTCTGGGCTGAGAGCTAAGAGCTGCCTTCCCTCAGCACTCGTCTTAGTCCTGGAGCTAAATCAAGACACAGATTCATGAAAGAAAACTAATTAAAACCTGAAGGATTGAGATCAATTATTTAAGGAAGTCAATGTCATTGATAAGGAATTATCTTTAGGAAAAAATAGCATATATAAGTGATGAGGAAGAAATTGAATCCATCACTGATGAGACAGAATACAAGGAATTGAAAAAAATATTTAAGAACCACTTAGCATGCTGTCCAAGTATAATAAGGGATTTGAAAATTACTTGGGATTCTACTCAGATCTTTTGAGCAGAAAAATAATTTGATAAATTTGTGTTTTAGAAAGAGCTTAAGGGCAGCTGCATGGCCAATGAATGGTCTGAGATTAATGCTGGAGTTGGTGAGTTAAGTAAAGAAGGTATTAGCATGATGGAAAGAGAGAGGTGTTGGCTACATGGCAGCAAATAGAGAAAGAGCCAAGAATTCGTTTTGGGTACTTCCAAACTGCCTGCTGCTTAGAAAGGGATCTCAGTAGCTATTCAGTTTCTGGATGAAAGGAAGTGAAATAAACTGGGATATCTTCAAATCTGTTTGAACCAAGTGTTTAAAACATGATGTACTTGGCCAATATGTATATAT
>NW_004567137.1:15009587-15011322 GCF_000260355.1 Condylura cristata
GGTGAGGGGATTCACCAGAGACAGAGTGGGGAGTGGAACAGTCAGATATACTGAAATACACTGCTCACAGGAGCAGCAGGTGAGTCATGAGAGGTCTGTGGTGCCATGTGGGTCAGCTCCCTGGCCAGGGATTGAACTTGTGCTGTAGTGGCTATCATAGTTTCATAGTTCTGTGCTTTAACCAGTTGTATCACCAGGGAGGGCCCGCTAGGTAGCAACTTCTACTTTTCAACTCACATGTTGAAAATCAACACAGAACAAATGCAGTTGAAACAGCAATCCTAATAAAAAAACTTAGTTTTGCAATTAAAACTTTATTTTTACCCTAGGATGAGCTTTGAAAATATGCCTAAATACTTCATCTCCCTTTAGTACTTCTTTCCAATTTAGAATTGTTTCCCAGCATATGTTTAATGATCTCATAGGCAATAAACAAACACATAACAATGCAGTTTGTTCTCTGCCCTGCCTCAATGTTTCATTGTTCCAAAAATTTCAGTGAGAAAAGTAGAAAAAGGAGTCAGGGAATTCCATTTGGGGAACATGGCAACATTAAATCAAAAAGCAGTTTAGTTTCTTTGTTTCAATTATTCTGCTATTACCAACCAGAGTTATAGTAAAGTTTTGGTTAAAGAAAAGCATCCCTTAAAGACCTTAAAAAACACATTCACAACAGTTTCTGAACTATGGGTAAATAGAGATGCAGAAAAATGTATGACAGTCTTGTAAGGAAGTAAATGGGGAAATTGATGTTTAAAAAAATTGGAATACATCTTACTAGAATAATGTAGTGACATATATGGTTGTTGCTAAAGTACATTTATTTGATGTAACTACAAGGATATCATTTGTTACCTTGTGATTTTGGCAGTTTTAACTGGGTGGTAAAAGTAAGATTTAGAATACAATTTCTATGATCTATCTGTCTATGTATCTATCTTTTTCACCTATCATTTATCTGGCTATCTGTATTCATCATCCTCATGTACCAGTTCTAAGAAAAAGGAGAAAAAACATTTAGATAATATTTTCAAGCTGTTTACCTTAAGGGCAGCTTGGGGCAATAACTTGAGATGGGGATGGGGTCAAGCTAAGGCACATATATTGGTCACCCACTGTCCTTCAAGTCAGTAGATTTCTCAACCAATATGGTCATTGTGGTGTCTTTAATTGATTTTTTTCTATCTTATGGTAGTCGAGACGTAAATAGTGCTTACGCTTTGACAAGGAGATAACATCATTGAGGTTGTGAAGTTGTGAACAATAATGGCTATTTTTATCTGGAGTTGGTTGATTGCAAACTAGCACAGCTTAAGCAAATATTTCAACTGAAAAACATTTGCAATAACATTAGTTTGTTTTCTCTTAGGGTTTCAGAGAATGAAATAGCTGTAAGAATGATTATATTAAAGGTGAGGATTCTAACTTGTTTGCTTTTTTAAATGGCAGAATACTAAATGAGTATGGCTGGAGAATTTGTTTTATTATTATTATTTTTGTTTAAGTAATAGAAATTCATTTTGGAGACCTCAATTTGCCTCTATGCATTTAAAATATTCTTTCAACGAGTCAAATGTTCTTATACTCCTATGTCATTAAGCTAATTATCAGGTGCCATTTCTATTTCTCATTTTTCCATTATAGCAAGAACCAAAGTTTAACCCATACGATAAAATTAATTCCTGACTTGCATAAGGATGAGGAAAGCAAAAAAAAAAAAAAAAAAAAAAAAAAA
>NW_004567137.1:15011422-15016406 GCF_000260355.1 Condylura cristata
AAAAAAAAGAAAAGGAAAAAAAGTTAAATACATAAATGCCATGCAATTATGACAAATTTCCCCAGAAAATCTTATGTTGGGTAACTATTTTGCAAATTGATTATAGCAAGAATTTAAGAATCTCTGCTTATATATTAAACATCTGCTTTTACATATCTGTAAGTACATCTAAATGTCTAACACTATCTTCTGTTGCATTTATGTTAGTTATGTGAAAGGTAAACTCATGGAAAGTTAAAATATTAACTGCAAAAAAAGAAAAGAAAAAAAAAAGCACTGTCAGTGAGTGTATGCAGTCAGCGTCCATTTTGTTTACCTTTTGTTTCACACAACTGAATGGAGGACGTGAGAAAACAAAACCAAGCCTAGAATATCAGGCTGGGCAAGCTAAATGTAACTCACAAGTGAGAAAGCTCCCGGGATTTTCTCAGTTACTTTACAAAAATACTGATTAAATGTACTCATGGTCACGAAGGAGCAAATGCAACAAAGTTTAATGCTAAAAGAAATAGATACTCACTGACAATATAAACAAAACTTTCATGGAGATTGGACATATACAAATCTCCCCAAATATCCAACTTCATTTAGAAAGTGTTTTGGTACCCAGAAGATTGTGTGGAATTGTGAAAGTCTCAATATTTCAGCATATGATTTACTTGGGGAAGTCTTTAACATCTATCTGTCTGTCTGTCTTTTATCTAACTATTATTTATCAATCTTTTTGTTGTGAGTGACCAAAGATTTACTGACAAGGACTGAATTAGGGCGGTAAAGAATTTTGCCTTGCATCCAAGCTTGATAAAGTGGTAGTAAACTGACCTTGAGATCCTGGATGGGACTAGCTGAAGGTGACAGTGAACTGGGCCTCACATCAAGGACACAGCGATGAGTCACCCCTTTGGAAACTGAGTTTAGAATCTATATAAGAGACCCTTCCCCCTTATTGGCTTGGCAGTAGCTGCGGACCCTACTCTTGGGCTCTGTCTCAGCTGCTGTCCGGGAGCAATAAACTGTTTGCTAAGCCTCTCTGCCTTTCACCTTCCTTTCTTGTGGCCGGTCACAGAAGTTGGGACAAAACACTTTTGATGTACCTATCTATCTATCATCATCCCTATCATTATCATTATCAAGGACTTAGAACATACCTACCATAGAGAATGCCCAACTGATGGTAAAAATTCAGTTTATCATCTTGTATGTTATATTGCTTCTTTCATTGCATTCCTTTATTTAAGACTTACTGTAAGTGCAACAGCTATGTGTGTTAAGCTCCTCCTGGTGAGAAAAGGAAGTACTGCAAGTCGATCATTTCATTTTTGTTTTGAACAAATTGAAGAAGTTTCAATGGTGTTAAGCTCTTCATAATTATCTTATCACTAATTTTTTCCAAATTGTAGAACATTCATGATTTTTTTTCTGTAAACATATATTCAGTTCCAGTGTTTTCTGGTAAGCTTAGGTAATATTAATGGAGTTACTTATATTCTTTAAAAGTAGAAAACTTCTGACCGCCAGGCAATTTTATTCAACTTAATAAACATAATAATTGGCTTATTATAAAGACGAAAATGACTAATTCAATTTTCTACACCCACCGGAGATAGGTATAGGAATGTCTGGAAGATTTCTAATGTATAGATGCTCAATAAGATCGTGCTGGTCTGAATTTGCATATGAAAGAGAAGCAAGAGTGATATTTTATTCTTCTCATATCTGAAAAGGCACCTAGGTACAAACATCAACAAAGACATCAAGTTATCCAACTTCTCTTTTAAATGTCTAGAAACTACACACCATGCACTGTGCCACACAGCTCCATGATCTTCATTTTATTTGGCAGAATAATTCATATAAAATATGAATTTAAAAAATATTTCAATCAGATTCACTTTAATGTGTCAAGAACTCTTCATTGCATTCAACAATCATTGTCTAATTTTCTTAACATTTAAGGATTACTTGTTATTCATCTATTTCTTTGTTTTACATACCTATGTAAGTCACTGCTAATATTAATTGATACTCCGGTGCTAATTACATTAATAGGTTTAGAAAATATTTTTCAAAATTATCTCCAATCTTTCTGTTCTACGTTTTATAGCTATAGATGTTTTCCTAGTTTTAGAGTCTTTAGGATGAATTTAATAGAGAACATTCCAAGTGGTGATAGTAGAAGTTTCTGGTTTCTTATAACTTAGACTCTGAAATCATACAAATGTGATATCCTAAGGTGAACACAAATCATAAAGCCAGCCCAAAGCAGGAGAGAAATGAAATACATATCTTAAAGAAGGAAAAGCACGGAATGTAACAAAAAGCATACAAAGAAAATATTATACACAATAGTTCACTACATGATACAGTCCAGACCCTTCCTACATTCAAAACACACTGACCTCGAAGTCCAGCATCTCATCCTTTATATTAAGTCAAGCTCTGAATGGGGAAGGACCCTTGGGGACCACTGGGATCCAATGTTGAGGTACAGCACCTACCAACCCAGTGGTAGATGAATTAAAAGCAAGTTGTCCATTCCCCAACTCAAGGAAGATGAGGAGATTAATATGTGTTAAACACTGACTCACATAAGTATTAGGGATTTTATCTTATCAATCTTGGGTGCTTTAGCATATAAGCTTTTTGTCTTTAATAACTTTTCAAGGTTGTAGACACAAGTTTACACATAACCTCTCACACATAAATACAGTGTAGGAGGGAGGTTTTCTATGAATCTATTGAGTCATAATTTTAAAAAAGTCCAATAATTAAAATTTTCAGTTCATTCACAGAAACAATATTTAGATAATGCTATTTCCCTTATACCATTAAGGAAATACATTCTCAATGGTATACTTGAAAATTAAAATTCTCTTAGGTAAACAGTAATAACCTTAGCAGTAACCAAGCAGTATCTTTAGCAGTCATAGAAAGTTTGAATTACTTATTCCAAGAGCATGACAGAAAATATTGTTTGTAATTAATATAAATAACTCTTTTTAAAGAAACATTTGCGATCAATTTATAAGACCTGAGCTTTGTATAAAAGCCTGCTAATTCTAAGAAGACACAAACAGGCACTACGATGTAGTAATGACATTTCTTTTTTAATTTAAGAAAGTAAATTACTAATACCTTGATGTTATGATTATTATATTCTCATAGTATAGAATCAATGGAAACATAAATTCATATTGAACAGCTCCAAAGACCTGAATTTCCCTCAGATGAAGACAATCATGAGGTCAGGAGGATGTAGTAATGATATTTCTTTTTTAATTTAAGAAAGTAAATTACTAATACCTTGATGTTATGATTATTATATTCTGATAGCATAGAATCAATGGAAACATAAATTCATATTGAACAGCTCCAAAGACCTGAGTTTCTCTCAGATGAAGACAATCATGAGGTCAGGAGGAGCAGAGAACTGTCTGCTGCTAGTGATTAACAAACTCCTTGCCTCTCACCAAGGAAGCGGGGAGGGAAAGGGAATCCTTCCTTTCTCCGAACCTGAATTGTGAAATAGGTTTAGCCAACTAAATGCTCCACTTGGGACTTGCCACTGAAGGTAAGATATTCTGGTGAAACTGATATATATAGAGGAAAGGGCAATTGTCTAAATTCAAATATATAATAGCCTGAGACATTATACATGTTACAGGAAAATATTAAGAACAGACAACTGGGAGTGGGAGAACACTAGAATTTCAAATTACATGTAAATAGAAAATTAACAACAGACTTCTTGGTGATTACTTCTAATTGACCCTTGATGGAGCTCTGGGGTTTCCAATAAGCTGAAGAGAAAGGCAGATAGTGGAAGACAGCTCTTGTGAGCTTCTCGAATCCTGTGCGGCCTGTGTTCTGGGTAGAAGGAAATGTCTTCAAAGTCTGTTCTAGACTCTTGAAAGTCAGTCTTAGGAAGAGAATAGTTCCTTTCCGGAACTACTGGGAAAATGTTATAAGGAAACAAGAAGCACTTCTAGAACCTGTGTAGTGAAGGGCTAGAGGAAGGAAGCAAGTTTATGCCTTTGAAGTGGGGAGTGTGTTAGACTGTGCTAGACAAAATGACATTTAAAAGGCATCTTTTGCTCTCCAACATTCATCCATTTAAGTTGCATTGTGTCATCTTGACAGAAGAGGACACTCTTGACCTAGCAACCTCACAAAGCACTCCACATACCATGCTAGCCCACAAAAAAATAGCTCAGTCGTGTCATTTAAACTGGTGATTTTTTTGCTATACAATCAGCCAAAACCATAAGAAAAAAGTAACACCACACTCCAACGGATTTAAATATCCTGAAACAAAATCTGACACTTCAGCCCCAAATTCTTGAGTTAAGACTTCAGTCTGAGGCAGCTCTTCTGTGCCTGTGACCATGCAGGTGTTTCTTTGACAAACCTTTTCCTTTTGCAAAGTGGCAGGGGCGGCTCTGAGGCCCACTTGTGGTTCTGACAGTGCCTCTCTCCTTTCCCTTTTAAAATGTAAAACAAGCAAACAAAAACAACTAAGTCAAGTAGAAATAACTGCAATAATTTTCTCTTCCCATTTCTACTCATGTGTTATTTTAGAGAATTTTGTCATCAAAATAACAGAACTTATAGCTACAGGCTTCTTCTTGGGAGTATCCTTTATTTTAATTTCTTACAATATCAATTTATCACATAGATCCTCACTTTATCACATAAATTTTTTTTCTGAAAAGCTTCATTGTTAAATCTCTGCCTATTTTTGTGGACTTTATTTGCGTCTATGCTCTAGGTGACATCCCTGAGTGCTTTGGCCACCAAACCCTTCTAGTTTCTTCTCTTTTTGTGTCTTTTCACATCTTGCCTCCCATCCGGAGACTTCATCATATAATTTATGCTAGTTGAGCCCATTATCAAATATTTTTTTTTTTAAGATTTATTTATTTGTGCATACAGAACTGGGGTGCAGGCCAGAGGCTCAGGGGCGGTGAGAGGCTTCACCAGAGAC